>NC_054534.1:6378307-6698932 GCF_017654505.1 Polyodon spathula
CACACACACACACACACACACACACACACACACACACACACACACACACACACACACACACACACACACACACACACACACACACACACACACACAAATAACACACACACACACACACACACACACACACACACACACACACACACACACCTCGCGGACAGCTCGCATTACATTTAGGGTAGTATCTTAATTTCTGTAATAATAAAGCAAACTAGAAAATAATTAACACACGCTCTAATAAATAATCAAATTAATAAGTAATTTCATAATGCACAACTTTAATTGGAGTGGGTTACATTAATTCTAATTGAATTGAAATTCCAAATGTGTGTGTGTGTGTGTGTGTGTGTGTGTGTGTGTGTGTGTGTGTGTGTGTGTGTGTGCGTGTGTGTGTGTGTCCGTGTGTGTGTGTGTGCGTGTGTGCATGTGTGTGTTTTATTTATTAAATGGAATTAATACTAATGATGTAAAACTGAAAATGTGCAAAAGTCTTTTTACTTTTACACCGCAAGATCGAGTTTAATATTTACAAGTCTCTAATGTTTATCTTCAATAATTGTATTAATTTAAATTTGAAACCTACTGAAAGTTCAAACGATCTTTGGTTACAAAATATATAATAATTGTTTTAATAACTTTTTTTTTTTTTTTTTTTTTTTTTTTTTTTTTTTTAATGTAGACAACTAAGTAAAACAATCTAAAATACTCCGAAAAGCTATTTATTTGTAAAAAGTGGTTAATTATTGATCGATAGCTAGCTAGCTAGCTAGTTAGATAGATATGAACTCCTAACATGAATTCTCAATTCACTGTTGACAAAGATAACAGATGATTATAAACATCCTGAATATGTATCTTTTAAATTCATTTATTTGTTTACACTTTGATTATCAGAGATGTATTTGAACAGTAAGTTTAATTTTGGATTCACTGATCATGTGTACTTATTGATCTGCGTGTTTTGTTTGTGTTGTTATTAAAAGCATTTAAAGCAAATTAAAGAAACAAGCTTTTTAAGTTTGTATTTCCCGCCGTGGACACACACCATGGTCTACATATTAAAGAGAATGGTGGGGTTAAACATGGTCATTAAAACGCATCAGTGATGCTCGCTCGCAAATATACAAATAAAGTGAATCTTTCAGAGGCGGATGCAAGCGCACGTTGGTATGTGAAAACATTGTACGAGGGTACGCCTGTCTTTGTACCGGTAATAGAGGGGAAACATAAAACTTGTTTTACAGGTGGCTCTACCCAGTACATCTCCAAGCAACCGTGCATGCAGGCAATAGGAACACTATCAGTTAAAGTTAACTTAAAAGGTCTACTGATTTGATAGATCGCTTTTAATTTGGCTCGTGACAATGAGATCAGTAAATGAACAACAGAACAGAACATGAAAACATTCAATGGTGTTTATATTGTGTTGGTTGGTAGTTCAACGAAAAAGTAACTTAATACCATAAATCTTCAGGAGAGGTGAATGCACGCTTTATTTAGATTAAAACACTTGATTTGGAAAGTGACATTGTTGATTCTGTTGTTAACCTATTGCTAATGATAATGAAGTAACATATAACTGAAAAGTCGTGGGCCTAATGTGCGGTTAGTAGTATTGCTATACGCACAAAGGTTTCTTAATATATTAAGAACAAAAACAAAACAAAACAAAAAAAAAACTTTTACAGAATACTTGATTTATGTATGTTCATCTGCACAATTTGAAAAATACAAAAGGTTAACAAAGTTAACAAAAAGTTAACGAAGAACTTTCTTGTCACTCTGTGGACCTGATTAAAAATTCCCCTTGATAATCGTGCATATAGTCTACAATTCAGAAGGGGGGAAGGGAGGGGGGGGGATGTGTCTCATGGGTGAATCTCTCCTTTCTTCCCAAGATTCTCAAGTGTTCAAAAGCAGAGTGGTCTTGGTGGGTGGGTTTCAGGGAACCAAAACCATAAATTCTACACTGTAACTTTAAAGCACTTATTTGTAACATTTTTCAAACACGTCACTGCGTTTATAATTCTACATGTGTTTAAGATTTAAACATCTTGTGTGTTTATTTTGTAAACTCTTGGACGTGTTTATGATTTATAACACTTTTTAAATATTTGTACGCATTTATAACATGGCTGGTGTTTAAAATTGAAACATTAAACTTAGCAAAAACGGCACAGATTGAACACATAACGTTTAACTATTGAGAGTTCCAAATGACTAAACAGAAGCGTTACACCTAATGACGTATAAACACTGCCGTTTAGGATAGAGGGTTTCTATTTTACTGCATGCCATTTAGAGATTAGACGCAGCACACGTTCTTTGGTTTTACAGTGTTGTGTACCAGTTTGAACTGAAGTTTAGACGCTCGTAGCTGCTCAGTTAAAACACATCACCGGAGTTCTAACTATGTCTGTTTACTGTGTTTCAAATTGAACATTGTGTCACGGATGTGGATATTTAGCAATCACTTTAAACTATTTAAAAAACAACATAAAAAAAAAAAAAAAAAAAAAAAAAAAAAAAAAAAAAAAAAAAAGATACAGTGGCTCACAAGCAAAACAGTACAGTTTGTACCATAATCCACGCTGCAAATATTAATAATACATGACATGGAAGAATCATAAAAGGACCATTCTACAAACGTGTGACATTTTTTAATATTGTACCGAAATCCATTTTAATTTTAATCACACTGTCTACAAAAGAACTGTGTCTGACATGGAATTGTGAAACAATAGTTCACAATCACTGCTCCAGTTAATAAATAAAAACGTGATCCAGTTTAACTGTGTATCCCAAATACAGAATAATCAACACGACGTGTGCTTTCGTTGAGAAACAAAGTTTGTGTTACATGTGCGGTTAAGGACAGTCAACACAAACTGTAGTTATTTAACACAATATCAAACTCAGTGTATTGTGTTAATTTGAACACGCAGGAAAATTGACTCAATGCTGAAGTAATCATATCATAAACTGTAGATACACGATGGCTATGGTTGAGGGTATATTTTGTTTTATCATTGTTGTTTCAATAAATAAAGTTAAATAACACATAGAAATGCAATCTATAAATAACTAAATAGAACAATACAATATAATTATTGGGAAAGAATACCAGCAACTTCTGTTTAATTAAAATTTATGTTTTTCATTTAAATAAACGATAGCTACGCTTAAAGTTATCGTTTTACACAGCAAAGTTTACCATTTGCAAAACACAAGTCAAATGAAAAACCTAAAAGAGCATAAGTAGACTTTAACTCCGCCAAAATAAAAACTGTTGTCATACGTTTGTAATTTTGATATTGGCTTGAACAATATTTGTAACGGTCTCGGTTTGCAGGCTCCTGCTCTGGACGTTGCCTCTCTCTCAGTGTTCTTGTTCGGACTGCCTAGCCTGGACCTTCCGCTAAACACCAACTCTCCAACTAATCGTATAGGGCACCCTTTTGAAATGTAACTTTAGCAAACTGATGCATAATCTCTGCTTGTGCTGACAGGAACGGAGCCTTTCTTTCTTTCTTTCTTTCTTTTTATTCATTAACAATCGATGAAAGTGTGTTCGTCTGGGTAGAAAGGGGAGTACACGGATATGATATTCACCAGCCTGTATCAGCAGCGTGTGTGCGTGTTCTCTTGTTTATCTCTGTGTATTTTCAGACAAAGTCGATCTTATTGCTGTCCCTTTAATCTGTTGACACTATCGCTTAGACAAACAGGCCACTATCGATCTTTTCATTATGTGATCAAACGACAAATAACGCAGGTGAGAAGCTTACAAGTTGGGAAAGCACTGATGTTTCGAGATGTATAGCTAACCTGACATGCACACACACACAAGGCAAGACATAACGTAACCATTGCTGTCTAAAATGTAACACATGAAACAGAAAAGGCGATGCAACTTCATTCTATGTTTAGCTTTCATGAGATACAATAACACAGCACACTGTGAGGATATATATATATATATATATATATATATATATATATATATATATATATATATATATATATATATATATATATATATAATACAACACACACACACCATTTGTGTGTGTTGTATATATATATATATATATCTATCAGAGAGAGATATATATATAGATATATATATATATATATATATATATATATATCTAATTATATATATATAGTGCGTTATGTGGTTGTGTGTGTGACGGCATATACATATATGTATATGTGGTACACCCAATAGATATAGATAAGCACATATCATATATATATATATATATATCTATCTATATATCCTATATATATCCACAGCACACACACCCACACACACACACACACATATATATATAATATATACAACACACACACCACCCACACACACACATATATATAATATATATATACCTTTATACATATATATATATATATATATTATATCTATTATATATATATGCTCCATATAGTCATAATATATATATAATTATTCAATATTTTATCTTTACATGAACGGAACTGGTAACTTGCCTTGAAACTGTTTTTTTTTTTTTTTTTTTCTCTCTCTCTCTCTCTCTCAGTTGATTCTTCGCAGGTGTCTCGGCTGCCATCCACGCGTATAAAACTATATTGAGAGAAGCGCTTCTTCGGTAAATCTCCGAGGTCCACTTTCCCTCTTTTTGCCTAGCCGTTCTCGTGCTGCCATTCTCCCCATTCCTCTCCCTCTCACTCTCTCTCTCTCTCTCTCTCTCTCTCTCTCTCTCTCTCTCTCTCTCTCTCTCTCTCTCTCTCTCTCTCTCTCTCTCTCTCTCACTCTCTCTCTCTCTCTCTCTCTCTCTCTCACTCTCTCTCTCTCTCTCACTCTCTCTCTCTCTCTCTCTCTCTCTCTCTCTCTCTCTCTCTCTCTCTCTCTCTCTCCTCTCTCTCTCTCTCTCTCTCTCTCTCTCTCTTCCCAATCTGTAGAGTAAAATCTTGATGATACACTTACAGGACTTTCTCTTTGTCTGGTTTAATCGTATTCGTTTCATCTTTTCACTAGGCACAAGACATGACCGAGAATGTATTTTGAAAGCTGGGCAGGGGAAAAGCGAGACCTTCTGCATACTTTGTGACACCCTTTTCTACGCGTTATACAATAGGAGCGCTTAGACGTTGCGACACATTGTAAAACTGTTATCTCTGACAATAAGAACAAACACATAAGTAAACCAATATGAGAAGAATAAATGAATAATAATAATAATAATAATAATAATAATAATAATAATAATAATAATAATAATAATAATAATAATAATAATGTCGTTGAAGTGTATCGTTAATTCAGTTTAGAAACTGTTTTTATATTTCACAATGTGTGTATCTGTGCGCTAACAATGTATTTTATTTTTTGGCGGTGATGTACAGCCCCCGAATAGACAAAACACTAACATCTTAAACAGTTTCAACATCTGCTTAACATCTGCTACCGCCACGGTTAACCCAATTACGCATGTTGATGTGCAATATAAGTGCATTATTAAGGTAAAATGTGCTTTACTATCTCTTTAAAACTCTGGAAAGATATATAATGACAATGAATTATGTAGTACAGTTATCTTGTGATAGGATACTGTACGCTAGGTGGCAGACGGATCTAGTTATTTCCAACACCGAAAGCGCAGAGTTCAGATACCATACCACATAGACACATCCACCGATTCCCTCATACAATTCAGTGATAACTTCACTTGATTTGTGTTATTAATACTTACAGCGTAACAACTATTGTTTCCCATCTCATTTCTAAAATGTGCAAATAAATGTCAAAATGACATACTTGCCCTAAACCGTATAGCCTACGTTTACAATAACACACCCGTTATTCTCATTGCTTTCTCTGCCTTTATTCAAATACTTTACATTATACTCTTGTGTTATAAATAAGTCGACGATACATTTTTTAACGTCAACAGTGAGCTTTATACATGAAAAACACAGACGAGAACGCCATTGTCGTGTATCTAACGTTTTAAATTGCCGAGACGACAGAAAGCACAGCTTGTGTCACATTACTATTAAAAATGTAGACAATAACTGCAAACAAACCACAGACAAATACAAACTTTGAGGCACTCGGAAGAAGCCATTCAATTCCCACGCCAGTTTATTTCACATGTACGGTAGCTTATTTTTGTCTTTCTTTCCTTTTTTTCTATTCTATCCAGGGTTTCTTCCTCTTTTTGTGACAATAGGCGACCCATACTAATCAGGTCTCAAAGTAAATAGCCGCGCAGGGCGAGCTCAATGTAAATTGTGCTTGTCAGAACCCCAGCCGTAGGTAGCAAGGAACGAGGGCTCTAACCAATGGAGTGAAGGAGGCTTGGCTAACCTTAGCCTCCCATTTTTCTCCCCCCAATGCAGGGCTCTGACCAGTCAGTCGCCTTTGATTATCAGTTGCCAGCAGCCCCTCTCTTGGCTCCTTGACATGAGCACCATATAAGGCGCAGCGATCTCCATAGAAACGTGTCAGTTTCAATAGTAGTGTCAAAGTTCACTATATACAGACATTCGCGCAGATCCCCGTTTCGGAAACATTGCTCTGCGTGTCTTCCCGTTTAAGCGCATTCAGTTTCGGGTCTCTCCTCCTTGCATATTCTATTAGTTTCTAGTTTTCTCTTTCGCTCCATT
Source organism: Polyodon spathula (assembly GCF_017654505.1). Classification (NCBI taxonomy): domain Eukaryota; kingdom Metazoa; phylum Chordata; class Actinopteri; order Acipenseriformes; family Polyodontidae; genus Polyodon; species Polyodon spathula. Next base: position 6,384,959 of record NC_054534.1, read on the forward strand.
CCTGCCGGAGAGGTGAAACTAATGCAGAGGCACACTTTAGCGACGTATTTTGTTTGGTTCCAGATGAGTTTAATTTAGAATATGTATTAAAAAAAAAATCCGATCTTCGTTTTTTTTTTTCTTCCTCCTTTGAAGACAGGAGTAAGGAGCAAGGAAGCAAGAAGAGGATTTATTTCTCGCCGTACTTTGGATCGCTTGTATTATTATTATTTATTTTTATTTTTTTTTATTTGTGTGTGTGTGTGTGTGTGTGTGTGTGTGTGTGTGTGTGTGTGTGTGTGTATGTGTGTGTGCGTGTGCGTGTGCGTGTGTTGCTTCGCAGTGAATCTGGCCTCACCATTATCACTGTAAAGCAAACTCTGTAATATCCACTCGTTCTCTCTTTTCAAGATTGGTTTCCTGAATGGCTGGCTGCATTTTGCCCTGGAACTGGCCTCCCGACACTTGCATATCCTGATCGGGTGCCTTTTCAATACCACTTTTGATTTGAATGTATTGATATTTTTCTCCGTGTCCTCTAACAGTGTATGTGATCGCCTGCTCAGATTTGACTTTTCCACGCCCGTGTGTTTAGAATCTCCTTAGCCACTTTCAAAAACACCAGCGATCAGCTCGCTATATAGCACTTTTTGGGCCCGAGATATGGCAATGGTAGTTAGCAGTTGGCGAGATCCGCAGGAAGACGTGGCTGGAGGAACTCCGAGCGGCCCGAATCCAGCAACCCAGCCGACGAGAGAGCAGCAGCAGACGGCGTCTGCAGCACCACTTACCCCGCAAACCCCAAGCCAGCCGGGACCCCCGTCAACGCCGGGGACCGTCGTGGAAAAGCAGACGCAACAGAATTCAGGTCAGACTCCACAGCATATTGAATGTGTGGTCTGTGGAGACAAATCCAGCGGAAAGCACTACGGTCAGTTCACCTGCGAGGGCTGCAAAAGTTTCTTCAAGAGGAGTGTCCGAAGGAACTTAACGTACACATGCCGTGCCAACAGGAACTGTCCCATTGACCAGCACCACCGCAACCAATGCCAGTACTGTCGTCTGAAGAAGTGTCTCAAAGTTGGCATGAGGCGGGAAGGTGAATATTTTTTTCTGTTTTAGCATCCTAACTTGCATATTGGTTCCCACAGGCTTCTTGATCTGTCATTTAATATGGAAGAGCCGGTGTGGGTTTATTTATTTATTTATTTATTTAATCTATATCACTTTTATAAAGCTTCTGTTTTAGCCATGCTCTGAAAGATCTAGTCCTTTTGGAATCTGACACGATTTATCAAAGGATCTCCGATTTGATTGTTTATGTTCCATTATAATCCCCCCGCTGCATGTCCTTTTCTTCAGCCTTCTGTGTCAGTCATGAGTGCTACATTCTGCAGGAATATCAAATACCAATAATGCAACGTTCGCACTTGCTATCTGTTTTATGACCTATTCAAACACATGTTTATAAATAACGGGCATTTTAGATATTATATTCAGACCATATGTGTCTTTTAATACTGCAGTCTGGTAAACAGTTGGCATTTTCGGCATAATTGTGTTTCCTTTGTTATTCAGCAAGCAATTGGCACTGTGTTTGGATCTTAATTTCATCACTGGGGGGTAAGTTCAGTCACAAAGAATTTGTTTTATTAAAATTGGTTGACTACAATATATGTACTATATATATATATATATATATATATATATATATATATATATATATAGATAGATAGATAGATAGATAGATAGATAGATAGATAGATAGACAGAACAGATAGGCCATTATTTATTTTAGAACTAAATGTGTTATTTTGTTGTGTATTTCTTTCGATGATTGTAATCACAACATAATAGTTTGCTCTAGGTAATTTTGAAACTTTCTTATAGCAAAAGTGTAACTTATCATATTCGTATAACGTGCATCGCTTGTGGTGTATCATAATAACATAATTCTTTGTAATATAATATAAATATCTAGAAGCTTAATAATAATAATAATAATAATAATAATAATAATAATAATAATAATAATAATAATAATAATAATAATAATAATACAAGTCCCTTTTGAATTATGTTAAAATTTGGTGACTGTTTAAGTAAGCTCAGAGGGTTGCAGACAGAGAGAGAACAATCTTTAGCCACCTTTCGAAAGTGCGAGCATGGCTGCGTGTTGCATTCAGATGGTTGATGAAGCCTGTGTGTTTGGCAGCTACAAGCTTGTGCGTTGACTGTGTCGCTGTCTGGATGGTTCCTACTTGCAGACCCCATCAGAGCTTACCATGGGTTCTGTTCATCTTTTCATATTGCAAATCTCTACAGTTTAATTCAGATGTACCGGCAGCCATACTGTAATGTGTGTGGGCTCAGTTTTGAAATAGCACCACCTTTGATGTGGTCAGAAAACAATCTCAAGTATAATAATGTTTTGTGTTGAATACGTTAATATTGTGATAATATTTTGAAATTTATTATATGAAAACTAATATCACATTAATAATACTTTATATATATATATATATATATATAATATATATATATATATATATATATATATATATATATATATATATATGTGTGTGTGTGTGTGTGTGTGTGTGTGTGTGTGTGTGTGTGTGTGTGTGTATGTGTGTGTGTAATACCCATGGTTTATTTAAAGCATTTAAATGTTATAGATCTTTTGTACAAACACATCCATCCATTTATTGCAACCTTTACAAGCCATTATTTTTTGGATTCAGTTGAAATATTTGCTTACACCCTGGGAAACACGTTTTTCGAACAACGTGTGCAAGTGTATAGTAATTGAAAAGTAGTATTATTTGATAGTTTATAGCGGGGCTTAGCGTTAATGTAAATGGGTTGTGCAAAACCCTATGTGCTGTTAATAAACTCTATGTTTATCAGCCCTGGATGCACATTTCCTCTCCTTTCTCTTTCTTTTTGTCAGCGGTTCAGCGAGGAAGAATGCCTCCAACCCAGCCGAACCCAGGCCAGTACGCGTTGACGAATGGGGATCCCCTGAACGGCCATTGCTATCTGTCTGGATACATCTCGTTACTGCTGCGGGCCGAGCCTTACCCGACCTCCCGCTACGGCAGCCAGTGCATGCAGCCCAACAATATCATGGGCATAGAGAACATCTGCGAGCTGGCAGCTCGCTTGCTTTTCAGCGCCGTGGAATGGGCCAGGAACATTCCTTTCTTCCCCGATCTTCAGATCACCGACCAGGTATCCCTCCTCAGGCTGACTTGGAGCGAATTGTTTGTGCTGAACGCGGCGCAGTGCTCCATGCCCCTCCACGTGGCCCCTCTACTGGCAGCGGCAGGCCTCCATGCCTCTCCCATGTCAGCGGACCGGGTTGTGGCTTTCATGGATCACATCCGAATCTTCCAGGAGCAGGTCGAGAAACTCAAGGCCCTGCACGTCGACTCGGCAGAGTACAGCTGCATCAAAGCTATAGTGCTCTTCACATCAGGTGAGTGTTCACAGCACCTTAAGGGAGTCTTTAGAAAAAACAGATCAATACCGCTTTCGAGGGCTTCCCTGTGTTAAATCTCAACGTACGAATACATCGCTGTAATGTATTTAGGAAAAGGAAGGATGATAGACGGATGTAACACTGTAACAGAGCAGGTCACTGATAGCACTCGACTGCTAACAGTAACGCATACTTGCATTCTGTTATGAGAAAATTCTAAAACAATGTAAGCGCAATAGAACAAATGGCAGGGTTATACTCATGTCAGTATCACCATTATTTTTTGGGGACGTTTTTCATGTGGTTCTTGTAATGTTGACGTTCGTGCAGTACAGGATTGCATTTATCAATGCACATTATACATCCACGTTATGGTACAGTCTATGGCTTTTTTCACTGATTATTTCGCCATTAGACCGCAACATCTCAGTTAAGCTGTATGCACGGCAATTCAATTAACGTTTTGTAAAAAATACATGCGTTCCTTATAGAGAACGAGTCAATATTTTGTTTTCCGAGGAAAATATTTGTAACGTTAAACTCGGAAACATACATTTATATGAGAAACGTTATAGGAAGCATGCTTGTAAATGTCTATTGGTAATATATTTCCTAGTGAAAAAATAAGGCAATACGTCCTTAAACATTTAAAGATACTGTTTTGAGTAAAGGAACAAAACAGTGTTTAGTGCAATGAAGAAAGCCGAGTTACAAGGCGGGCTTGTCAGTTTAGAAATATAATAAATGCTTGAACTATGTGGTAAAACAGTACAAATGAATTTTCTCTACAGTCGAACCAACAATGCAGTAATCCTGTAAACAAAACATATTACAAATTACATGGCATGTATTTTTCAACATAAAACATTCTGCACGCCATACTTGAAAGACAGTTTTATATAGGGTACATAAATGAACCAGGCCTCCTCGTAAGTATACGGATTTTAAAATTGGTTGTGACTTACACTGCATACAGAGCAATGGGATTTTAATGTATGCTGTATGCAGGCCTTGTAGAGCAACTGAAAATCCAGAACAACCGATCGGATATGTCCTTCATAAATGTATTTAAAGAAAAAAAAAAAAAAAGCAATTTCATATCAACATATTACGTTAATGGTATACCCGCTTAGTATTAATATGCTATTTAAACATCTGTCATTTATTTATGGAAGGATGTGTAATTTGTATGTAGGACTGTCGTTCCATGTACTTCGACTGCCCCCTTTTACTGCACTTGCAAATGCAGCATTAAGGTCATCAAAAAAAAAAAAAAAAAAAAAAGTTGTTTTTAATTTATTTATCTATTTATTTATTGTTGTTCTTTCGCTAGTGAGATAAGTCTCCTTATTTCAAATTTAAATGTTAATATTAAATATTAAAACAAAGTAAATAGGCCTATATATGTTAATAGATATATGAAGAAAATGCATTTCTATAAAGACGATATTTAGAGCATGTCTTTTCACCGTTCATTTTGTTGATCCTGTAGATTAGCATATTTAGGATATGTTTTATATTTAAATGTTAAAGGTAATTATTTATTAAACATTACAAGGCAGGCAAACACGTTATGTGGGTGATGAAAAGCAACATTGTATAAAAAACGGGTGGAAAACGTAACTTCGAAAATGTGCATCATGAATAAACTATATGCAAGTGTGAAAATGTGTCTGCTTGAACACACATGGGCATAAATAAAGCAATAAGAATATATATGGTCTTTAAATTGTGGAAAATTATTATAAGGACTATTGAATTCTTATCTGTCAGTTGTAACACTCCACCCTAGACACTAAACACACGTACACACACTCTCACGCACACACACACACACACACACACACACACACACACACACACACACACTAAAATCTCTGTTTTAACTAAACTTGTTTTGATTGCTGGCCAAAGGGGAATTCTTGGGCAGTCGAAAATGGGGTAGTTAAGGTCGTCTTGAGAGATGGGGGGGAGGGGGAAAGGGGGGAGGGGGGCGGGGGTTGTGGTGGACCGAAATCCTATACTGTTTTCGGTTAAAGTTCCTCTCAATAATCTAAATGAATTATCAGCACCACAAAGATAAAATGGAGACTTATTAAAAAATTTTATATCTGAAAAGTCTTGTCTTAAAAACCTTTCATGAAAATATACGTGGCTTATTTTGATATTGCTAATTATTCATTTATTCAAGATTCACAAAAAAATTTTTAAAACATTATTATTATTATTATTATTATTATTATTATTATTATTATTATTATTATTATTATTATTAGTAGTAGTAGTAGTAGTAGTAGTAGTAGTAATAATAATAATAATAATAATAATAATAATAATAATAATAATAATAATCAATATATATTATTACACTACGGTTTCCAAATTCTTATTAAAATATAAAAATAAGTAAATAGCTTACACTGTAATATTTATTTTAAGTAAGTCCCATTTCTGGTTATTCAACATCCTGTTTAAAAAGAAAAAGAGTTTGAAACATTAAAACAAAGCATGCACATGCCGCTGTAAACATTATTGCTTGTTACAGCAAGGTACCGCAGTTGGAAATTTGGAAATGCTTATTCAGTGTGTAGTGAATACGTTTAGTTAATGATGGGAACACACGAGTACTGGGTGTTAAGATGATGTTCTTAATGGCAAACTCATTTGTCTGTGTCTATTTTTAGTAGCCTGTATGTGTATGCACCTTTCACAAGAACACATGTTATGCTTTACCTAGTTTTTTTATTTTATTTTTATTTTTATAATCACCTTTGTATTTGGAAATAAAAATAATAAATTTTCGACGTTAGTTACCTTATACACAGATATCTACGTCGACAATATTTATTTATTATATATATATATATATATATATATATAATATATATATATATATATATATAATAATATTATTATTTATATATATAACCTATTTATTTATTTTTATTTAGTTTACTGGCAATTTGTTATAAATATTAATGTAGGATGTGCCGGTTTATTTAATATTTAAATACACCCCACAGTACTTTTATATATGTTGAACAGGTTGAATAACAAAATAGAGAGTCTGTTCTACCCTATATGTTCTTGGCCAGGTCCTGGCCAGGCCCGGCGTAGTTCACAAGTTCACAGGGTTATTCTGTCTGGCCATAGTGAATTATTACCCATACAAATCAGGATGGGTAGGATTGCTAAATGTTAAATTGATCCAATTGATTTCAGAAATAACAGTTTTCATTAAAAAGGACAAAACAACAAGAGTGAAAGAAAACGTCAGACGGAACACTCTAGGCCTACCATGCTATTCCGTACACTTTTACATTTAATCTAGCTTTTAAAAAGAAAAAAAATAAAACCCGTTTGCTACAGCGTAGTGTATCCTGCATCTTCAATGGAAACCTTACCTGTAGGACACGTTTGCTTGAGTACTCCCTGTTGCGGCTGGATAACACCTATAAGCGTGTTGTTTTAAAACAGTGATTGTCGAAATTGTAAACGATGCATGCGTAGCCAAAATAAACTGGTTGTTAAATGCAGTTTTAAGAGCACTTTGAGAATAGCCAATATAAATGTCCCTTTTGTTGTGGAAGCAGGGACATAAAGATATATATATATATATATATATATAGATATATATATATAATATATATATATATATTATATATATATCAATCTATAATATATAATAAGTTACGTTTCGTACGCCCAACGGGTGAAAGTGGAACGATTACGGTTACACTAAATCCGGGAAAGGGAACATTTTATGGTCAGATGTCTGTCCTCCCTATATAATTGCACCTTTGATGCACCATGCATTTTCTAAAAAAAAAAAAAAAAAAAAAAAGGTCTGAAATTTTTTTTACATTTGTTTATTTCGCATATATATAATTCAAAGTCGTATAACTGATATATATATATATATATATATATATATATATATATATATATGCTGCATTATTTTGAGAATTCAATGTTACATTTGTTGTCGTGTTGTAATTACAGATACATGTGTATGTCATCAAGACCTTTATACGACAGAGTGTCGTGCATTATTTTGTTTTTATATTAATAGCTGTTAGTATTAACTCGAGTATTTTGTCCCTTTCTGTTTTCGCTGTTCAGACGCTTGTGGCCTGTCAGATCCCGTTCACATCGAAAGCCTGCAGGAGAAGTCTCAGTGTGCCCTGGAAGAATATGTGAGAAGTCAGTACCCCAATCAGCCCAGCCGCTTTGGCAAGCTCTTACTGCGGCTTCCTTCGCTCCGCACCGTCTCCTCGTCGGTCATTGAGCAGCTCTTCTTCGTTCGCCTGGTAGGTAAAACCCCGATAGAAACCCTCATCAGGGATATGTTGTTGTCCGGGAGCAGCTTCAACTGGCCTTATATGTCCATCCAATGATTACATTGAGAACAAAAAACAAGCAAAAAAGAGACTGAGGCTAAGAGGACCAAAACTAACCACCGCAACAATAAGAAAAAAGTACAACATCGTCAACAACAACAACAACAACAACAACAACAACAACGTTTAGGGAAACCAAGAACTCCATAGGATTAAATATGTATGCATAAAAAAGAAAAGGACTGCAAGTGCAAATTGAAAGGACCTCCTTCTTATCTGTGAACGCGTTGTTTTTGTTTTTTGGGGTTTTTTTTGTTTGTTTGTTTGTTTGTTTTTAATTTACCTCTTTTCATTGAAACTTCTAGAAAAAACACCTGACTCTAACTTATACAAGAGGCGTCTTTTCCTAGACCTGACTGACGCCACAATCTAGGTGAGTTAATGTTCTTGTAACGAGAAGTAAAACATTTTATAATTTTCATTTTCATTTTTTGTAAAAAATAATAATAATAATAATAATAAAAAACACATCGTATGCGCATTAAAAAGAATCAAGATCTTAGCGGAAAAATAACATTTCCAAATAATTATATTAAAAAAAAAAAATGTCCTGTGTCTATGTATCTATATCTGTTTTGTATTTTTTTCTGGTTCCAAACCAGTTTCCTGTGATTCTATACTAATCATTTTTTTGATATAACCTTTTGCTTCTTATATTGAGTGCGATATATGTTGTCAAAGCTATGTTCTCCAAGAATTAAAATTGAAGTGAGAATTTAAAACTAAAAATAAAGAAATTTAGAAAAAGAAACAGTCTCGCTTTGAACATATTAGTATTGATGTCTTTGAACTTTTTAAAAGAAAAATAAATACTGTTACGGACTGGCAAGTGAGTTTATTACAGAGTTCACGAACATTGCAGGCCAGGTACACACTTTAACTGCTCCTGCTGTGTACGGAGTCGTGCAGGAGAAAAAACAAAACACACAAAAGCACTTGTAATATAGCGCTTTAAATACACTTGGGTTGTTTCATCTTGAACTTGTATTTCCTCACTGTTTCGTGTTTCCTTAATTTGTATAATGCCATGTTGTCACTTTCCATTCAGAAAACAAATAAATAGAGCTGCCATCTTTTATTGGAAACTTTAGGCAACGCTACCCTCCACAGACATGTTCTGTCGGGTTTAGTTTGTATGTAATTTCAACATTACATATGAACTATAAACAGCATTACCTGTTTAAGGATGAGGTGTAATCCCAATATTCTAACATAGAGAAATAATTCATTGGGGATTCTTTCATTTCTGTTACCCTCTGTTCTGTCACGAAAGCCTGGTATCATTTATTTATTTATTTATTTATTTATTTATTTATTTTTCGTCGTTTAGAATCGACACCAACCAACGTTTGTTATAGCTGCTGGTTCCCATCCCTCTAGCTGCTGCCAGCACATTCACGTTTTATAGCTACACAGACAGAGCTGTAACAGTGTACAGTGCCATGGGAGCCCTTCCTTAACATATTAATAAAGCTAGATCTTTAAAAACATCACCCTACAAGCAGGCCTGGATGAAGCAGGATTCCAATCTAAATCGTCGTTGATGCTGTTGTCCTTTTAATTTGCGGTCCACGCTTTTTTGTGTATTTTCCCCCAGTGTCTTATACATTACAAGATGCTTCTACGCAACCCTCTTGGGTTGCTAATATTCTAGTCTAAAAGCCATACCACATTCAAGACGGTGGTTTTATAAGTACCTGTAGATAATCAACCCTGCAAATGTATATTATTAAATGTATTTGCACTGACTGAACAATGAATATGATCGATTTTAACCAAGGCGTCGCGAGTATATGCACATACAGAAAACCAATCACTACAGAGAAAGCATTACATAATATATCTGTCTGATGTGTGCGGATGTGAATGAGGACACGAGCGGTAACTGCTATTGCTTGTGATGCTGTGTAGCGTTTTCCTTTAAGGTTTGCTGCTTAAAATAACGGTTCTTGTCGATCCCACGTGTACAGCTCAGTGCTTATGCAAATGTGTTCAAGGTATTACTAGTCAATACATGAAAATGCAGGGAATATATCCAGGATACTGATGTATGGGAAAATCCATATTGCGATGCAGGTTGTTGATCAAATGAACAATTTATCACAGGCTGTGAATCAGGCTGTATAATAGCAATGATACTATAACCTTCAGCAATTGAATCGTGTACATGTGTATTCTTTTCCATTCAAATGTCCCCGCTGAGTAGTCTTTGAAATCTACATATATTATATGTCCTCAATGCAACATATTTTAAATCGTATTATCTTACAAATGTATATAGCAGTTCTTTTTTGCACTGAGCGGAGTGAGTTCTATGCATGGCGTGTCCATTCTTGTGGCGTTTGTGCTCTTAATTAGGAGTTAGAGATTCCAAGTCACCTGTGTGTCCTCTTCCTGAGAAACTAGCCTTTGATGTCTCTGAGGAGTTAGAATATGAAGTTTATATTATTTGGTGTGTATTAAATGATAAAAAGTTGTGTTTACTCCAAGTGTTTGACAGAGCAAGATACACAGATCCTATTTTTTTTTTTTTTTAACATACTTTTCTTTTAAGTTAGCTGTTTTGTTTTTTAAACCCGTTATGTATAAACTGTAAACATAGCGATTGCTAAATTAGCAGTCTAGCTGTAATATGTGGTTCCCCTATTTAAGCTCTAAGAAAATTCTTAAATTATGATGCCTTTCGAAGCTTGCGCAGTTTTTTTTTTTTTTTTTTTTTTTAATGAATTTTTAGAAACAATGTTATATCCTTTGTTATATACAAACAAGTACCCCCACCCCCCCACCCCACCCCCCCCCCCCCCCAAAAAAAAAGATTTAACATTCGAGTCTTTCTTTGTATGGTATATGGACAATACTTTAAATGTAGGTTAAATGGCGTTTTCTAACAGTTTAAAACGTGTTCTTAATTGCGCAATGCTCGATTTGTTACCACAGGTCAAATTGGCCTGATGGAAAATATTTATTATTACAATTAATCTTCCTCTTTAATGTGTTCTTTGTTGAATTGAAAAAAAAAAACTCTCCAATAGCAATAAGAATGACCTTTTAAAATGAAATTTAGTAATAATAAGAATAAATGTAATCCTCGAATAATAACATATGGTAATAATAATTTAATTAACTGCTGTACATATTCAACACCTAAACTGTTTATTGGTGCAAAGAAACAATAACGTACTGATAGTGCTAGAATTGCTTTCAGATTCCCATTATTTTATTGATTTACTTATTTCCTGTGGTATATGAACAGTCCACTATTAGACAAGTTCACAGCACCAATAAGATGTTTTTTTTTTTTTTTTTTTTTTTTTTAATGTTGTTATTTGTTAATACCAAATTTTTGGTGTTTTAGATTAGGTGATGTTTTGGGGGACTGCATTGTATTCAATTACTATTGGGCGCACTATAAGTGTTATTTTGCATTTCACCCAAACAGCGCTAGCCTGTATTTGTGGCGGGATCCTTGAATTATATTCATAGATCACAGTGAATGAATGAATGGTGGTGAAAATGGCGTGGTAACCAATGGAAGTAAAATAACTCTAGTTAAAGGGTATCAGTTCATGGTAAATGGCGTTACTGGGTATTTTTATTACTTTCGTGTTCTGTTCATCAACTGAAAGAGCATCTAATTCTATTCCATTTTCAAATCATTATACGACGAGAGTCCCATACTCAAACTCTCTCATATGCGCCAACACATACAAACGTGAAGTGGGGGAAACAATCACTGATCTCATAAAATAATTGCCACAGTGATACTTGATAAACCTATCGCAAGTATAATTGCTTTAACGTTAAACCTGGTTGAATTGTAGTACATTTTATTTACCCTCTATAGTGAAGTCCCCGTTGCAGCACTAAATGTAAAGTGTTACCACATGTAATAAAAGGATTAGGTCATCTGACATGGTTAAATGCAGTTGTTTCACTGCGCAGTAAGTCATGTCTTCCTGTTGTGGCTATATGGACAAATCTGCTGCAAAGCTCATTATGTTTTAATTATTTACGTCTATAAGTTTATAGAATGTATATATTTAAATGTAAGTGTCAACTGTGTAAATACAGAGCGTCTGTGTATTGGGGCACACAAAGCATTGAAGACAGACTGACAGAGAATCACTGTTCACAATCTCAGTGATAGCTGTATAATTGTGTACATACATCTTCTTGTCCACAGACCCCCTCCGTCAAGCTTAAAGCAATAGATCAAGTCCAAAACTACATGGTATGAAATATCCCCAGTTGTGGAGAGAGAGAGAGAGAGAGAGAGAGAGGAGAGAGAGAGAGAGGAGAGAGAGAGAGAGAGAGAGAGAGAGAGAGAGAGAGAGAGAGAGAGAGAGAGAGAGAGAGAGAGAGGTCGTTGTGTAAGCTATCCCTTTGTGTTGATTTAGGAAGACGTTTGCTGTATATAACGTTCAAGGCTGATAATATCATTGCTCGACCAGATAAATAAAGCATTGGCCAAACCATCGGGTCAGCTATCGATCCATTCTGTTGCAGAAAGAAACGGCGAGGGAGGGGGGGAGAGGGAGAAAAGAGAGAGGGGGAGCTCCAGTCTCCCTCCCGCTCGGCTCCGACTCATTAGCATTCCTTGCCCATGGACCTGCATTGACAACTAACAGAGATATCCAGCTCACCACTATGCATTCTCTCCTTTTGTCTTCAAACCCTTCATTGCAACGGATTCATTTTCTCCACCGCTTTGAAAACTAAATTTTAATTCATGTTCACGAGACCTGATATAAATATAGACGATAGACCTATAGAGCCTACTATAATATATATATATATATATATAGTATATATATATATATATATATATATATATATATATATCTATATATATATATATTATCTATAATTTAGAGGGTAACAGATAGTCGTCGTACAGAGCTGGACACATATGGAAAAGTTTCTATACCTATTATCTATATATATATATATATATATATATATATATATATATATATATATATATCTATGATAATATACACATAAGGTATTTTAGTATATACATATACTGTGTGTGTGTTTCCAAAAAGTGTATTTGTTTATTTATTTAAAATGCTAAATTAATTCTGAAAGTGTAAAAGAGAATATGCATGATTAATGCCTCTTGCATTAATGAGCATTATAAGGGAGAAGAACATTCGCGAACAGGTCTTCCCAGTGGTGCCCCATGCATTTCCATGTAACCAGATTGATTATACTTTAATGTGAGGTTTTAAATGAGGTTCTTATGCAATCAGAAATGTCTTGGGCAACATGTTATTCAGTGTATTTGTTTATTTGAACACTGTGGCTTTGCGTCCGTTGCTATTTAGGGTGGCACTGTTGTAAATTAGTTTTGAAAAAAAAAAGTTTCCAAAAGACCTGTTTAAAGTAAAGCACATGTACACATGTATAGTTTGCGGAAGGGGTAGCAATTACAACTAACCAAGTATGTGCTTAGAAATGTATAACGCGCCCAGCGCTGACAGCTGCTTGTCACTTAGTAACTTCTCTCCAAGTTCTTTTTTTTTTCTTCTCAAAGGCCCGCTTCTCTCTTGCTTTGTTTTTTTTTTTTAAATATGCATGTCTCTCAGGAATGCCAGTCACGAGTCCAAACTTTGTGTCCAACCTCCCACATGAAATGATCCTTTTATAGGGAACCCGATATGTCTCAATCGGCACAGCACTCAATGCCTTTGGGCATGGGGGCGCTAGTCCTTTAAAAATAATCATAGCTAATAACGGACCAGAAAACAAGTTTTACATACGATCCTCAAGATCTGCTCACAGTGAAGAAACATAACATGCATAATTAAAGGATGCAACGACCAGAAGGGAAGTCTGCAAAAAAAGTAGGATGTTCTATATTTTATTTCACTGTGTGTTCGTGTGATGAGATAGAGGGGGAGAGAGAGGATAGTGTGAGTCTGTGTGCGTGTGTGTGATTGAGTTTGGCTGTCATTAACTACAAATTAATCAACACGTGGCAGTTAAAGTTGAGAGTGCGATTTTTGTATGTGCTGCTGAAATGAAGAGTAAGAATTTCAAGAGCAACAGAAGCAAAAATGAAAACAAGTTTGGATTTCAAAGAAAAATGAAAGGGGGTAACGAATACATCTGTGAGTTGAGTAAACAACAAAGGGTTTCAATTCCAGAACAACACTGATTATTTTGTACAAGTGTAGAATTACTATCATATACAGCACGGTTTCATGTTAGTTGATTTCTTTGCTTCAACTCACCCCCCCCCCCCCATCCATTTGCGAAAAAAAAAAAAAAAAAAGGGGGCAATGTCACGACGCATATCGATTGATAAAAATTAGCTCCACATCATTATTATTATTATTATTATATTATTATTATTATTATTATCTTATTATTATTATTATTATATTATTATCATTTTCGGTCGTTCAAGTGTTAATCGTGTTTATTTATTTATTTATTCAGTTGTTTACATATGTATTTATGTATTATCGGTGTTTTGTATATCATTGTTACAGTAAGCTGGTACACGCTTTCCATCTGCAAACAGTGGGACTGTTTGCCAGTCTGGAACAGCAACAAGCAATACAAGTTGTTGTTTCCTTTCAAAAAGGGTACCTTCCTTGACAGCGATGTGACGTCAACACATTTCGAAGCTTCCCTGGTGGATGCGTAATTTTGCCCAGTACAAAAAATAAAATGAAGAAAAAAAAAAAATAATGCAAGAGGGATTTTCCATTACTTGCAGAACAAACATTTTTACACGTTGTAACATAAAGAAAGCTCTTATTTGGTATTGCATTGGGTTTCGTCGATATCTACAGCTCCACTTTTAATGCACACCAGATGGTTTGCGACTGTGCCACCGCAGCCAGCTCACTCCTCAATTTTATTCAGCAGCATTTTGTTGCAATTACATTCCATGCTGAGACCAATTTTATTGGTGACCTATTTTTCATATTTGCAGCATTTTATGTTAGAATCCCCTCGTTGGCCTTCCTGTATTCGGTATTGTTCCACGCTAATCAGCAACATTTTTGTTTTGGATATGAAGTTCACTTTTATATGGAAACAGTTTTAAATACGCCACATAATCCATTCAACTGCGCTACATATCTACACATCACCCAACCTACAGTAAGGCACACATATTACTGTCCGTTTTAAGTTATGACGTGTTTACATTTAACTGGCATACATAAACCAAAACTGTTTAAACAAAGTGGCACTGACGCGCGAAGTAGCCTGCAGGCAGGTTATATAACACTGTACAGCATTTTAAGAATACATCAATGGATAGAATATAGCTGTTTTTAAAATGTGCATAGTAATGCAAATGCATGCTAAACAGTTAAAATATAATATTTAATATAAGTTGATTATAACCCACACCATCTAAAACAAACCCCCCAAATGACCTAATAACAGCTATTTGGCTCTTACTGTAACCCGCCCCCTTGGTAAAATCGCAGATGCTTATTTTATTGATATAATTTATACTATGGTTATGGTGAGATTAATATCTCTCCACTAACAGCCATTTAGCAAATAATAAAGGCGTTTTGGAGGCTTTCCAATGTTACACATGTAGTCGACCATTAAATGATACGTGAAAAAATTAACATCTGCTTTCCTGAAATTAAGTATGCCAAGTAAGTCTTTTATGAACCCAAACCCACTTTTAAAACGAAGCCTGCACTGATAAACTGCCGTAAATGTGTAATGCATATGTATATATTACAGATATATATTTACAACTGCTTTGTTAATAACTCATAACTGACAGGTAATATTGCAACAAATAGGTTCTTCCAAAGAGATGTTTTTTTGTGTTAGTTTTTTTTTTTCTTTTGTTTTTTGGGGTTTTTTGACGAATTTGCTGTGAGGTGACGGCAAATCAGGATAGACAGGCGTGCGGTTTAGTGAATGATGTTGTGGTTAATATTGTTCTAATTTAAGTTTTATTTACCTAATTTCTCAGCATGGTTTCTATTTTTCTTTATAATGGATTGATGAATCGTTTTGGTTAGATAGATTGTTCATCCCAGTTACAGGGAACTAACGTGGGTTTTGACAGTGCCCTCTGACGGATTATTAATGTTTTATGGATACAACACACTTCCACAAATAGTTGTCAGATTATAAAAAGGCCTGACGAAAACGGCTCTTTTGTACCCCTCACCCCCTTCCCCAAGAAAAAAATGTACACAACTTAATGTAAATATTTAACACACAATAATAACCTTGACCCAGTATATGCTAAATCAAAACTTAAGGATTTTAATAATGAAAACATAACAATACAGGTCATACCATTATAATCATATATGCTTCTAAAATAACAGCCTGTAAACCAATAATAATGCAATTTACTATACGTAAAAAAAAACTCAAAGTCTAATACATTCTTCTCTGGCATATTGGTCAGCCATATTTAATGGTAATTCATAACAACTGCCGTCTTGAAAGGCAGTACTGATACAGTCGATAAAACATTTTTGTCCAGCCGGAGCTCCCTAACGCTCCAGGGAGGACGTCACTAGCTGGTTGCTAGCACTTTTTGGCCTACATACCATTGCTCTGATTACAGAAGTGCCTCTTCTTGTTACAGAAGCAAAATCTTTAATATTTGCTGCATGTTGCATTAAAGCCAGCTTGAATGGCGAGTTTGCGTGTCTGTGTGTGTGATTGTGCATGTGTGTGTGTGTGTGTGTGTGTGTGTGTGTGTGTGTGTGTGTGTGTGTGTGTGTGTGTGTGTGTGTGAGAGAGAGAGAGAGGAGAGAGAGAGAGAGAGAGAGAGAGAGGGAGAGAGAGAGGGAGACACACACACAGAAAGAGAGAGGGGGGCTTGGGGGAGAGAATGAGAGAGAAGGGAAAGAGAGAGGGGGGTGTTGTGGGTGTATTGCGAGGAGGTCAAAGGAATGGCCTTTTCTTTCTGAGTGACATGACCCCTTCTCTTCAAAGGCCATGAAGAAATAAACGCTCTTAATCCAAATGGGCAAATTTTCCAGGTTTTCAGATCTTCTCTTTCTGAAATGGTTTTGTATTTTGAGGCAATTAGAATATGGGCTGTTTTATCCTTGCAATAATTTGAGAGGCTTCAAATATTCAATTTCGAAACAAATAATTTTCATTTGTTATGATTTATTTTTTATCCCCCATCTCGCTCGCATTCTGCATTTGCATTTGCTCGTTATTGCAATAAAGATTGCTTGCAAGGGTCTTTTTGGGTGGAGTGGAGTTTAAGGGGGTTAGCTGCGGGTGTAACCAAAGGGGACGGGGACGGGGACGGGGACGGGGATGGGGATGGGGATGGGGGGTCGGCGGGTTCTACCACAGCTAAACTGGACAGAAAGTGGACAAGGCCAGATAGGGTCACGCTTTCATGCAGGGGGCTGGTGCTTTTATGGCAAAAAAAAAGAAAGAAATGGAATACCTTACAAAGCTTTTGCTATACTACTGGTAACAAAACGTTTCACATCTTCACTCCTCCTCAGCATAAAGGAGACAGTGTCCTCATCTTAGCAACTCTCCAGTGACTATTAGACGTATTTTAAAAAACTTAGTTCTATATAAGAAAAGGCTGGGTGCATAAAAAGCACAACCTTCACAGTGTTAAAAAAACAATAATGAAAAAAGAAAAGCTGAAGTAAGAGTTCGCCCGTTGTTCGACGGTACATTTTAATATTACAATTACACTCACATGAGTGTATGATTCTTCATAAAGCCCTGTGCTGGCCCTGAAACAGGCACTCAAATAGTGGACAATATAGTTACACGTTAACGAGGAGGTTTTTTTTTTTTTCCCAGCCTGATAAGATATATGTTTTTTGTTTGTTTGATTGATTGTTTTTCAGAGGCTAAAACGAAGGACTTGTACACTTCAATGTGGACGCGGACAGGAGCCAGGTGATCTGTTATCAGTCACTTAAATCTAATTAAGACCGAACTGGTACACAGGGAAAGCACGACAAACGCTCACAATGATAGATATGCTGTCGTTTAGGCACACTGAATGGAAGAAAAAATTTAGTTCAGCAAAAGTATGTGTAGGGCTTAGCCCTTGGACAAAACAAATATATTAAGATTAGCGAAGCACAAACACAAAACAAGCAAACAAACAAACAAAATCCTAAAATAAAAGCCCTAAAAAAACCTACTGACTTTAATTTTTTGCAATTTGTGTAATAATCCACTTACAAAAGGAGGGGATTTGTGTAAAGTTTTTAACTCCTCAGGCAAAAGACAAAATAAATAAATTGCATTATACTGTATTCAATTATTCGCTGCTTTGTTTTTTTTTTGTTGTTTTTTTTTGGGGGGGGGGGGGGGGGGGGGGGGGGGTTAAATTTTTGGGGGTTTATATTTACTATGGGGACAGTCTGCTTGACAAATCCTTTCGATAGGCGCTTAAACTAAGACTGTTCTGGGCTTTTCCTGCCAGCTCGGTTGCGTTTCAAGTTACCCCACTTCTCTGTGGTTTCTACAAATACCGCAACCGTACATTTCGTCAAGAAATCTGTCGTATGTCCTCGTGGATAATAACGTTACAAGGCATTGTTTTGTTTAACTAGCGCTAAGTAGAAAATAAATCTCAGGTTGTGAGAAAACATAACAGAGTGCAGTTGGCATGTGTGTACATGCACTTTTAAACGCAATGAATCAATGTTACATTACACAGCTGGGTATCTAACAGTGCAGGTGAGCTGTTATGGAATTGATGCAACGATATGTAATTTTATTTAATTCAATACTGAGCAACCCTAGTCCATCATAAATCTGTGCATTGTTGCAACATAAATAATGATACAAATAATCCTCATAATCGTGTTACTGTGTGTGCCTATTTAAGCATTGCAGTTTGTATTTTGTGTTCATTTGAGTTATTATAGTAGCCTTTATTTAAATTATGGGTTTGATACTTAGTCTTGGTACACTGCTATTGTTAATAATACCGTTTTTCTTTTAGGGTTAGCCTACAGTTTTAATTTAGTGATGAAAAACATATCCACAGTATTTATTATTATTATTATTATTATTATTATTATTATTATTATTATTATTATTATTATTATTATTTGTTTTTGTTGGTTGTTGTAAAATCATAATTTACATGAATCCTTAGCGTACTTTTACGCAGAAAATTAAAAATTTTTTTTTTTGCGTTTAACACACGCAATATGTACTTGCTGACATCGCAATTTATAATATTCGCAACAACTACTACTGACTACTACTAGTATTATTATTATTATTATTATTATTATTATTATTATTATTATTATTATTATTATATAATTACTGTTTGCCGCGTCTTTTAAATTGATAATAGATATGGACGTAATTCTGTTTAATTTACAATGGTATCTGAGTATAAATGAGAGAATTATTTATGAACGCTTTAGTAAAACGGGATCTTTAGCTTTATAATTCTGGCCCTCATATAGAGGTTGGTTTATATAGATATGTCATATATAAAGCATAAACAAATGTCTTTAATGTAAGACCTTTAGGGGAAATACAATGCAAGCAGACATGCGTTTGCTCTTCCTCTTTTATCAATGAATATTTTCAAATCTTGCGGAGTTTTTTTCTTTGTTTATTTGTTTGTTTTTGTCAAACGCGTTCACTAAATAGTGAAGCATAACGCCCAAGCATACCTCATTCATATTTAAGAAACTGGTAACGTTTAAACTTGTCCGTGTTGTCTCTGGCCAGTGATCGCTCAGCTAACCCCCTGTCCTATGCTGCTGCGGAGCCTTCATCTCTCTCTTTCTGAGTTTGTTTCTAGGTTTGATTGCTAGATGGCGCTATGTGTACTGGGACCCTCCAGCGCCAGGATAAACCGTCTTTTTTTTTTTTTTTTTTTTTTTTTTTTTTTTTTTTTTTAAAGCAATATTTCCAATTGTTTTTTTTAACTTCTCGAATTTATTCTATTTATTTATTTTTAATGCAATGCTACAGTTTTGATGGTGCGTGACTTATTATAAAACCACACAGCGTTGGGGTTTATTTTATTTATGTTACACGCCCTGTGTGTTTAATAGGCTACCGTAAAATTAACTGGGGGGGGGGGGGGGGGGGGGGGGGGGGGGACTATATTAGTAGCAAAAAAAACCGTTATAAAATGTGTAGTCGAATAGTTGTATTCATTGGCTAAACCAAAGTAATTCGTTGTGTTTCTTTCTCTTTAAAGAACAAATACATTTATACTGAAAAGACCAGCTGTTTAAATAATAAACAGCATATGAAGAAAACCAGGAGTTAAAACTTGGAAAATGGTTACGTTATTTATTTGTAAGTCCAAAACATTGAAGAGTTGTTATTTTAGTACTGTGTTTAATGCCTTTGAAAATATAGTTAGTCTGTTTGTTCTGAAGTATACTGGGAAGGATAATGACTGTGCTCCATCACCTTTAAAAATGTATTACACACAAATAACAGAAAAAGCATACAGGCTGCACAGTTTACCTGTGCTTGGAACTTGTAAATGACAATCATTTTGACAGCTTTTGTAAATTTATCTCACTTAAACAACTGTTTTAGTTGTCATGAATCGTGCTTTAATTAAAATACTGTCTCATCGTTGTTTGTTATTTTTTGTATTATTTTATTTAGCATATGTAAATATTCGTACATGAAACGCGAATTGTGTATGGTTTTGCTATGGTCTCCAAATCAATGTGTGTGTGTGTGTGTGTGTGTGTGTGTGTGTGTGTGTGTGTGTGTGTGTGTGTGTGTGTGTTACTTTCAACTTGTTTTGATATTTGGAACGTGTCCTTTATATATTTCATATCGTCTGTGCTAAGATAATTTGTAACAAAGATGTATTCAGACTTTATATACATCATATTTTACTTTATTTAGATCATTGAAAAAAAAATTATAAACTTATCACAATTATTCATATTTTCCATCTAAAATATGTGTTTAATAATATAATGGAATATATATCTATATAATATATATATATAATATTATATACATCGACTGACACCTTTTTTCTATTGGGCAAAAACGGACTGTTCGATTTAGTGGAATTTATCCTGATACTTCATAAGTATGACGATAAATATAGTGTTATAGACACTGTTGAAAAAAGATAACCCGCCTGAAAGCTAAAATCACCTTAAATATCTCTGATATTTCATACTGCATTTTTAATAAAACAAAGATAACCTCCTCAGAGAATGACATACATATTTTATCTTTTAAACTCAACAGCTAAAAAGTTTATACAACAAAAAAACGTTTTTTTTTGTTTTTTTTCAGTATGCCTTTTGGCTAACGTATTGATATATTTTTTAGCAGCAAATCATCTGCGGGCTCACAAGATGTTTTTTTGTTGTTTGTTTGTTTGTTTTTTTTTTTTTTTGCTTTTTTTTTTTTTTTTTTAGAGCTATGATACACGCGCTTTAATATCAGTAAATAGAAGCTAGTCCACATTTGACGTTGACAAATGATCCTGAGACCAGAAGAGCAGTTTAAAGATGACTTTGAAGGGTTATACAAGATAGAAGAGCAACCTGGTGAAAGAGGTTTAGAACCGTATTCACAAGAGATTCACAACTGCTTTAAAGCGTAACAAAGCGAGTATATTAGATTAAACACAGGGAATACGAATATGAGTGACATTCAACAACTATAATTTAAAAATAAATAAATAAATAAATATTGACATTTTACTTAAAATAAACTAAAAAAATGTGTCTGAAAATGAGTTAATATTGTTTAACCCTAACCCTTCCAACTCATTTTGCCAGCACCCTAGACATTTATTGATTATGTAGATCTTATAATCGCAGTGAACCTGTTATATATTATATACAGGGACCCTGCGAGTGGTTAGAAAAAAAGATGCGTTTTCTCTAAACTTTAATGTACATCATAATGATTAATATAACCTGCTTCATGTGTTTACAACGCAGGGGAAGCTCGCCATCCTCAGTTATTTGAAAAGGAAAACTTGCAATTAGAAAGTGTTCTTCTTATTATGGAGCATGAATGAAGGGCGAGAAACTGTGTGCAAAACAGGTGATCCCTTTCAAGGGAAACCCCGCACAACCCAACATTTAAAAAGATGAAATAGGAACCCAGCCTGAATTCATATTACCTACAGACTTAGAACCGCGATTTCTAAGAGAGAAAACTGACACAGATTTAAAAACATTAGGAAAAGAAATATCCGCATTAATTGAAAGCAGTAGGGCCTGTATTTGCTATACATTTGCGAATATATTTTAGTATCCTTCTACGAGTTTTTAGTATGAAAACCATAGCGGAAATATCTGTTGTCCTTTTAGCCGTACGCTTATATATATCATAGTATATGATTATATATATATATATATATATATATTACTATATAATATATATATATATATATATATATATATATAAATGAAACCTGACGATATATGTTTTTAAAATATCTATGGCATGTTTTTATGTTATTTGTGATTTTTTTTTTAGGGTAAATTATGAATGCTACGGAGACATCTCGTCTTCACAGCTTCATTATATTATTTATTTGCTAGTCTAGACTGAATTCTAACAAGGTATCCTTCTACCTATGCATAAAATATCGGTCATATCCTGGAGTCAAAGGGCAGTTATGAGCTCGATTAAGGTGGAATAATGCATAGAAGACACCAGCTATAATAACCGCTTTTGGAACTGAGTTGGAATTAATATAACTAGTGTGCATTACCAGGAGTAATTGATAAATCGGATTGATATGGCAGTGTTCCAAAAACTGTTTTCCCTCAACTTAAATCTTTCAATAAGGACTGTACGTTAACCGAATGACTGGATACGTTTTGAATGCGATTTTTATGGAAATAGTTTTCATTTCAATTATGAAAAAATCAGCCTAGAAAATAAACTTTATAGGCAAGAATCATGGAGGAAGATTTGATGGACACCACTTTCCTTTTGATAAACATCACTACACCCGAATGAAAGGATTTCGAAAAGAGCAGCGCTACCTAAGTTATGAGGTGATAGGATGCCGTTGATTATACTGACAGTAAATTATATATGTATGGAATTGTCCCTAAGTAGGCCTATGTCCTGATGCAGTTACAGGTGCCATATCGTCATGACAATACAGTTAAACATTTCCTAAAAGACATTGAGGGGTGTGGGGTTTGGGGGTGTCAACGTGCCATATGCTTTCTCTTTGGGATAATAATCATACAGTATACAACATCTGTAAATGTCTGATAAAAGGAAGCGCCTGCATTGCAAGATAATGGTAGCGTCGTCGTTCCAGCTCCTTAGTTGCTGTCAGTATTGTTAGCAATGTTTTGATATGGACGGTGGCTCCAGAGGCTCATCTCCAGGGGCTTTAATTAACAAGCTGTCTGGAAGCTGCAGAGCTCCATCAAACAGCTTTCCCCAGCAGCAAATCCTCCAGCCGCCAGAGCCGGTGCGGATCCTTTCGAAGTTTATCTAGGCTGCACTTTCTTTAACATAGAGTTATCTTCCTCTTCGAAAATCAGAAGAGGAAAAAAAAAAAAAACAACAACAAAAAAAAAAAAAAAAACACCTGACAGTCAATTAGTAGTTTACTTATCAACACAGCTCAGTTAATATGTAATGTACAAGTTGCAATAATCACTAGATAAGTAAGTTTTAAGCAAGTTAGCAAAGATAGCACGGTATAAACAATCAAGAAAGCAGTGGGGTAAATTAAGTTTGTATATCAACAACATAAATGATACTTTAATTATTAGGAACGTAGAAATTAAATAAAACAAAATTAACAATTGCTGCGGCGGAATGAATATATATATATATATATAGATAGATATATAGATAGATAGATAGATAGATAGATAGATAGATAGATAGATAGATAGATAGATAGAAACAATGAAGAGGAACTGTACAGTTTGGTAATAGCAATTAAATCGAAGGTAACGTACTACCTTGAACTTACAGTACTAAAACCGATGCATAATATTGGAATACTGCAGATAGAAATTACTGGGTGAAATTAAAATAAATAAATAAATAAAGGGCATTTGAATAGCAACTAAAGTAGAGAACGGAGTTTAGCTTTGACGAGCATCTCGCGCATATGAAAAAGAAAAGGGTAGCGAGTTGAAGGTCAAGACAGAGCGCTGTCCATGGTGCTACACTGACTTCAGAGGCAGATGAAGGGCCCGTCAAATTAGATAGCGCAGGACACTAATCAATACAATCCCAACCGCGCCAAGGCTTATAATACATCTTGATATAATTTTACACATTACGGACAACACTTTAAACACACACACACATCAGCTTTCTGAGGGAGCATTTAAAAGCATTTGTATAAGTGTTTGTTTTTTTCTAAAAAAAAAATATACATTGGAAATGTAAAAAAAAACAAAAACAAAAAAAAAAACTGACACACTTAAACAGAAAAACACGAGTCTCTATTTTTTGCGTTGCATTAGGTCTAGTGTATTTCAAATCGTGTGCTTTTAAAGCTTACGGCAGAATATTTCTGATTACTACTGACATTTGGACAAACCGGCCAGCAGGTGGTTTGGTGAACTTGTATTCATTCTGCAAGGGGAGTATACAGATTATTGACCATTGATATTCTACACTTATTTCTTGATAATGTAATTATTGTCAAACAAAACATATCTTTAGGACGAGTGCCACGAGTCTGAATTAAGCATTTTGGATCAGATGTTCTCGTTCATTCTTAACCTAGATAACTATTGACAATGCAATATATAAACGTATTCGCCTTTATATTTCATTATATATATTTTTTTGTTTGTTTTGTCTTTGTTTTTTTGTTTGTTTGTTTGTTTTTTTTTACACACAATAGCATTTATCTGTTAGCGTGAGTATTAAACGAAAATTTAAAATTGCAATTAATCATTTTGTTATGATTATAACAGTTAACAAATCCATTAATTTAAAATGATAAATAGTGGTGGTTAGTAGTTCATTCAGTATGCATTGGTTTTGAAATCCACTCTTTAGTACTATGAACTATTTAAGAGTGGTATTACTCTGTGTGTGTGTGTGTGTGTGTGTGTGTGTGTGTGTGTGTGTGTGTGTGTGTGTGTGTGTGTGTGTGTGTGTGTGTGTGTGTGTGTTTTAAAATTCTGATAACTACACAATGAATATATCCTAAACAATTAGATATTTGACCCTTTTCAGCTGGGTGAACACTTTAAACATGATTGTGATGCTGTCTTGAGCAATATTAAGATTGTGGAGGGAAAAAACAACTAAATACAAACAGACTTAGTTGATATATATATATATATATATATATATATATATATATATATATATATATATATATATATATATATATATATATATATATATATATTCAAGTCCTACAGTACAAGATCATGCATTCATTGTTCGCTGGCTTTGGACTATGGTGCAGTCTCTTAAGAGGATGACAGTATTCTAAGGGCATCCCGTTCCCATACTCGAACGAAAAGTAGTGTCCTCAAAGGAAAACGGTTTGCAGGTGTGAGAGGAGCTGATTAAAACCTCTCCGCGCTCTGCGGACGCTGGGGCATTGACTAGTACCTGAGCACTAGGAACAAAAAAAAAAAAAAAAAGATAAAATAAAAGGGAAATTAGGTTCTGCCCATGCAGGAAGAAACAGCTTTCACATCTGGAAGATGTGCACAGCGAAATGTGAAAAAAAAAAAAAAAAAAAAAAAAACATCTCTGAGCTTTATCACAGTCAACCCTGTCAGCTTTCAACTCGCAGTGGCGTAACAATCATGTCTTTAGTGGCCATTAAATCGTTTATTGGAATTAAATAGGAATGTTCAGGGACGCTTAGATAAAGAAATATTAATTATCTTTATCTCGATGTTTTTACTCGGCAGTGTCTGGACGACTGGAGCTCGCCGAGGGATTCCCTTGCAATCGAAATGCCACGTCTTTGTTCTGTGATGATAATGTAACAAATCATATTTATTTAAGTTGCGATTGGGGAACTTGAAAGAATAGAAAATGACTTCAAACATCGCCAAGTTTAGAGATACGTGTGCAGAAAAGTTTTTCCAGACAACATTCCCTTTATTTCAGTCATGAGAGAAAGACAACTGGTTAATTAATGCACAGATATAATCACTCAGTGAATATAAATTGAATACAAATCCATTCATTTAATATTGACACATAAAACTAGGGAAAATAATGTTGTAATTGTTTTAGTTGAATGAAATTAATTTAAAACTTTCGACTTCTCGCAATTAAATTTTTGGAAAGCTGAAGAGCTTTCTCTTATATGTTATTATAATTTTAAACTATATATATATATATATATTATATATATATATAGATATATATATATATATATATATATATTAATAACTATATATATATATATCATATACACACACACACACACACACACACACACACAAATAAAATACAATACAAATCTAATAAAGCGCTGGTATGAGTATATACATAAAATATGTATTTGTAAACTATTTTTAAAGTTATCTGGAAAAAATCATATTTATATGCAATATAAAGACATGTCGGTTTAGCTTTTTTTATGAATATACATAAAAATACAAACATTTGCTGGTTTATAAAAGTAACTAATTGTTCAGTTTTACTGTGTCTTTCTTAGTAATTATTTCGATTAGCGCCACATTCCCAATAACTGAGAAACAGGTATGATGCCCACACACACGTAATTAATTCGTTTGAACACAAGTTTGTTTAGACTATGAAAACAAGCAATATCACAATTTTTATTCGATATATCAAAGGATAGATTGTTGTTACATCGTCGCAATACACACACACACACACGTCTCATGTTACAGCAAATGCCCAATCACTAAAACTAAAACAATAAAAAGTGTTTCCAAAAGCGTTCTAAAGAAAGTCCATGGAACCATTCTATCTCAGAGGGTTCTGCTTTACATGGGGTTCAGATAGAGGTTCGGTAATAAAATCACTTGAACGCTAAGAGCAAAGGAAAGAAATACACAAACATGCCTTTGCTTTCTGTGACACACCCTTCTGCCTTTGATTTGACAAACTGTCACTGTTCAGTCACGAAGGTACACCTGGAACTGCAGACTGCTTCATGTTTATAATGACGACCGTTTATATAAATCAGAATGAAAGAAAGAAAGAAAGAAAGAAAGAAAGAAAGAAAGAAAGAAAGAAAGAAAGAAAGAAAGAAAGAAAGAAAGAAAGAAAGAAAGAAAACATCTGAACTGATACAATTTCTTTATTCGGGGCCACAAATTTCGTTTTCCAAACCTTCTAATGAAAGAAAGAAAGAAAGAAAGAATTATTAAGCAGAGCTGGTTGTATTTATCGTGTGCCCATGTGTTTATATGTTATAGTCTACTGCATGTCATTATCGGTCGTTGTGCTTACATTTTTAATATCCCAAGAGTGTATCAACTAAAAAGCGACATGGATATTCCGTTAACCCTTATAACTGTTCTGCATTTAAGGCCGACCATCGTATAATTATCTATTATGCTGGTAAACGCACGCCAAAAAGTGTTGTGTTTTATAATTCTGAAATGGTTGAACTCAAATTACATTCAAGCTGAGAGTTCTCTCCTAGGCAGCTTTACTTTCCATTTTCAATTGACTGTGGACTTTTACACACAACTGTCTTACGATACACCCTTTTTACAAATCAGGGGAGTGTAATTTCCTTCCGTATATTTTGTTCTTGTTCATACTAATATTTATTTCATTTAACTTTCATTTACCAGTCCCCTCTGTAAATGGAATATTTTCAACGTCTAGGCTTTATTTAACTATGAAAAATTAATGCAACACAACCAACTGTTAAATTAATAAGGCTATTATACAGAAACCCTATAGTAAGTGTTTTAAGGGACAACACTTACCCTGATACCACTGCAAAAACATTTGCCAAACTAGACACAGACAGTCCTACGAATACGGGTCAGTTCTGTGTTTCACCATCACTGCATATATGCACATCAGAGCCTTACCGGTATATTTATCTGGCATAAGTTTCTCGTTCTAAATTTAATTGTAAAATAATTTATAGCGATACGTCAATCTCTGACATGACAAGAAAGTTCTTTTGTACATAACACATTGTTACAATTTGAAAAGTCAAACAAAGGGAGCAATACCCGGTTTATTTGTGGTATTGGTGATTTGGGATGTGCGGATTGGAGATATGGGCATGTGTGGGTGATTTGTGGGTGTGTGATTACGTGCCTCGAACAAATCGGAGTTTCCTGAGGTTCCGGTTACAGAAACATACCTACAAAGCAAACACACCACCCAATAGTGTGCAGGCGCTCCTGTTGACAGTACGCCAAGAGGTTCCTCAGGGTGCGCCCGAACGGAACGATCTGGGTAGAGTTTCTGTTTGTGTCGGGCTGTACACACGTCCGCGAGGCATGTCATACTGTATTGATCTCAATGAAAAGCAAATGGTAACGGAAATCCCACGCGGAAAAGCTGCTTCATCTCCAAATGAGCTGGAAGGAAAACAATTTACGCGCGATTGACGAAGTAACAAAAAAAGAGAGACAAAACGACAAGAAAACACAAGAGTCTTTTGCAAATTATTGTATTAATTAAAAAGGTTGTTTACAACTCTTATCAGCTGCTGTGTGTTGTAGTTCATAAACTGTGAAGTGGCCAAATATGACTGAATAAACATTTGCGTTGTAAGGATACACAACTAGCATGTTTGTATGTAGAACAATATTAATAGCTACAGATGAAATGTACATATTACAGTACTAAGCATTTTGGGCTAAAAAGTTTGTTAATGTATTGTTTCACATAATTACTCGTAAAGACAGATTGGTAACAGTGGACAGAAAATAGGCATGAAGTTTAAATGATTGTATGTACTTCATTATAAACATATTTTATTAGTGCATTCCAAAACAAAATGAATCAGTACAATCTTTGCACTCTCTGTTGTCTGACGACCATCCTAATACGAGGTTAGGTTTCTTTCTGCTAATTCCTGACTGAAGACTCAATAGTTTGGTATGTATTAGTTACTACTGAACATCGCCTCCAGCACCAACACATTATATATATATATATAATCTTCTAAGAAACTTCATATAGCATCTATAGTTTTGCTTAGCATAGAGATACAACGCTGATTGTTGCAGCTTAGTGACCCATACAATTCGGGGGTTAGTTTTCTCTTCAGACCAGAGCATGTAATTATGCAAATAGAGCGCTGTCACTGATCTGGTGGAATAGTCCCCTTATAGAACGGTGGAAGAAAGTGCCATTTTAACTTACCCGAGCATTTACTCTGTGGTAATAGTCCATATGTAGGATTGTGCACGAGAAAGGGCGGGCACTAGGGCATGCGTAATTCACATAATAATTGAAATATCATTTTATCGGCAGTATTGACAGGTATCAGGGGAACGTCGTGAAATCAGGACAGGACAATGATTAGCATGCAACAGTAATTCAAAACCTAGCATTATAGACCTAGAAGCGCTCCATTTAAAACAAACAAAAAAAAGGATATAGGCCTAGAGTTTATTCTGCTAATTTATTTTCATTTGTATTGGTACACAGCAAACATCCATGTAACAAATAATTTTATAGCGGTGTTGATATTTAAATGTGATTCGTTGTTATGTATAGTAATAGAACAGAACGGGCCAAACGATGGCAAACAAAAAGAATACAGAAAATACCAGTGTGGATCTACTATGTACTGGTCCACTTTACCTAAAACATCAAAGAGAAACTGCATTGAAACTACCAAGAATTCAACTCAAAAACATGTATTACAGGCAACTTTGGTGTACATCCAATTATATATTTGGTACCAGTACATACTTTAAAAATAAATAAATACATTTTAATAAGCCATGTTGCAACCTAAAACATCTGACTCCAAGCAGTCGGCTCTCGTACAGGGAAGGAGCAAACGTTGTTCTATATAGATTAATACTGTAGCCAGGTAGCTGGTATTAACTTAGCATTATTCTTTTCTCTTGCTTGAAATGTAGCTTATTTTTCCCTTTTCTTGCTGAAAAAACGAATAGAACACACTTTACACTAGTACAAACACAACGTGGGCGATGTGTGATGCGACCATTGTTGGAACAGCAAAGTACTTAAAAGGAATTTGTAACATGGAAAAAAAAGAAAGCGCCTTGTGTGATACATTGAATGATGAAGTGTGTAGATAGCGTCACCTAAGTAAACATTTTCTTTGTTAAAAGCATATAAACTAAATATTGCATGTCCATTTATTATTTAAAGCGATAACTGTTAAGTAGAGCAAAGGTGCATGTGGTAGGATTACTTACCATTAGCTACTTACTTAAAAGGCCAGTCACTATGAAAGCAAATCATTTTAGACTGGGCTTGATCTAGTGTTCCAGGCTATTGAGCTATTTGAGGACATCATGCTTTTTAAAAGCAAAACCAAAATCAAAAGGCCATTGTAATAACCGTTGTTGGAAATTCATTTAAGCTCTTAGTGCTCATTATCAAAATGCAGCTACCCTGGAACCGTTTCAGAGCGTGATGTGTCTTAACAGATCGTCCTGCCTTATACAGTTAAGATCACTGCGTGAATCTGGTGGGAAATCGAGAAGAATAACGTTTATATGAGCTGTTTAAGAGTTATTTAAGTAGGATTTTATGGAACGTAAGAAAGCATACAGGATCACTTCTGTGTCGGTTTCACGTGATTTTTAGTTTGTGGCAACATGTTCAATCCTGCTAATTATTATGATTATACTATAAATTTAGTTGCATACTGTAGGCTGCTGCTATACATTATTTGTTGCTGGCACAGGGCAAAATGAGATCCCCATACACTAGCTGCTATAGGGTTAATGGGAAGATTGCAAAGATTTATCGTGGGGGCGTTTTATGACAGTATTGGTTTTCAACACGTGAAAACAAAAGGCGTTGTAACCCTATGAAGGCTATGACTCCTTTCTTTACAAAGATTAATGACCTTAAATCTGGTTTTAACGCATGGGTTTTTATTGTTTTGACTGTCACGGATCTGTTAAGTTTGATAACACAAATAGAAAACATGCTATTATACAGCACGCAATCTGAAAGGGTTTTTTTTTTCCCTAATCTGTTTACTTATTACTTTTTCTTTATTTAATTCTTGTAGATCACGTATGCAGAAGTGAGGATCGAAGACAAAGGTACGTAGAGTGAGAGAAAGAGAGAACAAGAGAAAGTGCTTACTATAATATAAATGCAATTCCAATTTAACGGGTTTTAAAATGATGCATTTCAGTGGATTTCCCTTGCTAATAATATGAGTTGATATCAGCAGATAACTAAACTGTCAAGAGCGGTCTGATTTCATTCCAGATATCTGAGTATAGGGCTCGGATCACTTTTCCGACTCAATTTCACTGGACTTCGGAGTTAGCCAAGCGGTAGCGTGCTCAGAGTCAAGCAACAGGCTTCTCTTTAGTGCCCTGTCCCGTTTTATTCCCTACTTCACTTCCACATACAGATCGTATTTCTTAATATTCATGCCGTTTTTATGGTCACTGATTCTGAAGTCATTTTGACAAACTAGTGTTTCACAGGGGTCACTTTATTTTATTGGTCCGGGGTTTAAAGTCTTCAGCTGAGTTAAAGAGAAGTGTTAACAGGAGAGGCAGCGTACACAACGAAAAACAGTTCAGAGCCACTGTCCTTGGCAATACATTTCCATCAATTCCACGACAATGGCACACAAAAGACCACATTCACAGACATTTACCTCGGAGCTAAGTCACCTGTTCAAAAAAAAAAAAAACATCACGAGCTACCATTTAACGTATTGTTTCTTGCTCGTTTTGTAACATGTTTTTATTGAGCAAAAACAGACACATTAAATGAGTACAGAATGTGTCAGGCTTGCTGCATAATAGTAATCCTCATTCTTTTTATTTTGATCACTTTTAAAAATCAACCATTCATGTTTCTATGTGTTTAATAAAATTACATAAAATATTAAAACAAACAAAATAATTTCAGATACAGCAGTATATTTTGCCATGAATTAAAAAAAAAAAAAAAAAAATACAATTCAATTACTGTACTTGGCTAACTCACAAGATAATACAACTTAAAACAAGTAGGATACAAAGCAGAAGCAAAATAATTACAACAAAAAGTGAAACTAGCAATTGTTGGAAATAGCATATAACATTCATTGCAATCATTGAACATGCTTGTTGATAAACCATCTTCCCCCCCCCCCCCCCCCCAAAAAAAAAAAAAAAAAAAAAAAAATACCAAACTCCAGGCAGTGTTTATGGATATTTTGTAACTCTGCAACTTATAAATCTGAATGTTTATGACTTGTAATGTCTACAAACCAAGTTAAGCAGAAATGAGTTCAGTATAAGTTGTCACCAGCATTGCATAAAAAGTACAAACCACTGTATTAAAATAGTGGCGTTTTTATTTGCTTGTATATGTAAGAAATCACTGCTGTAAACTGTAGCAATTATCAATACAAGTTTTATTTACTGGCTGCTGGAAAACTTTTTTTTTTTTTTTTTTTTTAATGTTCCTCCTTAAAAATCAGCAATAATTTACATCTTAAATATTAAATGTGCTTTAAATTTGGTTTAAGGCTGTTCTGTTTAATACATTACTGGCAGAGCTACCTATGGCTTTTGGGCAGTTGGCTGCTATAACAGGGTCATGCTATTCATTTATAAGGCAACAATATTGACACACTTTAAGCAAAAGGTAGTGTTCAAAACGTAAAACGATGCACTGAGAAAACTATACATGGGACAGGGAAAAAGTACTTGACATGCATATTCAGTACTGTATATTAGCATTGTGTGAATAATCCTCAAGCTCACAAAATATTCTCTATAGGTTTCAAAAATCCTACAGCTTGCTGCCTTCTTATTAGTTTCACCTTATAGTCTAGCGAATGTTATAATTTAAACCTACAGCAGAAAAAAGAGCATGTCGTGTTTACAATGACATGATTGCAAGAAAATAATCAGCAGAGAAATCACCTATTCATAATCATGCCTTTATCAGCTGTGCTAGAAGACCCTTAGAAATAATAGCACTACTACTACTACTAATAATAATAATAATAATAATAATAATAATAATAATTTTGTCAATACACCAGATCACAAAACAGGACACGTTAATTGGTTAATAATGGAAGATGGTATTTAGTTACAATACTGTACAATACGGTTATTTTTTTCTCCTAACATTAAATTATCCCTTTACAATATACAGCAACAGCCAAACATTTTGCATCACCTAGGATTTTAGGAAAGAAAATTAAATCATATGAACTTATCTTTTATTTAACATCATGCAATCAAAGAAACTACTAAATAACATTGCAAAAGTCTACTGGAAGCCATAATAGTAGTACAGCATTTCCTGTTTGATTTCAAAATGTCACATTTCAATTTTATTAGTATATGGAAAAGTACAATGGGGTATGTAATTCATGAATTGATGAAGCACAATGAGTTTATTCTATAGAATGATGCAAACCCTTGGCCGTAGCTGTACACAGGGAGAGGATTACGTTGTTGCTGTTAATTGCTCTAAACTTGTGTTTATAACACAACAGGCTTAACTTGTAAAGCACTCTTCAGTAGGCTGCTAGACCCATGAAACTGACCATGCAAAGATCAGGCCTGGCGTTCTCTAGTTCACTTTCTACACAGCGATGGCTTACTCTGTATGGATCTCCTCAATTACAGAAACGATTGCAATATTTGGGCATTTCTTTTTTGTTAAATGCGATACACGGCAGTTGATGAGATGCTTCGTAACGCGGAAGACAAATGCAATTAATACATTATATACTGATAACCAGCTTTTACTTTGTGAGCAATGATGCGAAAGAAAGCTGCATGTATGTCTGGGGTATTTGTATTATATATTTTTTCTTCCTTCCCTTATATAAAAGTTGTGAATGTCAGTTCCCTTTTAAAACATTTTACCAACTGTGAAGATAAAATGAATTTTAAAAACACATACAATTAACACAGAACACAGTTATCAGAACCTGCCAGGTTCAATATCAAATAACTTCAGCAAATATAGAAGAGAGCCATATTTTTTTTTTTTTTTTTTTGCTTTTAAAAACCCTTGTATGCAACAAAAATGCACTACTGTTACACACAGCAATCCAGTTCCTGTACTTATGTCTTTACAAACAGCATTGTACAGAAACGATGAAACAAAAGAAAAAGAGGATTTAAAAAGTATGACATTTCAAATCGAAGATAAAATCACCGTTTGCCACTTGCTAGAAACAAAAATAAAATTAAATATATCTTAGAGCAATAGGGAAAAGCCAAGAAGCAATGAGACCAGGAGGGAAGTGTGAAGCTGGCATTAGCTTAGTGCAGGGCTATGTCAGGGCAATTAGAGGTGCACCATACTGCACAGTGCAGTGCTGCTGTCAACCTTAATCTGCACACTGATGGGCAGCACGAAATGCAAGCTACAGCCCACAGGAAGCACAACCAGTGAACTCATATTGCTTTGACAGTTGCAGTCATCTAAAAATAATGCAAAACGCTATTTAGATGTATACACCATGACCCTGTGCTCTAGGGAGAAAAACAATCTAATGAGGGGCTGGGGGCCTGCTCACACAAAACAAGGCAACAGGAGAGAGATTTCTTTTCCCTTTTAAAACTCTTCATGCTTTATTCTGTTGGAGCTCCTTGTGGTTACTGTCGTCGTGGGTTTGGCTTCACAGTTCTGAGCTTCGAAAGCCTCAGTAAAGTACTTGAAAATAGAATGGAAACTCTTCCATGACGTTAACTCGTGCCGCTCTGTACCTAAAAGACAGACAGACAGACACACACATAAAAAAAAAAACACACAAAAAAAACACAATTATTGGATATAGTCTGCGGTTTAACGTTGTAGAGCTGGAACAGGAGAGGTAATAGTGCAAGACATGTGCTAAGTGCTCTCATCCTGCCCACCCCTGTGCACAGAGAGGGTACGTTTACATTGCACTGCTCCATAATCTCCAAGGGCCTGACTCCACTTTCGGAAAACTTCTGCTTTGCCGTTTCTTGGTCACTCACTCTCTCACTCTCTCTCTCTCTCTCTCTCTCTCTCTCTCTCTCTCTCTCTCTCTCTCACACACACACACACACACACACACTCCAGCTCTGGATTCCTCACTGGAAAAATATGCATTATAATGAGAACATGTTGTGTGATGCCTGTGCTTCCCTGAATGGGACGGCGTATATTAACACATGGGAGGGGGGAGGTTAGCTGTTAAAAGCTCATTTCAAGGGTAAAAAGGGCATCGGCTCTTTATCCTAAAGCAAATTCAAACTATTTCATTTTTACAGCACTTTTGGGCTTAGGGTTATTACATCTTGTTGTCTCCAGTCAATCTCTCTAGTACCTTAATTTTTTTGCTGAAGGGAATTATCTTGTTAATGATCAAATCTGTTTCAAATTCTCTTTTATGCATTGGAAGGCATGCCAACATTTGTGTAATGCACATACTAATGCAAGGGTTTAAATCTGTTTAACAACAATAATGAACAGACAGACAACAGGACCTAAAGGTGTGTTGGGGTTAAACTAAGTATGTGTTGCACCATACTGTTCAACAAAACATAACAAAAATGAACTATCTACAGTTCAACATTATTTGCCATATAACAAGAATGACCATATTTCAAAAGGGACACTCGCTAACAAACTCCATTCGAGACAATCTATTCTTCTAGCAACATTTTCCAACACATTACAAGCCCAGGAGTTGCATTGCTAATCAATAGAGGATGTTAAGTTGTCTTTGTACAGAGTCATGCTTCAGATGATAAATTAATTAGCATTTATGGTAGAGTTATGACAAAGCTGATTCCTCAGTTTTTTTTTCTCCTTTTTCTTAGACGATTACAAAGATAGCTTGGAGAGGAAACATTTCTTGCTAAATTAAAAAAAGAAGTCCGCTGATGCGGCTAACAACTGGTAGTATTACAGCATATGGAAGCTTTTCAAGGTTTTTTTTTTTTTTACTGCAGTTCTTATCACAGTGTAATAGTAGGTCACTGCTATAGTTACGTATAGAGATTCAACACTTAATTTCACCAGCTAATAGCTCAGTCCCTGTAACCATATTTGCTGCCTAGCAACATATGTGTGGAAATCCCATAATATAATGCAGTTTTCTGTACAGGTTGCAAAGCAAATAATGATTCAGTTGGGGGTATATCAGTGTCCAGATATACTATAGTTATCCACACCACATAAGAGCAACATTTGTGAGCGGAATACACAGACAATCCTATACATTTGCCAATTTTGCCTTTATATTACCTTCAAGGATGATAATAGTGGCTCGCTTTTACAAGCCTAACACATTGTGACAGTGCTGTTTCCTGGGCTAAACATGTAAACTTGACTGTGAGACAAGTATAAGCTCTGTTAAAATTACTAGCAGTGGATAGGACAGATATCTTTTTTTGTTGCTCTCTCTCTCTCTCTCTCTCTCTCTCTCTCTCTCTCTCTCTCTCTCTCTCTATATATATATATATATATATATATATATATATATATATTCCTTTTCTTTCTTCTCTATATTAACACTGTTACTAGCAGCAGTCCTGAGGGATACAATTAAAAATACCTTTATGGCTCCACCAATGAGTGTACATGGACGCTGCAAGTACTGACCCTGTGTTTATTAGATTGACCCCTTGCTGGTCTATATTAATGAACACTGCTGAAGAAAAAGGCCTGGTGAACCAGGCTTGAGATCATTTAGGATTTTATAGACAGCGGTGATCAGTGCCTTGGGTCAAGTTTACCAACCTTGCAATCATCAAGTTAATAACCCTCCCACTAGCATCTCTTACCTGTGTACGTCTCTGAACAACGCTCCCTTCCAAACTCATAGCCTTTAGAGTACTTATTTATAATTTACATCCAATTTGAAGCACAAAGATTTTTTTTTCTTTTCTGTAGGGCAAAAACAATCAATGCCAGCTTGTGCTTTAGCTCCGAACCCACAGTGAACTGTAATGCAAACCATCCTACTGACTGATTCAAGCCCATCTTGTCATGTACAATGCGATGCAGGCAAAATGCAAATGAAGGCGCTTTTTAAATTGATTTCAAATATTTCCAACACTGCAGTGTACAACACACCAGAACATCATCTCTAAATTCATTATGAAAGCGCTTTACAATGATGAGAAATAAAGGCAGATTGCAATATTAACAACTATACAATTCTGGGCAACAATTTTTAAATCATATGCCAGTATTCTGAAAACTAGCCTTTACGAGATACCATTATCATTACACCAATATAACACTACATAAAGCTCTTTTAAAAAAAAAGGCTGAACCGTAAGCCAAGATACATGCTTCCTCCTCCACTAAAGCTGGTGAAGAGCTGGACTCTGCATCACCACACCCCTGCTCTGCTGTTTAACTCCTATGGCCCTCTCACAGATCCCTTCCCTGAAATGAAACAGCCGACCATCAGGGAGATGTTTTAACTGTGTGACATGCCATGTGGATTACAGACCTGCCTCTTCCAGCAGGAGTCACTGTGGAGCAAAACAGGGCTGCTTGAGAAAACAGCTGGGACAATCATCAAACCACCAGTGATAGAAAACATTTTTTTTATACTTTCTGTTACTGTGTAGACTTCTCTTTGGACAGGATGTGATCATAGTTCCTGAACGGTAATAAGGGCATTGTGCAGTTCCATACATGTGTTTTTCAATTATTGAAATTGAACAGAAACCAAAATAATAATAAAAAAAAAAAACAACAAAAAACAGTCATCCCTCACCCCTTTTTGTTTCTGTCTCTTATGAAGGATCTAGGTTGCGCTTCATTTAAGCTGTCTGTTGTCTAATTATTCTCCCCAAAGATGTTCACAGAAGCAGGCTATTTGATCCTGATTACTTTGTGTTTCCCACCAAATTGGCTGGATCCATTTTGGGATGACAAACTGCTTTTTGATCTTTTTTGAGACTAACATGGAGTTAAGTTTGTATTAATCGCTGTGTTGGAAGAGACAATGCACGCCTCTTGTTCGGTCAAAGGACTTGTATCAACGCTAAAGGCCATATTCTGTGACCAAAGCAAGAATCTGCAACACATGGTAATCTTGTGACTGAAATGAATTTCAAAAACAAATACAGGTGAATTACAAACACAAAGCGATGCCCTGAGAAACTGTTTAGAATCAAAGCTGACATGTTGTAATTACTTTTCATCTGTGCTGAATTATTTAAAACCCTGCTGTTTATTGTTTGTGAACTTATACCTATAGAATGCATATTTTTTATAATTTGACAAAAGATTTGGGGAAAAAAATAAAACGACAAAAGGTTTTTTGTTGCATGACACTTCTTACTAAATGATAACATTTGTTTTAAACAATATCATTGTCTATTAAAAAGGCCGCCTCAGAACTACTGAATTTTGAATCCAGAATTATGAGCCTTTAACTTTTACAGCTCATGTTTAAGAACTGAATTAACTTTATTTATTTATTTTTTTAAAATACTAGTATTTGCTCCAAGTCATTACCGGTGGCACTACTAAGCACTATATTTACTGTTTTCATCACATCGTTTTTTTTAATAAGCCTCCCATTTGAACCTGAACCACTGTATTATTTGAGGCATGCTGTCTATCTCTGATATTCTGATTTCCTGTATTTGTGTCTAAGACTGTATTTGGCACAGCTGAAGCTTTGCTTAGCTTGGCTGGTGTTAAAGTGGATGAGCCACTGCCAGGTTAAACCAATGAAGGGTATTGCAGGTGTCAATGCCTATCAACCCACAGTGCTAACATAGTTCAGACTAACTGGGAACATAAAGCTGTCCTCTGTAAAGAACTAATCAAATCGAAATGTACTCAGGCCACCCCGAGCTGACTTTAATCACAGGATAAGCTCTTTCATGCCTGATGTTAATAGCAAAGCAGAGCTGTAACAATGAGAAAAGGTCACATTTTTAAAAACATGACTCACAAAAAGGTTGTCACTTATTTTGAATCAGACTTATGCAGATTTCACATACAGCTCTGGAAATATCATGGCCGACACGTAATGCACTTTCTAAGGCGTACTGCTTCTAAGTGTTTTCACCTTGTGTACGTGGTGCTGCCACACATCAACAGCTGGCTTTTAAGGGAAAGTTCAGGGTCTGGGGGCACGACCTAAAAATAACAAGACTACAATCCAAAAAAAGGTTAAACAGGTCATTTAACACTGTACAGGAATCACAGTGTGACACATTAGGACTTAGCAATTGTAACATATTATGAATGTACTGATTGCAAAGAAAATAAAGTGCTGTAATTGAGTTTAATGTGCATTTTGTTATATTGCTGCTGATGATTGTAAGCATTGGCTCATCTGTATATAAAATAATATAGATAATGAACATATGATAATTGTGGAGGTCCACAAATGATTGAATATTTGAGGCACTCGTGAGCTCATCCAGTTTGAGTTCTATATGCACCATATATGTAGGGGCCTAAGCCCAACTACAGTAAACTGGGGAAGAATGCAGTAAATGGGAAATAAAGCCATCTTGGAGACTTGGATAAAACAACTGATCTGCACTCAAACGATATGTGTATATATGTGTGTGTGTGTGTTTGTAGTACTGAGAGGGTGGTCTTTCAGGTACCTAACAGTACATACATAATGATGAGTCTTTCCTCTCTGTCTGATAATCTTTGACAACACTGTAGTCACTGTGGCCACTGGAGAAACATGCACATACTAAGCAACGACCCTCTGAGCCTTTTATCTGCATGTGTACTCTCCACAGGCCAAACAAATAAAAGCCAATTTACACATGAATCAACTTCCTCTGTGGAGCAGGCACCGGAGACGTTTCTGTTCTCTGATACCCGGAGAAATGGCAGCCAGGTCTGAGCTTGTCTCTCCAGAAATCATACAAGAGAAAAATGCGATATGCTGGAAAATGGCAGATTAGCAAAATGGGAGGCTGTTCATAACGATCAACAAAGGACTCCCTGAGTGCAGACAGTAAGAAACATTGGCCTTCGATCAACAATGAGCCTTTATCCTTTTGAAACCATAAAAGACCAGGTAGTATTATACACTCTGAAACAGAGATACACTTCTGATAACTGATTACACAAGATACTTCTCGGCCATCTTAAAGGAATTAAAGCCCCCCTTTAATGAACAGTGAGTTAAACGCCCCTTTACAGCTCGCTCCTTCTCGGCTGAGTCCAGCTGGGTTATGTTGCTCACATCAAAGCGGCCGCACAGACCACCTTGGTTGTCAAAGTGCACTGGGCTAACAAACACTGACATCACACAAAGGCCTTGAACGAGAGACTTTATTTTTTAAGGCAACCCCACTGGGCCTGCGAATAAAGGTGCAAATACACAACGCCTCATTTGGGAAACTGAATCACAACTTTTTAACAACATTAAATCACGTCATGCTTGGCTACACCAAGGGGGGAGAAAAAAAAAAAGAAATAAAGAAAAGTATTTCAATTTAAAGCTGCCGTTTCTCACGTGGGGTTTATAAATTTTGAAAACAAAATTACAGGATTTAAAGGCGTACTAACCAATGTTTAAAATACATTTTCTTAACACTAATAATAATATTATCGGTGGCACACCTTTTTATTGATATTTTTCACTAGGTTTTCACAGTAATTCAGTAAATATTTTAAATATAAAGCTACAGATACACTTTTGCATTTCACACGTCTGACTGCGTCTAAATCACTGCAGTGAATCTGAAGTATAAAAGTAACGAAAGGATTACACACCAGGCAGCAGCCACTTACAACCAGTGGGGTTAAAAATAAAGTATAAAAAAACAAAAAAAAAACCAAACATAATAAACATAAATATTTTCAACACAGCAAAAGGAGACCAGCGATGTTTCTTTCTAGTGAAAACGAACATTAATTTTAAAACCTTGATTAGCCTGCCATTAATTGATTGAATATCACTCTATTTGTTTTAACCGAGTGGTTTTGTGTGAAAGTAAGTTTTAATAAGAACAAATTCAAGCTGGTGCAGATTCCGGATGCCGAAATTCAATTGCTCTGAACAGCCAGAGACATTTGAAAGGAAGTGCATCATGTTTTTAAGGACAGCAATCAACTAGACTGCAGCAAGCACTGTAAATGCTTGATTTCAAACTCTGGGCCTTTATAATTTATTCAAAGTGACTATACTCAGAACTGCTGCCGTTCAACCTAACTGAACACACACCACACAGCTTTAAAACATCACAAAAAAGAACAACAACCCTACCAGCACTGGGAGGTAATGTGGATGTTTTTTTCCTTGTATTAAAATTTAGGGGAACTAATTTTCCATGGGGCCTATTTTCAGCGTTTACTCCAGTCTTTAATTAACTCCTTGTTTTTTTTAATAGTAAAAAGCCTGTTCATTTAATGAATCTAGACTCAAACAAATATGTTCTCTTTAGCACTCTTGGTGTGTTCTGTTTTTCCTTTTGCAACACTAACATGATTTTGTTTTTTATTGAAGAAAGGAGGAAACGGTTTTGGTCCCCAGTGTCTTACAGCACCTTTAGGTATTTATTCTGAGGTATCCCATGCAGGCTTTGTCAGATAGTACCTGCCTTTGAGTGTAGTGCAGGATAGCTAAGCAGACTTCAATTGCATTTTTTACATGAAATATTCATTCTTGTAGTTTAATGTTTCATTCTAGTCTATCACATTGTTATTATAAAATATAGTACAACACCCTGTCGTCAGTAAATTCAATAACTTGTAGACAGTGGTAACTTTATACATAAGCACTTATGCCTTATGATAATTCATTCTATTCCCTGACATGCAGCAAATACTTTATTAATATTTCCAGAGGCATACACATACACAAAACACATAAAACAAAAGTTTTTGTATTGTCCCTTTCTCTCTCCTGGCTTTAGAATAAGTATTACACACCAGTGTTTATATACACTAAAAATCTTTGTACAGTTAACGCAAGCATGCAAGTCATTAGAGGTGTGATTCTTCTCTCATTCATCCCTAAAGGGAGCTGCTGTTTAAGATTGCAAAGTTTCCCATCTTTAAATATGTGTGTGTGTGTGTGTGTGTGGATCACATGGTGAATACTGTACTTAACTTGCACACCACCATTATGGTTATGTTTAATAGAATAAATGTTTTCCACCCGCCCACACAGTTTAGAGAGCCCCTCTTTTGAATAACAATGAGAGATTCTATGTATTACAATCATGCTTTATTGCCGTTGGTCAGATTTATTTTAAGATGAATGGTCTGCATGGTTAGTGTAAAATATCTCATAATGTTTTACATAATTAGACTGCAGATACTGTCAGAAATGTTCTTCGGGAACATGTGCATGCAAATGAAAAAGATGCAGGTTTTGTCGGCAGAACTATGACTGTCGTGGAAGACACAGCTGTATTGCAAAGGGGGAAACAGAGCTGCAAGTCTAAATGAGCCAAAAGGTGCTTCCCAAGTCAATCAACAGATTTTGCTGAAAGACACCAAACGCTGCTAAAACTTATCACATGACCACGCACTTGACAAAACGAATACATCAATTTCGGTTGTTAAAGAACTCATCAGTACAGAAACCGTATTACTTCATTCCCACTGAATATTATTACCAGAATCATTGCAATAAAGGTACACCATACAATCTTCAGATAAGATTACATTTGGTGTCTTTACTAGCCGACTGATGTTAAATCTTTGTCAAGCTGGGTCTAAAAGGATCTAACTGATTCAGCCTCAACAGGTAACCCATCACTGTGTGAAGAAGTGTCTTCTTTCTGGCCTAAATCTACCTCCACTTAATTTCTAATCCTGGTTTCTGCGCTGCGTTTAAAGTATTGGTTGGATTAGTCTGGTTGCTCTTCGTTGGACTCTTTCCAGGTCCAGAATGTCCCTTAGCATTGCAATGACCAGAGTTGGAAACGGTTCTGCGCAGTCTCACCAGTGCATTATACAAATTCGTAATAACTTCCTTGGATTTGTACTCCACATTTTTGGCTATCTACCCCACATTCTGTTTGCCTTTTTGCACTGTGTGGTTGCTGACAGCGACTAATCTATTACCACACCAAGGTCTTTCTGTTGGCGAGTCTGTTCCAGTTCTATATCCTCCATTTGGTATTTGGATTCTACATTGTAACACTTTACATTTGTTGATATTAAATTTGATTTGCCACGTTTCTGTCCCTTTCTGTATGCAGTGTTAATCACTTTGGATTTCCTGGGTAACTGAAAGTGTTTTGGCCGGTCTCCCATGTTACATTACATCCGACAATAAAGAAATGTATAGGTTCACTGCAAACATGACCAATAAAAACACCCACGGAGACGAAAAGTAACGCGTGACCCAACCCTTTTACATTGGAACTTTTAACAGGATGTAACATTGGAGTGGATGCTGAGGGGGCTGCTTCTAAGCAACAGCTCACTTAGGGAACAAAGTGTAATTAATGTTAGGCATGATAAGAGGAGTTTCTGGGAATGTGCTAATGGGGTCAGGCGCATGTACGGAAAGTAACAGATAAACTGCTAGCAGTTCAACGGAGTTGGAAAGGGTAATCCTGTGTCATGCACAATATCTGATGTTGTATGTGTGTGAGAGTAAAAACTTTATAGTCTCTTATTAGTACAGCTCTCTGCCAGTTAACAACACTGGTTTGTGTGTAGCTGTGAAAAAGACATAGGATTCACAGCTAAACAAAGGGTTCATGCAAACTGCAGTTTGTAATGAAGGAATATCTTGTAAACGGAAAATAAATATGAACTGTTCACTGCACTGAGCTTTGCATGAAACCTGATCTCCCTTAGATTTTAACACTAATTTACTACTAGATAATGCAAAAGCCTGCATACCAGCATGGATCGTTCTGGATAATATAATATATATA
Source organism: Polyodon spathula (assembly GCF_017654505.1). NCBI lineage: Eukaryota > Metazoa > Chordata > Actinopteri > Acipenseriformes > Polyodontidae > Polyodon > Polyodon spathula. Next base: position 6,428,719 of record NC_054534.1, read on the forward strand.
TAATATAGAGTTTTGTATTGCATGAAATCAAAATGTTGCGATTCCATTGTATTTGTGCTTTGATTAGTGGACACATTTTCAATAAAATATGCACAGCACTCCAAAAACAATATCGTCGCATGAGGAATGCATGTGTGTCTGAACTCTTAATCAATACATTTGTAATTTAAGCCCAGCAGCTCTTTGAAATCACCCAGCGGACTTTCAACATGTTAAAAACAAGCAGCTCTTCAGAATCCAGTCTGACAGCATGGCATAAGAAATACCTACACACATACTGTTTGTAGTAACACACCATGGCACACTGACTCTGCTAATTCACGTTAACTGACACATTATTTCTCGTGTTTTGTAACTGGTTGACTTTAAAATGCTATTGTTATTTATCATTGTTACCGTGTTGTTTTTTTTTCCCTGTCGGAGTCTGCAGTACATCAAAACACTTGAATGTAATGCATTTATTTAAACACATTAGCTAAGACAGGCATTTAAAATGAAACATATCTGTTCCAAAAGCACCCTGGAGACACATTCCTCCATCAAAGCAGCCAGTTAACAGCTAACAAAATGGACAGAACTCTAGTTTCAGGAGCATTGTGTTATTAAAGGCTTTTTTATTTAGGCAATAGAACCTGAAGAGGGCTTTACCGTCTGTGCCGTTAAATGCCCCGAGCAAAAGCGAGGGCGACTAACATAAGGAGAAGGGCCTTATCAGATAGTAAAGCCCTCGTAAGTAGGTTTTATTGCTATTAGAAAATGGGTACATAAAAAAAATAAAAAACAGCAACAGCTTTTGTTGATAATGGATACAAACGTTTTCCTCATTATTCCAGTAATGCTCGGAATTGCATGTGTGCTCTAGTAGCCTTCACTCAGGCTTTACTATCCCAGCGGTGGACTGTGTTGCGTCAGTCTAGTAGTCCATGTGTTAATGCTGTTTGTTCAGTTACTTGTTCACAGTGTGCTCATGAAGTTTACTCCAAGCCTCCTTCCTGGATTTGTCAGAGGAGAGAGCACCATGCCTGTGGGGTTATTATTCTGATACTCTGAAATAAAGTTGCATCCAGTTGTTTGAATTCTTTAACTCTTACTGGAAATACCCACAATGCAACATAGTCCAACAGTGGGATAATGAAGCCTGAGTGAAGGCTACCAGATCACAAACAAAATTCTGAGCAAACCGCATTGCTCATGGAATAATGAGGAAAACATCTGTATACATTAGCAACAAAAACTAGTGCTTAATAAATTCACTGTAACTATTTTTCTAATAGCAATAGACATTTAACGACACGAGGCGGGCCTTAACAGGTGGTAAATACGCCCCTTCAGATTCTATTGCTTAATTAAAACCCTCGCACTGACCAGTCAAGTTAAAGAAAATCTCTGATCCACTTTCAAATTTGTATTATTTATTTATTTATTTATTTATTTAATAAACAATTGCATTTGCATTGACCGTTCACAGGTAAGGCTTCTCTAGCTTCATTGGAATTCTGTCTAAAGACTCTTTATTAAATTGATATTTCATGGTGGGAAAAAAGGGTGAGCACAAACAAAGAAAATGTACCAATTGTTAATAACATTGGAGTGCTGTACTGTATGTCTTTTATTTAAATGTAAAGGGTCTGTATTATACCATTTTGGAGGTTTCTTCATAGTGAAATTCATATAAACAATTTTACAGTTGTTATTTCGATTATGTGAACACCCTCTGGTGTCTGTTAATAAGATTCTGCACTGCAAAATCAAGTTGAATATTCACAAAGGAGGATCAGCTTATGAAACACATTAGAAAATATTACAGCAGATCTAGTGTAATGTATACAGGGATATTGAACTGGTAAGAAATGAAAGATTCATAACATTAAAAGGGGTGTGAATGATCCCTTTAATACACTGATGTCACATGTTTTTACTGCACAGGTTTCTAAGGAGAAAGGGGTTCACTATCCAGCATGTCAAGAACAATTCAGGCTTCAGACTTGTGTCCAGCAACACTCACGCCTGGCTCTGATAACTTCTGTGGTATCAAACACTGCACTGTGATGTGATGAGCCATTAGGCGGTGACTCTTAAAAGATGCTGGCAGAACAATCTTGTCTTCTGTTTATACATTATCTCTGTTTTTTGTCCTTGGTCCCTCCAAATCTAGCTTGTGTGAGGCTCTTAAAAAAGGCAGATAACTTAACCTTCTTCAGTTATTTTTTTCCCTATCACTTTTTCAAGGCAGCATTATGACATGTGTCATGGGGAAAGTGTTTATTTATTAATTCAAATGATTTAGTTATACATGCCCTTTGGATGCTTTATGAAGGGTCTGTCACTTATCTCATTGGGGAATATATTTTTTAGGACCAGAAACATCCTCAACAAGCATTTTCAATTGCTCAACTGCCCACATATTATCAATTCTTCTCTTTGAATACCAGTTTGCAACTGCCTGACAAAGAGAAAAAAATAAAGTTGTAATATGCTGAACAGAGAATAACTAAATCAAAAGGCATTTTCAAAGCGCTTTTTTTGTTTGTTTGTGTTCTTATGTCTTGTGACAAATGTCAGTTTCATGCCTGCTAGGTGGCCCTAGAGACAATTATACACAGCAATGAAAGGCACTCGCTCACTTTCACCTGCTCTATCCCCGTGGATCTCTCTCTTTGGTATACATGGAGAATGTTGTCCAAAACCTGCAGCACCCTCAAAGATTGCCAGATGTCTTCTCAGAATTAAAGTTAGCTTAAACAAAAGAGGCAAAATAGTATAAACAAATACAGTGGCAGAGTTAACCTTTTGAAATGCTCCAACCCACAGCTGTATGCATTTTTTATAAATTGTGAGTCAGAAACAGAATAATAAATATCCCATGCTGAAACCCCTGTGCTATCGTTGTCCTTGGCTTGGTTTACATCCAGCTTAGAAATTCCAAATTCTCTCTCCATTGTCATGAGAATCTGACGTAGCATGCACACACCACGCTACAGGAAGTGAACCAAAAAATATTGGTATGGCTAAAAAGAGAAGATCAATCGACTTCTCACACTAAAAAGCCACCTAAATTTAGTTGTGTTTTTTTTTGCATGGCAACAAGTTCGAAATCTGTACCATATGTAGATGAGACTTCATCAGTGACGTAACCTGGCACAACTTTCTACTATAACTAAAACGTACCAAGTAATTCTGCTAAAAGGAGCCCTGGCAAGCCTCTGTGACCAAAAAGAAAAAAAACTTTTCATTCAGTTTTTTTTTTTTTTTTTTTAAATGAGAAACCATTTATTCAATGTTTTAAATGATTGCCTTTCGCAGGTGACTCCTAAAACAGTGTTTGTAACCAAACATAAATGTATTAAATCAGCCTAGCAGTGGAGTTGTACCAGAGGTCTTGTATATTGCTGCGGGCTACAGACCTCAGACTACGGCACCAGGTTAGAGAGGACGTGTACAGAGTTGAAGTAACATTTCATACACCTAAATCATAGGACAAGATTTATTTCACAAGAATGTAAACAAAACCTGTTATTTCCATGAATTTCTTCAAACAGACAAACACAGCGCTTAATATAAGCTTTCTGCAAGTCTTACAGAATAAAGTTCTAGAAACTGCAAAAAATGCCTAGGTTGGGATAAGCACTGAGGAGTTTGTAGAACTCATAAAATACTGACTACTGGTAAAGCAAAACTATAACAACATTAGGTTGGCAAGAGCCTTGCACGGGCCCTGCAGAATTCACAGTCAGCACATTATTATTATTGTAACATTACGTAGTGGGAAATCTGGGTGAGTCAGTAGCCTATTGTAGATTTTCTACCAGTATTTTGAAAAAGTACTGCCATAATAGTTTGTTAAAAAGGTGAGATTTATTTCTATTTTTGCACATAAACCAGGCCATTGTAAACTGCTCAGCAGCTAACTGTTTAATGTCCTAAATATATACATATAAAAACAGGCTATATTTCACCCGTGCCTGTCCATATGGCAAGGTCAGCCCTTTCAGTGCACAAACAACACAGTCACCTCTAGAGGAGCTGTTATCTTCTCCAAGGGGAGACATTTGGCACAGCCCAAAGCTGGGGCACGAACCCTGGCTAAGCTTAAGACATTTATCTGACAGCATCAGCTGACACTCCACACACACATTCGTTCGCCTTGACCCTGCAGCATTTCACGATTAATCAAACATGCATCTCAAATCCAAAGAGCGAGGCACAACAAGCACAAGAAAAAAAAAAAAAAAAAAGGGATGTTCTCTCGATCTGGCTTTATCGACTGAGAGGTCTGTGCTGAACTTGGGAACGGCAAATAGAATAACCTGATCAATACGTTCGCACTCGTCAGATGAGAGGGTTTGGAAAAGAGCTAACTTTAACCCTGCAGCGGCTAACATTGATCATGTAATGTTTTAATGCTGCCCTTGTTCGTCTGTCTCGACACATTTGAAATGTAAGTCATAGGAGGAGGGGTGGGGGGATCAAAATCATAACACTATGTAACACAATTTTTGTTCCTGGGTAGTAAGTGTTATTTCCTAATTGCTTATGCCTCAAAAGTATAGAAAATGGCTATTATTCCCCAGAGACTTTGCTTTTGTGACCAGGACAGTGATATTTCAAAATATCACTATTTCCAATGGGAAAACGGGCAAATGTGTGTCTTTTTGTTCACATAAAGTCAGAAAAAAACAACATATGAATCCAAATTAACATGTATTTATACTAAAGTAATACAGAAATGACTACAAAAGATTTAGAAGTAAGTAGTTTTTTGAGATTTACGATTATACTGTAAATACATTATTGGTATAAATGCATGTTAATTTGGATTCATATATTGTTTTTTTCTGACTTTATGTGAACAAAAAGACACACATTTGCCCATTTTCCCATTGGAAATAGTGATATTTTGAAATATCACTGTCCTGGTCACAAAAGCAAAGTCTCTGGGGAATAATAGCCATTTTCTATACTTTTGAGGCATAAGCAATTAGGAAATAACATTTACTACCCAGGAACAAAAAAAAAATAATAATTTTGTTACACAGTGTAATATTTTCATGCCTTCCCTGGCACGCTGCATTTCTGTAATATACAGGATTGGAGTTTAACAAATGTATTGGAGTCATTGTTCCAGGGTAAAATGTCAGCACAAGCAATTCTAACCAGTCTAATCCAGAGCTGCGTGTCAAGCGAGCTTAATAAAACATGAGAGAAAAAGGAGCTTTAAAAGTTAATCAAGGCAGATCAAAAAAAGAGAGAAGAAAAAAAAACTGTCATCATTTAAATGAGTCACTCGGTTTAAGCAGCTCTCCCAGCACTCTGTTTACAATTTATAATTTATACCTCAGAGTTCAAACATAGCTTCAACTACTCCCAGCTGCTAAGTGATACAATTACACTTTTACAGCAGCAATGAATATCACTTTTACTTATGCATACCTCTCAAACCGCTTGAATATTGCATAGCCCCCATGAATAGACAAAGGGGTTGGGCAAAGATGCCATATGTGGCAAACACTCTTGCATTTATAGACTACCTCAGACAAATTAATTTGTTATGCTAATCGCATCCCTAGCATGCATCTGTAATATATACCTCCCTGCTGAAAGTGAATTTCGGTCAAGATGACCCAGATCTGGGAAATTAGAGCACTTGAAAGACCCTGCAGATTCGTCTAAACGGATTGAGCAATTATGGTGTGGCAGGGCAGAATGCAAGGCTGTCAGGGACGGGGCTAAATCTGTCCCTGCCAGCAATCACAGGTGTGGCCATCCCCCAATTAGGTAATTGAGTACTAACTGGGGAGTGGCTACATGTACAAAAGGGATGGAGAAAGGTCTGGCCAAGGGAGTTTGGTGAGTCTAGACCTGTGTTTGTGCACTCTTGTTTTGGAGTCTGGAGTGAAGGCGAATGCCCAGCCTACAGGCACTGATGGTATTGCTAACCTTTTCTTTTGGCCCTGGTGTCCTGTTTATTTGTTCTTGTTTATTTATTGTTTTGCTTAATAAATGTGCTCTCTAGTGCTTAAACTACAGCTTCCTTGTCTTTGAGTCTCCTTCCTGCCAGTAGCATCTTGGGCCGTGACACTATCCTTTCACACATAGGTTTCAGTGCTTCTGACCGAGATTTTATTATAAAACACAGCTTTGTTGTTATTCCTATAATTACTTAGTTCTAATGACTGTAAATCCTGGTTTCAAGATCTTGTCTCGCCTACTGGCTTCCAAGGGGCCTGTGGGCAAGTCAAGCTAAACTAGGTAGCGGCGTTGAAACCGAGCCATGCCCTCTCAGCTGTGCTCTTCTGGGTAATTACAGGCAGCAGCCCATCAGTCGCAGTTGGATTAATAACCCTGAAACTCTCCATCATACCCTAACCTTGCCCATTATCACTGAGGTGCTCCGAGAATCAGAGAATCTGGGAATCGTCTGGCCTTGTCTGTAGAATTTCCATTCAGTGCCCTGCAGCCAGGTTCATTCTGCCCAGAAACTGTCTGCAGTTGCAAAATATCCAGCATATGTTTTCTAGGGAATCAAGCTTTTCTTCTTTCTTTTTGCATGTTGTAAATGTCTGGCTACAAATGCAAAAATTCCCTTGAGAAAAAAAAACAAACATTAAAAAACACAAAAAACAGCCTGTGATATTGGAGCACTCTGCCAATCAATGGGAACAATGGAAGTACAAACAATGAACCTATTCTGTTAAGAAATGACCAAGCTATTGCAGCCAGATTGTGATAAATTGTTTTTTTTTTTGCAAAAAAATAAGTAACATAAAATGTCAACGATAACGCACAAAATACAGGAAGACTATTTATACAATTTACTTATTTGTTTTATAATTAGAAACTAAAGTTAAAATTTTATGAAAAAAAAAATACCTTCAAGATAGAGGCCATCCCACTATTCTGGATTATGGCCACCATTTGCAGTTCCAAACTAATGAAACCTTTGTCAAATAACCTTGCTAACAGGACCAATATAAATTAGGCCATTTGTGCATTTGATCTAGAAAAAACAAAAACAAAATAAATTGTGTCTTTAGATGAACCTGCCCATTTCCAACACTACAGTACTGTATGTGTCCTCAGTAGTAAGACCACCCTCTATCAAGGCCACATTCCAGTGGTTCCTTGACTGGCCTTAATAGTGAGGTTTCACTGTGTGTGTATCCATCCATCCATCTATCTATCTATATGAAGTTGTCAGAGAAATCACAGTCCTCATATCTAACGAATGCTTCCACTCTAAATGTCTGTATAAAGCAAATCAGCAGAGAGAACCAGCAAACCCTTCAGGCTTGTCCATGTTCCACACTGTACCTGAATGTGCCAAGGGTCTGGATTGTTTAAAACCAACTTGACAGCTGGGCTTTTAAAAATAGATTTGTGAAACTTTTGCAAAAAAATAAAGTCTGTGAGCTGGGTAAATGAAGAACAAAAATAAACAAAATAAAGCAGCTAACCAGGGGGGGGGGATTAGCTATTAACTAGGGATAACCAAAAGCTGCACACTGCTCACCATGATAAGAAAATGGGGCTTTTGTGTTTACTCAAACTTATATACATATTGCCCATTTCTGTTTCATTCCACTTCCCTGGTGGGCTTTCTGATAGCACAGTAACCTGTTTACTTCAGTGAATCCAGTTTGCATACACAACTAATAGTAATCAAGTTTCATTTTGCAGGAATGCATCTGGTGAGGGACGATATTCATGAGGGTAGGCACAGACACACAATTTCTGATTTTCCACTTGTAGCGATCTCTCCTCACAGCTATTTATCCTCCCAGAGCTCATAGCAAGTGCTTTCTGTTACTAGTTAACCACAATAGTTACCAGGTGTGGCACTACAGTAGTCCAGGTCAGGGGGAGGTACAAGCTAACAGGCTATTGGGAATGTGGCTGTGGCTCATTACCATAACATTGTGTAGCAATTACTGTGGGGTTCTTTTAAAAGGCTATTATAATTAAATTGCATGGAAAGTGTACTTTAAATGATGGCTTGCATTCATATTGGTTTTCAAGTCATATGCTAGTTCCTAAAGGGTTCAGAAAATAATTTGAATGTGGGCTTACAGGGATCAGTGAGATGAAGTGATCCTCTTTGCAATTCTTGTTGATTTATAGCTCTACTTTAGTGTTACATAATAACTGGGTCAGAACGTATAATCGCAATGACAAATGGCTACCATATGGGAGGTAAATATTACCTAAGCAGTCAGATGTTTTTTTTTTTTTTTTTTTTTTTTTTTTTTAAATAATGCTGTCTAATATTCACATACTCAAGGCTGATTTTTCTAGCTTTTTAGTCAGTGACGGGAATCAAATTGCAAGCAAGCAAACTAAAAACAGTTTAGTGTGGCATATGACCGTAAAAGCATCGAAACAGTGTTGGAATGGCAAGGACTATGCAGGAAACAAAGATACAGAAAGTCAAGATGTTACAATGTAAGATAAATAAATACAAAATGGTCACTTCATGCTATAGTTTAAACTGCATTAGCATTGAGAATCATGTGAGAAGTGAACTCACGAGCTGAACAACAGAATGCTTTTTGGAGTCCCAAGTGCTAGACAACTCATTCAGCAACATGTACGGTAATAGCATTGGTTTCTTGGAAAGCAGGATGGCACATTTCATAGTAGTGTGAAAAATATTTTGCTTTGTCCCATATAACTGATAACAAAGTAGAAAGTCGGAGCTTTGAGAAAACATGTGTTTTGAACTCTGCATTACCAGTATCTGGACCTCTCTCCACTAAATGTATTAACATTAGTGTTTAAAACAAACCACGACTGAATCCTGATCCACCATATCAGTACCTTCGACTCAGGCAAGTAGCAACCAGAACCAAGATCTGCCAGCCTACAGTGCATACCAGCCCACAGCTACCCAGGTCTTTCAATACTGAAATGTTAAGAGGTACAATTACAATATGAAGGGTTAGGGGATTTTATTCTATACAATATATCAACGGCTTTCCATGATTTTTAATGCCAATTTAGAACTAAGGCTATAGTAATATATATATATATATATATGTGTAGCATTTGGCGACTACGACCACTATTTTGCAAAAGGTGCACTGGGAAGGCTGCTGTACTTGAACTCTGGGCGCCACTTCTAGGAAGCAGATGAGGGAACGGAAAGCTTGCCTGACCTGACACTTCAAAGTTGTCCCAGGTTATTAACTGGTTGAGAGTAGTCACAAACATAGTGAACGCATTACCCTTCAATCCCATTAAAAGGGTGGGTTCAGCCAGTGGCACAGCACTCAAACCATCTTTATCATCACAGCTGACCTGTGAAAGAGCACATCTTATAACACTACCAGTCATTTCTACCAATTTTTTTTTTTATTTTTTTATTATAGAAGAACTGCAGGTGTACCTAAGAGACTAAAGCATTTAATGAACTATGCCCACAATCTGAGCACTCGATGCTGTGTAATTATAGAATTATACTTCAAACAGAGAAATTGAGTAAACAATATTTACTCCATTACTATTGGTTGCTTTTGCCCAATTAGTATATTTACAACTCAATTTTTTTTTTTTTTTTTTTTTTTAAACTTATTGGTACTTATCATATATTTAATGTTGTCTAGGCAGATGCATGGGAGGTGTGACAATCTCCAATTGCAGTACCCCCCCCCCCCCCCCCCCCCCCCCCCCCATTAATATGGCTGAAGAATACCCATGCCAAATAAACATGCCACACCATGTGACATTTTAAAACTGAATTTTAAAGCACCTTGGAGCCTTTATAGAGCTCCTAGGATCATATCTAACCTCTAAGATCATATGGTACACCAGGCTGTCTTACTGCAACAATATGCCCCAGTAGATTTAAGAAATTCACAATGTGACATTTCTTACATCCACAAGAGGAAGAATTTTTCAGGGGGCAGGTTAATGGTTACACTCTCACTCTCACTTGGATGTTAGACACGATCATGCGAGCTCCAATATACTTCAAAGTTAGGCATGATTCTGAGAGCTCTATTAAGGCCAAATGGGTTCCTCAAACGTTTAAATTTTTAAAGCAATGTCATGACTGAAAGAGAAAAATTAATGAATCTAAACAATATGAAAAATATATTAGTATTGCCCCACAAGTTGCTCTTTAACTTCCTTCACACATAGGCGTGGAAGTAAACCTCTATATTCTGTTTGGGGATTCTCTATAAAGACATCAGATTTACCCCTGTAGCTCTACACTGAATATATAAAGAGCTAGCACAAAGAGTTTGATATTGATGTGTTGGAATTGTCTTCTAAGCTTCCTGAGATGTTCTTAGTCCTTGTTGTTGTTTCTCTCTCAGCTGTTGTTTATTTATATATATATATATATATATATATATATATATATATATATATATATATATATATATATATACACTTTTTTTTTTCTTTGACATTGTTCTGCACTTTCTTTTCAGGTTATGTCCGTAAGTGTATATGGAATGAGGAAGTGACTCGCTAGATACAGAAGACTGCGAGCTCCTCTCTCAGCCAAGTGACAAGCAAACAGGCAGGCAGAATGAGGAGACAATATCCCATCTCCGAGTCCCTTCATCCTTCTACAAAGAAGACAACACACTGCAAGGAGGAGGCATGAAGCGAAAGAAGAGGAAAACCCAACTGCTACAATTACTCAGAATACCTTACAAAAACAAAAAGAAGTTGCCAAGGTTATCCTCTTGTATGGACGCGGGAGAGTAAATATTGTAAACTTAACAGTTATTATCCTTTAGGATAGAATTTTACCTTTAGATGTTCACCGTTAGTAACACAAATCCTGTTCTTTAAGTGTAATAGCAACTGTTAAGTTTTGACCCTTTGACTGCAACTTCTCCCTCGGCAGAATTAACTCCAGGAAGCTGATCTATGGCTCTGAACTCGCGAGTTCTACAGTTCTCTGCAGCACGGTTGGGTCTGTTTTGACATCCGTGGTGAAAATGAGCAGAAAATCTAACTGTTCCATATCAAGGAGTATTTTTACTATGCTAATGTGACTTAAATACCTTGTTCCACAGATGAGTAGCCTGGCACCTGCTACATGAGAAGTAGCCAATTACAACTCAGTGTCTCTCATTTTCTGATTCAATTAGCATGCTTCAGAGCTTTCCAGTTTAATTGCAAACTACTTCACAGTTAGCTCTCTGATTAATCACTGCCCATCTGCAAGCCATCGGAAAACTTGGTGGAACAAATTTGTGTATTTTAGAATGCTGGGAGCTTAGCAAATCAAACCTGTTTTGCTATATAAAACCCTAATTCTGTTTGCCCTTTTCAGCTGCACTTGTAAGGAGCCCAGTGTTGATTAAAAAGGAAGTCTTAAAATAATATGCTACATTATGCATATAATCACTGCAAACACTGCAGAGAAAAGGGGGAGGGGGGCAGGTGGAGACAGAACGGGACACTTATTGTTTCAGTTAATGTAGTAATTTGTATTTTTTTTTTTTTTTAATATTTATTTATTTATTTTTTGGAACGTTGTGTCCAAAGTAATGCCTTTGGAATCATTTTATCTCCATTATAATATCATATTAAGTAGTGTGGAAACAATCATGTCATAATGACAGCATAACAGCTGTTGTGTTGTCTGTAGCCTTTATTTTAAAGATGGAGTTTGAGGGGATATAAAAGTTAATGTACCGATTACAGGATTAATATGAACAGATCATTGGAATAGCCTCTGATAGTTCATATTTTAATGTAAGCAGAGGCCGGTAGGCAGCAGACTCTAGGATAGGAATGGCATGATCTGGACAAACTGCTGTTCACTGCAGTGTAACCCGTGTGCCACATGCACTCATTTCTTACCTGGCTCCAAAAATGTATTTGTTTTTTGTTTAGAATAGTTATGGAAACCTTGTTTCATTTTTTAGTTTTAAATCTACCATTTTAATTGACTACTTTGCGAAAGACATTCTTGACTATTTATCAAGAGAAAAACAGTTTTAACTCACAAATCACGTTTGAGACATCAAACAATCAAAATTCCAATACTTATCCTGCGTACAGATGCTACCCAGAGCATAGAACAAATACAATTCTAAAGTTAAAAAAAGAACATCAGTTTTTCGTGTTTAATAGTAGTTCCTTATTACAAGCTTACTCTTGTAATTTACAATAAGATAACCCACTTAAGATAATAGGTTTGGATATCTGTAGCTATGTTTATAAATTTTCAAAACCTCCTGTTCTTATAAACTAAATAAAAATCATTGTATTCTAGTCACTTGGGACCTTCTGATTAACGCTGTCGAAAAGCTGCTTCTTTTATAATCAGTGGTGTGCAGGGTGTCTTATTGTGCTATATGTACAAAACGACGTCTCTCATAAGAACCCCCCTACACACAATGTATTCTACAACACCCAAGTTCACCCAAGTCAATCTGAAAGCTGGCATCTCTGTGGTTATGAGTGCATGGAATCCTTATATAACCAGCCTACCTTAAGGAGGCTGTGTGGTCCTGTGGTTAAATAAACAGGCTTATAACCAAGAGGTCCCCGGTTCAGATCCCAGCTCAGCCACTGACTCACTGAGTGACCCCGAGCAAGTCACTTACCCTCCTTGTGCTCCGTCTTTCAGGTGAGACGTTGTTATAAGTGACTCTGCAGCTGATGCAGTTCACACACCCTTGTCTCGTATCTTGTAAAGCGCTTTGTAATAGTGGTCCACTACGAAAGGTGCTATATAACAATGATTATTATTATTATTATTATTATTATTATTAACTTCATCAAACCCAAAAGCTCTTGAGAAAACCCAACCAAGACATAGGATTAAAATACACATTCCGCTTCTCAAAGGTTAATTTCCTCCATCCTAGTTAAGAGAATGAGGCCTCGTTGGAAGTGAGCGAGCATGCTTAATGATCCAGGAAGAAGTGAACTAACACTAGAACCTATTAAAAACACAACTGCGGGGTTGCAAGTAAAAGCTGCAGCTGTACTTCAAGCTCTGAACTACTGTGTTGAGTATTGTTTGGAAATAGTACAGGAGCTATGGGGCACACCGCACCTGGTTACAATTTTAATTATTTATCTTTCGGTTACTAGCGTTATTAAGAGTATTCATTTACGTTTAATGTTTTGCACATGAAAGCAAAACAAATATCAAGCCATGTTACCTCAAATGATGGTATAGAAAACTTTGTATAAACAGGAACACATAAGGAAATCATCCGTAAACACACTTCAATCACTGTTGCATGATCTAATAAGAAGCTCTGTGGGATGAATACAATACTAAACACACTATAAAGCTGGTTGATGACTTTAGCCATGAGACACAGATAAGCGGTCCTTCACAGCACTGTGGAGTTTAGTTTATTTATTGGCTCAGGTTCTGTAAATTACAGAGTACATGGTGTACTCAGGAAAACAAGAACACTACTCTAACTGGATTACATTTCTGTTTTAAAACTTTTTTTTTTTTTTTTTAATATATATATATATATATATATATATATATATATATATATATATATATATATATATATATATACAGATTTTTTTTTTTACAATTAAAATCTCTTAATTGCTGTTTTCAACATATTACGCTGTTTTTAGTTTAATGGTTACTGGTAGTTTTGTGCATGGGATCCTTATACAAATGCATTTTATTGTGGTTATCTTTGCTGTATTGTGCAGTGCTGCAAGATTTTGTATGAAAGGCGCTATACAAATACAATTTGATTTTATTTGAACTACATTGCTCTGTCTACAGGACGTTCAACTCCTGGGCTAGAAGCTGAAAAGCGCATGGAAGGGTAGCATGCTGACAGGCAGGCAGGTTGTGGAGTGAACATGCTCCTTCTCTTCTCCCCGGTCCCTGCTCTGCTTGCAGAAGCCGCTGTGGAGTGCAGAGAGTAACTCAGGAGAGAGTGTGAATAAAAAGAAGCAAGCTTGAAGTCAAGACTTTCTGGTTATAGAATCCAGGGAATCCATGAAGAGCAGGCACTGGCTGGAGACAGCTTAATATGAAAATCACACAGCCTTTACTGAGCTGATCAAAGGAGCGCTCGAGTAATGACATCATCACCGCGTGGCCCGGGCAACAAGGAAGGAGGACAGCTCCAGTTTGAACATATAGAAACATAGTGTGTATTTAATACAAAAAACATAAAGGCATACATTGAATATGGATAGTTAAGACAACACAAACTCACACACACACACGTAGGTAAGTACATACATACAGTACAGACACAAATTATGTAAAAGACAAATGATTTACGGAACGACTATGGCTGGCAATTTTATTTCCCATTTTTCCCTCACTCACACCCCTTACTTACTAAATATCTTGGTATACCTGAATAGATGTCGGTACTGTACCTAGTTATACTGATTAAATGAGATGCTAAGCTTCTGCAGATGTACTCATACTGTGTATTTCCTCCATAAAATGCCTATCGAGATATTAACAAAAACACCATCAAACAAAATACACATCTTCAGACAATAACCCAGTTTAATTATAGCAAGAAACTGAACTTAGGGAAGCTTGCTGCCCTTGTACAGAAACTTGGTGTGGGTATGAATACGTTACTTAGCAGTCAGGTACCATATTGTTCTAGCTCAAATCCACTTACAGCAGCAGCACAAATAACTGCTATAACAGCTACTCTTTAATGCTTTCACCACACCTAGCTTTAAATAGAAGTCAAATCAGCATATAGTATATTTAAAAAAAAAAAAAAAAAAAAAAAAAAAAAGGTTTTAAAACTTTTTTTAAATTATTAATATAGACATGAAACAATGGGTGAAAAAAATGTATACTGTGTTCAAAACCAATAATGATGTATAAGCTAGTGGTTGTAAAATAATGCAATTCCAATATGTCAAATCTCTGATCTGGCCACAATTTGCATTGTTATAATAGGTTATTGACTGACTCGAGGTTGAGGGAGGCCAAGGTAGCAGCCTGTAATGACTGCTTGGTGCAAGTTTATTTCAAATACCCAAGGTTCACTCACCCCCAGCAATTTCATCAATAACCAATCTGTATACCTTCTATCTCCTTTGAAACTCCAAACCAATAATGCCCGACTTTTTAAAAATTATTTCAGTATCATACATTTCCCATGGAAATCAATATAGGTGCGATCCATTAGCCAAAAAATCTGCAGCACAAACATATTAAAAATATTGATTCACTAAGCTACTGGAATTCTGATTGACTTTAATGTTTGTAAGCAGCAATAGTGGCATTATAATGACTGAAACAAACTTTTTAATTAAAATTATGGATTTGAAGCAAAAACACTCCTATTTTCTAATTTTAAAGTAGCCTAACGTTGTTTAGGTTTATTATACAATAACCTTACAAAAGGAGACACATATAACTCAGTTCTCCTCACTGATGAAATCCTAGCAGATACCAGAGTATTGTTTAATAATTTTCTGAACAGATATATTACAACCCTTCCCCAAAGTCTGACGCAAATAAGATCTTTACCTAGGGGAACGCTGGGACTATTCCATGCTGAATCTATGTGTTCATGATCAATCCTGGGTTATGATTTTATAATTCTTTTCTGGTAGTTATTAATTTCTTTTTCCAGTAGTTGAAGCTGGGTGACACGACTGTCAGATGTCCCTTTAACAAGACTGTCCCAAAGAACTACACGGATTAAATGCAACTTTAGGTCTACATTGTTTGTTTTTTTTATATTATATATATATATATAGATATTATATATATATATAATATATATATATATTATATATATATTATAGAAATATTCAATAAATAAATATTACTTTAAAAGTAAATAAATAATTGAATCTGAAAATGTATTTGTAAAGATCCAGAAGTTTTTATCCTACCAAAGGTCTCCACCTGATTAGGTTTCCTAACAAGACAAGACTTTGGGCAATTCGATTATGGTACATTAAATATTGCACTCTTCAACTGATGTGTAGTGCGTTTATGACAATATCAGTCATTAAAGAATTTCTTCAGTCATGATAACATGATTAAAATTCAGATTCAGTGTAATTTCAGCTGAAACAATATGCAGCAAAACAGCTTCAGGACTGTGTGCCAATCAGGTTTAGTATTAGTTTATAACAACATGCTTAAGGCAAGTACATTGTGTTCCAGTGTGGCACAAATCCACAAAACAAAACCTTTAATTTTAGGATTTTCATAAAATCCCCTCTTTTGTCTTCTGTGTGTATTTGTACACGATCTGCTGTACCAATATTTTACTGGTGCTTTGCATTCAATAAAAATGTTTAAAACACTGTGGAAATACACTTTGTTTTCTGAACCGCTTTTTTTTGTTTGCAGTATGCCAATTATTAAAATGTGCCCACGCACACTACCTGAAAGACAATGAAGAGCGCTGTGCTTATTTACAGAAAACCTTAAGAGAATGCTTGTAGGTTTGAATGTCTGTTTGTGCCCTGATCAGTCAAAGGCTCAGAAAGCATATGCAATGCTGGAGTCAGCCGGGATCATTTGAAAAGGATTTGCAGAAAAGTGTGAATCGAGTATTAGAAGATGGCAATATTCCACACTTTCACCCTGAGGTTTGTGCAGTTTTACATTCCCAGTCCCAGAGAATACTGCATGCACAGCGTTCCATACGATACAAGCTAATATGAACCACATGAGAGGTTAATCATTCATGTTAAACTATATATTCTAACAAGGCCAGAGCTGCTGCCCATAAGTAGGTATAAGCTTGTACCTTTCAGCAACCTATACAGTATTCTAGAACATTCTGTGAAGTGAGAACAATTAAACTGTATCTTTTTACAATTATACTGTAAATTTACAGTATAACCGTAAATCTCGAAAAACTACTCACTTCTAAATCTTTTGTAGTCATTTTTGTATTACTTTAGTATAAATACATGTTAATTTGGATTCATATGTTGTTTTTTTCTGACTTTATGTGAACGAAAAGACACAAAATCTCCCGTTTTCTCATTGGAAAGTGATATTTCAAAATATCACTGTCCTGGTCACAAAAGCAAAGTTTGTGTGGAATTATAGCCATTTTCTATACTTTTGAGGCATAAGCAATTAGGAAATAACACTTACTACCCAAGAAGAAGAAGGTGTTACATAGTGTTATGGCTAAAATTAGCTTTGCTCAGGGCTTTGGCAACTCTGCATAATCATATTAGACAAGCAGGCCATTATTTCACTTACCACAAATCAGAATCCTCTTCCTCTGGCTACCTGTTTTCTGAGCAATTAACATCTACCACAGCATGCTGACATCATTATGTATACGGCTATCCTGCAAGGAGCACTGACACTGTGTAAGGGCTCAGCATTGCTTTTAGGTTTGACGAAACAATACCATTGTTTTTCCACCATGTTTTTTGAAAGCAATGTGCATTTTACACACACTATTAAATGAATGAGACCTAGAACACAGGTGCGCATCAAACTCCCTAGCAGTCTATTTTGCAGAAGCAGTGTGTCCAGATAGCTGAAAAATAGAAAATGTATCATAGATAAATTATATTTTAGTGTAAAACTGATTGTAGGACACTGAAGTGATAAACAAGGCCAATTTGGAAACATACATTCATACATACTGTACAGACACATAGAGAACATGTGTGTTCCCTTACGGCCACTAAAACGGCAAGTGCAGGTATGGCTCCAGCCTACAACTAAACTATAGTGTAATCAAGGAAACTGCTACATAAATGAATGTACAACAGGTACTTAAACAATCAAGTCAATCACTGCTGTCTTTTGTTCGCCAACGGCTTCGCTCATGTTATTTTTTTCCTAAACCATTTTCAGAAACTACAAGTGGATAATGTAACGGTACGTCATTATCAAGAGATTAGCTTCCAGCGCTTTCAGGCCCTGCTTGTTTTCTGTTTTATTGGCAACATTTCAGCAAAAGGACAAAATCATGTTTCGATTTGTGTCATTAAAGATACCAGCATGCACTGCAAACTCTGTGTTATCAGTGTTCTCCAAAAGCAGCCAGGGCAGGAGGTCTTTTATGATAGCTCTGGGAAAATGAAAAGTGTTTTTTTGAAGCAAACAACATGCCCACATCAATCAAGCGTGAAGAGTATTCCTGCTGTTATTCTAATCATTACATGACAAATTTCATCAAAGAACACACTAATAGCATTAATAGGGGCACAGCAATTTAGGCATTTATGTGCCACGCTGATTACTGATCTGCTGTTTATGAGCTCATTGAACCAATTACTGTACATATGAACTTTGATTCAAATGCAAGGAAAATGCCTTCACATGTGGAAGCAGGCAAGAGTTACCCCCAGACTTAAAAAAAACACAATCAGCAGGTCATCAACAATTACCGACCCATGGAAACACCTGTTCGTGGACAACTGACAAGCTTATATTTGACATTATAATTCAATTTCAAAGATTTAGATCAAAACAAGTGTTCACGTATTACAGAACTTTTCAAATCGAGTTGCAGTATCCTTGGACAAAAGCTATACAGGCAGCACTCTGATTTAAGAATCTGGTTTGATCTTGTTACCAAAAGACAACTTACACCGGAACGCCTGTACGGCAAGGACACGCAGAGACCAGAAACGCTACAGTTAATTGCTCATGTGCATTTACTTACACAAGGCTCAAAAACAACAAACACACAAAAACCATCGCACCATTCCTTCACCATTAAAATCCTCTAAACGAACACCCATGATCACCCTATTTATAAACCTGTAGCCAGAACCTTAATTAATCATTTAATTACTTATTTAATTTACAGCTCCAGCCACATCCTCATGCGTTTTTGCAGGGAGGAATTTAACCCCTCCCTGCAAGCGGTTATCCTGCTGACTCATCTGATTTCTTATCATAGTTTACTATTAAAAAATCACTAAGATTGGGATCTGTTAAGGAACACTGGCTTATGCAGCAGACTACAGGTGAATGATTAACGTTTACCGTTTGTTTACTGATTTGAATGTGCATGTTTGCTCTGTTATCAATAACAATACGCGTCTTGAAGAGAACTTATTGTTTTTCATTTCTTATTTGGTCAGACAGCACATGTTTCACATTTCTTCCTGACACGGACTCTGGCTGATTGTGACTGGATGACTGAGTGGGTGACGTCACAGACCAGGAAGCTGACACACACAAGTACTGCGGGTGAGTCGCCAATACACTCTTACTATTATTATAAATAAGAAGATGGCACAAAACAAAACACTTTACCAAAGAAAACGACACACTGGTTCAAACAAAAAACAAGAACCGTGCTGGTTGAACTCAAGCACGAGCAGCAATGGTACTTTTTGTATATCTTACTTTTTACGTTCCTCCTGTTTGAATAACCCAACCTGATGAGCAGCTGGTCCACTCTTTATATATACGTGGCCATCTCCAAATTGGTAATCACTTCATTCATTTGGAGATGGTCACATGTTTAGCTGGATGGAGAATTTTAACCTCATCCATGCTGTAAAACAATAATAACAACCACTAATTTCAAATGAACACAAAACAATACAACACAATCATAATAGTACATTGCCCACATATGTACATGCAGGGCTCTGCCCTGCCACACTGATATATGTCAACATGTACTTTCTTCAGAGCACAAGCACCACAAAATGCTCAACTTAAATGTTCTTAAACTGAACTTCTTTGGAAATGATGCAGAATTGTGTATTTGTATATGAAAATAAGTAATTTAGAATGGATTCTATCAATGAAGATGGATTTCTGGCTATGAACGTATACAGCAAATCTGAGAAAAATAGACTGGAACATAGAGGCTAGAAATTCCGATCCCTATTACTCGAGGAAATAACTCTTCTCTTAGTATTCTGTTTAATGACAGATTAACCTGGTTTAGCTTCATCTATTTTCTGAAAGTTCAAGCAAGTGCATACAACAACTTATAAATCTGAAGCATGCAGTACCGCCCAAAACATAAAACATAAACATAGTTTACACAATTTATCACTTGAGCTCGTAAAATCCAGACTCTACTAAGAGTAACACCTGACTGTAAAGTTACAGTTCATACAATTCATGCCAGGTGCTGGGTCCTTTCAAAGCACGTCTTTAGTTTTTAAGCACCATCAAAACCAATTATGTAAATGCATTACTTTATTATTTATTGATGGGTAACAATCAAAGAAGAAAAAACTGATTTGAAAAGCAGGTTTTAAAAGATGAACTCTGTGCTTTCTTGTTCTGTATATCAAATGCTTATGTTTTAAAAACATTTCAGTTTATATACTTTATACCAAAATGTTTATTTTGATATCCATCTTAATTATTTAAACAAAACATCAAGATATGTTTAAAGGATTCATGAAAATGTCTTGGGTGGTTTCATTATGTACGTTAAAAAAAAAAGACTTTAAATTGTTTTGATTTTTTAAGGACACTATCACAGGGTTACAGATATATTGAGACATTTGTGGTAGCACTAGTGGTACTGACTTTTTAGACTTTTCCCTAAAGATATCCATGATTTTGGCCCACATATTAACATGAGGAATTGTGTTACTCCACGGGGGGATGCTTAATTAATTGTTTGTGTGGCGTAACCATTCTTCTGAAGCAGGAAGAGAATCAAGAGACAGAACCAAAGAATCGATTGAGTTTATTTATTTAACCCTATTGTACAATACATAGGAGCCCAGCTCCAGTTAATATAAACTTGTGAATGACTCACACAATTCACACTGACCTTCCAACAAGCACTTGTTTCTTTCATTCTGTCTCTTTAGTTATTTTTTATTATTATTTATTGATGTTGCTTGTTTTAATCAATCAAGTGACAGATAAAGAGTTAGGAGATAAGTCAAGTCGCTGTGTTTGAACCAACAGTACTGAACAAATAAACCAACAGTACTGAACACATTCACAAGTGGTTAGGTCACCTAGAGCTGTATATCAAAAAGTATGAGGAAAAAAAAAATCAATCAATGTTCCAAGTTTAACAAAAGGACAAGAAACACAATGTTCTCCTTTACTTTTCAAAGGACTTGAAATGACTGTTGACAAACCACTAGACTGTATAATAAAGCCAACAGTGCCAATGTTATTGATATGCTGTATTTGAAAGTATGTAGGGCAAAAAATATTGAACTGAAAAGTGCAAGTTGTTTTTTCAATGTGTAAATTCACCCCCTCCACCCCCAACATTTTGTGTGTATTTATGCAAGACTGATGTTACACAGACATTGTTTTTTAATGTTTATTCATATAAAGTTGATTTAATAACTTTTAGAAATGAAGGATGTACTTTAATTCAGAATGAGTGCAAGAACAAACAATGGGAGCCCAAGCTTTCTGTAGTGCCGCCCCGCGACTATGAAACATGCTGCCCAGATCTGTTCCAGATTCGGAGTCTGTGGATACTTTTAAATCTCACTTAAAGACACACCTTTTTAAGACAGCTTTTGTTGATTTATTTTAATGAACTGATATTTTATCTGTACCTTTGTATATTGTATATTTGTATTGTTGTTCTTGTACAGTGCTTTGGGTATGAACAAAGCGCTCTATATAAAAAAAGTATTATTATTATTATTATTATTATTATTATTATTATTATATTATTATTATTATTTATTATTATTATTTTAGCAATATTCATTACCAAAACTTATCTTGACCTCACACTAAAAACACTTGCAGGGCAGTCACAATGACTTTATTTACCCCACTTGTAGCAAGAACTACATTACACAAACTGCAACAAGTCTTAAGCATTATCTTATGCAAATCAAAAGAAGTAATCTTCACCGGCTCTATCACAGCCAGCAGAAGTGGCTACTGCTGGCTGGTCCAATACTTGCTAGATGTCGCAATGAAGTGTTGCTGCATGGACGAGTGAGGGAAGGTTCATGTTCACAATGCTCCCCCTACACCTACTCCCCAAATACAAAGCTTTTTTTTTTTTTTTTTTCTTTGTTCCAGTTTATTCATTTGAAAATACATTTACATATATTAAATGCCAAATACAAATACTGTTTTTAAATTGGATCTCGGAAGTAAAACCATTGCAGTAATGTGAAAGAACATAAAAGAGTTATTTTTTGTTTGTAATACATCTTCCACTGAACAAGAATTAATGGCACAATTGTGGCTCTGACTTATATTAAAAGAAGAAATCTGAAAGAAGTCATTGGAATGAGGTAGGAGTGGTCATGACCAATAGGTCAATGCAAAGCTGTGCCATTGCTGCCTTCCATGAACAGTGATGTGGAACTAAGTGAGGCAGAACGGCCAGAAGCCTGGACTGAGGCCAAGTGCTCAATGCTGCTGGGAGTGGCCAAACCCCCTTTTATTTGTACATTTTCATTAGGCAACGCGAATAAGTAACAGAGCAGCAAACCTTGGCTGCAAATGTTGTACTTGTAACCCATAATACACATTATTAACTTTCCAAGCAGTGATTAATCGATGGAAATAGGGGTGAGCATCCCTTTTGAACGAACTATGAAAAGACCAAATACATTATTCTTGTGCAGATATGGCAGAGCTGTCAGACGCTAGAGTTGCCATTGTGGTTGCCGTCTACATATAGAAGAATACAAAACAGCTTTAATACTGCTGTCTTTTCTACAGTTTTGCATTTTGTTATTTTATTATTTCAACTATTTAAGTAAAATTGCTAAACCTTGTGACAGTCAGGGACACAGACAGATTAGACAGACAACATAGATAAAAGAAAATTTATTTTGTTCAGGTATTAAAAATTAATCAGTTTAGGAGAAACTTAACAGTTAATAGACTATTGATTCCTGTCAATAGCAATGTAAACCAATCCATATTTCATTATAGTGTATAAACTTATAAATGGCATGTAAATAAAATCTGCAGTTCATCTATTTCCAATAATTTCAATACATGATTGTCACAAAGAAGGCTGCAGTGGGTGACGTCAGACCAGAAACAGGAAATAAACGACAGAGAGAGGTGGAGTTTGGTGGAGCTGAGCGAATGGTTTCGCTCAGCATTTAATAAATGAACAGACAGCCAGAAAATAAACGGTTGTAACAAACACAAAAACACAGGACACGGAACATTTGCCAAAACAAAAAAAAGAGACAAACAAAATGGACTAACACTACACAGAACATGGTGAGCAGATATTTTAACTTTACGTTATTATTTTATTATTTATTACCTCCGTCTCCAATCCCGTTCTCCACTCACTAAACACCCAACACCGAGTGGGTGAAAACATGCAGCTTTTATGCAGCTGTACCGTGACTCGATTGCTAATTAATCATTCAATTGGAGTCACGATACAACTGCACGTGAATTAATAAAGTGCAATTCCCCGTGCTCACATATTACATTTTACTTGCACGTGAAGTGCTGTGCAATCCTTGTGCCTAAATACAAATATACATTTTAAACACTCGTGTTACACAGACCCGTTTATATCCCGTGTACCAATGACTATACACCAACATTAACACACAACACACAACACAAAATACACAAGAGGCCGGGCACTTTGCCACATATACCCCCCTTGTGCAAAGCACACATGGCCTCAATGGCCACCTCCCCACTTAAAATCCCAAAAGTCTCACTCAAAGTCCCGGCCCAAGAACAGGGACTTTAAGGGGTTCATGGGTGACAAATTTGCCAGTAGCTAGGCTGCTACTGGCCATGCTGTCAGCAGACGTGCTGACAGTGGGTCAAATCTCTCCTCCCGCTATACCACTGGCAGCGGAAATGCTGCCAACGGTGCGGCTGTCAGCAGATGTGCTGACAGCTCCCAGACTGACTCCTTCAGCCGGGGGAAGTCCAGCAGCAGAAAAACTGCTGGGGTTGGTGGTCTCCAGACCTCCCCCAAGACCTCCAGCAGCGAAATTGCTGCGGTGGAAGGTGGTCTCCTGACCTCTCCCTCCTTTATAGCCGGCAGCTCCCTCTTGTGGGGCACACTGGCGAAGCAGCCAGCGACCCCAGTTGATGTAGCGCGGCTGGCAACCCCAGGTGATGCGGAGCAACAGGCAACCCCAGGCGATGCAGAGCAACGGGCAACCCCAGGCGATGCGGAGCAACGGGCAACCCCAGGCGATGCCAGGCAGGCATTCTTGGGCGAAGCGAGGCTGGCATCCTCGAGCGAAGCGAGGCAGACATCCTTGGGCAAAGCGAGGCAGGCATCCTTGGGCGAAGCGAGGCAGGCATCCTTGGGAGAGGCGAGGCAGGCATCCTTGGGAGAGGCGAGGCAGGCATCCTTGGGAGAGGCGAGGCAGGCATCCTTGGGCGAAGTGAGGCAGGCATCCTTGGGCAAAGCGAGGCAGGCATCCTTGGGCGAAGCGAGGCAGGGAGTCAGGACAAGCTGGAGTGCAGGCGTTGGCCCTCTTCTCGGCCACTGCGACCGGACGGTTCTTCCCCGTGCTTCCCTCAGCAGCCTATGCAAGGGCTGCTGAGGACCGCCAGCATCTAGTCCTGGTCCTTCTGGTGAAGGGAGAGGCAGCTCCAGCGGGGGAAGTGATACCAGCAGGCATTCATCCTCTGCTGGTGGGGGAAGTGATACCAGCAGGCATTCAGGCATTCATCCTCTGCTGGTGGAAAGGGATGCCAGCAGGCATTCACCCTCTGCTGCTGGGGGAAGTGAGGCAGCAGGCATTCATCCTCTGCTGGTGGGGGAAGCGATACCAGCAGGCATTCATCCTCTGCTGGTGGGGGAAGCGATACCAGCAGGCATTCATCCTCTGCTGGATGGGACAGGGACCCAGCAGGCATTCACCCTCTGCTGGTGGACAGGGACCCAGCAGGCATTCACCCTCTGCTGGTGGACAGGGACCCAGCAGGCATTCACCCTCTGCTGGTGGCCCAGCAGGCACTCACCTGCTGCTCTGGCCAGAGGCAGCTCCTGCTGCTCTGCTCCTGCCGGTGGAGGTGGCGGAGGGCAGCTCCTGCTGCTCTGCTCCTGCTGATGGAGGTGGCGGAGGCGTGTAGTCTCCTGGTGGCGGAGGTGGGAGCGGCGTGTAGTCTCCTGATGGTGGGGGTGGGAGCGGCGTGTAGTCTCCTGGTGGTGGAGGTGGGAGCAGCGTGTAGTCTCCTGGCGACGGAGGTGGGCGCATGCGGTATCTCCTGGTGGCGGAGGTGGAGCGGCATGTAGTCTCCTGGCGGTGGAGGTGGGAGCGGCGTGTAGTCTCCTGGCGGTGGAGGTGGGAGCGGCGTGTAGTCTCCTGGCGGGGAGGTGGGAGCAGCGTGTAGTCTCCTGGCGGTGGAGGTGGGAGCGGCGTGTAGTCTCCTGGTGGTGGAGGTGGGAGCGGCGTGTAGTCTCCTGGCGGTGGAGGTGGGAGCGGCGTGTAGTCTCCTGGCGGTGGAGGTGGGAGCGGCGTGTAGTCTCCTGGCGGTGGAGGTGGGAGCGGCGTGTAGTCTCCTGGCGGTGGAGGTGGGAGAGGTGTGTAGTCTCCTGGTGACGGAGGCGCCGCGCTCCAGTCTCCTGGTGTACCACCTCACCTCGCCGCGTGTCGAGGACCACGACCTCGCGAGTGTGGCTTGGCTGCCCACACCCCCTCCGCACATCATATGGACCGCACCACCTGTCCCTCCCTGATGGAGGTGGAGCGGCTTTGTAGTTCCTGCCTGGTCCTGGCGCGTGTAGTCCTCCCTCCTGGTGGTGGAGGTGGGAGCGGCGTGAGGTCTCCTGGTGGTGGAGGTGGGAGCGGCGTGTAGTCTCCTGGCGGCGGAGGTGGGAGCGGTGTGTAGTCTCCTGGTGGTGGAGGTGGGAGCGGCGTGTAGTCTCCTGGCGGCGGAGGTGGGAGCAGCGTGTAGTCTCCTGGTGGTGGAGGTGGGAGCGGCGTGAGTCTCCTGGTGATGGAGGTGGGAGCGGCGTGTAGTCTCCTGGTGGCGGAGGTGGGAGCGGCGTGTAGTCTCCTGGCGGCGGAGGTGGGAGCGGCGTGTAGTCTCCTGGCGGCGGAGGTGGGAGCGGTGTGTAGTCTCCTGGCGGCGGAGGTGGGAGCGGCGTGTAGTCTCACCAGAGACCACCACCTCTACCCTCGCCGCAACAGGAGGACAGTGTCGCCCTCCACCCTCGCCTCAACATCAGAGATGGAGGCGGTGTGTGGTCTCCTGCCATCAGAGGTGGGACGCCGTGGTAGTCTCCCTCACCACCACCTAGGGGGAGCCGCCTGTAGTCTCCTCCCCGCTACACATCAGATGGGAGACTGTCTTTTACCCTGACCACCCTAGTCCCTGGCGGTGGAGGTGGGAGCGGCGTGTAGTCTCCTGGCGGTGGAGGTGGGAGCGGCGTGTAGTCTCCTGGCTGGAGGTGGGAGCGGCGTGTAGTCTCCTGGCGGCGGAGGTGGGAGCGGCGTGTAGTCTCCTGGTGGTGGAGGTGGGAGCGGCGTGTAGTCTCCTGGTGGTGGAGGTGGGAGCGGCGTGTAGTCTCCTGGTGGTGGAGGTGGGAGCGGCGTGTAGTCTCCTGGTGATGGAGGTGGGAGCAGTCTCCGGTGGTGGAGATGGGAGCGGCGTGTAGTCTCCTGGTGGCGGAGGTGGGAGCGGCGTGAAGTCTCCTGGTGGTGGAGGTGGGAGCGGCGTGTAGTCTCCTGGTGATGGAGGTGGGAGCGGCGTGTAGTCTCCTGGTGGTGGAGGTGGGAGCGGCACGTAGTCTCATCCTCTGCCAGTGGAGATGGGAACAGCTCCCTCTCTGGCTTTGGATCCCCGCGGTCCCCCCGTCTGGGTGCTGGACTCTCCTGGTACCCCCATCTGATTCAGATTTTTTTTTTTTTTGTCGTTTTTTTTTTTAACAAGAAATTGCGGTTCCTGCTTTGATCTGCGTCTAGGAGACACTGCGTCTAAGACGGCTGCAGTGGGTGACGTCAGACCAGAAACAGGAAATAAACGACAGAGAGAGGTGGAGTTTGGTGGAGCTGTGTGAATGGTTTCGCTCAGCATTTTTAATAAATTCTTCTTCTCCAAATATTATATCTCTATCAACAACAGCTCCTATTTTTTTTTTTTATCTTTGCGTTTAAATAATACATTTTTGTTTAATACACACACAAAACCTGAGAACGATAAAAAAAAAAGGATGAGATTAAAAAGGCTAAAGAGATAACAGCTCTTCTACTACCAGATTATTTCCATAGGGGAAGCTCTGCAGTGGGCCCAGGTTAACCAGATCTGTACCAACTTAATAGAATGTTGCGATGGGTCTAATTGCAAAATAGATGAAAAACCTCAGAGTATTACGATTTACTGTAATTGGGACGCAGAACACCACTCCCCCTCCAAATCCTCATCCCGATAAAGCCATCACGCAAAGGTTGTACATTTCATTTGAAAGAGCTCACTCCTAGAGGGAAATTGCATTGAAATGCCCAGGGTGACTGCATGCCAAACTATACTCACAGTATCAACATACCCAGGATTTTCCTTTTTGAATTTTTTTTTCTTCTTTTTGGCATCGTCAACTGCCAAAGCCATGTTCTTCAAGAGCAAACATTCAGCTTTATACAAAAATAGAAGCTTGACATAATTTTAATGAAGTCCACGCTGGCAAGGCTGGAATGTCAAAGGGGTTTAAGCTATAAGCTTTCATCTGTACCACACAGCTGATCATCTGTGCACATTTGTACATTAACTCCACGGCAAGGCTGCCACTCACAATGCCCAACGCACATCTAAAACAGACAGTAATAATGAAGCTGGCATGTGACCAGGAGCAACACCTCCAGGCCAAAGGTCGCTGAAGATTTCAGCAAATCTCCCCAGACATGGCATCAGATTAAGCTAGAAGAGAGCTTGCCCTCCAACCCTAACCCGATAAGACCCTTGAAGTCTTTTGCTGACCTAGACTTGACTCTTTCATCTGAGATGTTAGCTATACCAATTACTGCTTGGTAGTAGTCTGGTGCCAGACAGTACTCATCTAGATGTTTCATAAATGGAGTGCAACAGCTGGTGCCAACCTCATTTAGTGAGCAATGTATCAAACTATTAAATCTTTCATTAACTTTTTTTTTTTTTAAGGCTTCTATCAGAAATTAATGGTAATGCACAGCAATTGGCAGCTGACTTGTGTAAAGTGAAAACTACTGTTTCAGCCAAATAAAAGATCATGTTTAACAATAGGGGGGGTTGCAAGGATTAATATGGCGCCAAGGGTTTGGGATTTAGTAATTTAGTTATTATTTCCCCCAGTATAGCCCAAATGAGACGCTACATGCAGTGGGGGTCTGGTTTCTACCCAATTCTAGTCGTGTGGGACTGAGGCACAGCAGGTGACTTCATCCAGGGTTACAACCGAGTCAGTGGGCACATTAAGTAACTGAGTGTCTCAGGGCGAGAATGTTTCTGTTCACTCAGTTCACTGATGAAATCTGCTCAAGAGGAGTGGAACAGAGCAAAGCCGTTAAGTGGGTTTTTTCACTGAGCTGCTCCGAGCGGCTCACTTAATTAATGTGCCCAAAGCTTCAGCTTGGATTAAACCCACTTATCTTGTTTTTCAATAGATAAAGTGATAACAGCATTATTATTATTATTATTATAACCAGTAGTAGCCATTTACAGCTATAGATTCTATTGGAATTCACAGAGTTTACAGTCTTATTTTTAGTACAGCTTTAAGGTATGTACAGGTCATCTTCACTGACTTCACCACAGAGCACACAAACTGGCAGTTAAATACAAATGAAGACCAGATTTCCAAATATTATTGATGAAGACAGAGAGGTGTTCGCTGAAAATCAGAAAAATGCTTCCACAAGAATAAAGATGTTGCGTAATATAAATGTACCAAAAGTGTACCTGGACGAAAATTGTGAAAACACGAATATTAATCAACTACCAGCACAGCAGCTCGACAACCTACTAGCAAAATGCATCCTGTCAGTGAGGCGTCAAAACAGAGAAAAATTTGATCTGCACACCCTCCTGGTATACTGGGAAACACAGGTATTTAAACAGACACAAATACGAAAAATCATTTTACTACACTAACCAAACGGACTTCACAAAACAAAAGAGAAAGAAAGTTTAGTGGCAAAACAAAAGCATAAAAAAACAAGGGAAGGGAAATGGTCATATTTGCTACCTTTTCAAGCTATTGTAAACAACTACAACTAATTATAACAAATACACGATACCACTGTTCAATAGAAATCCTGTTAATCGTATTTCGGGCTAAGGGTGACATGGATACTCAACCTTTGGTCTCGTCATTTACCTTGCCACCAGAAGCCCTGAGTACTGTGTGGTCCAGTGGTTAAAGAAAAGGGCTTATAATCAGGAGGTCCCTGGTTGAAAACCCGGCTCAGCCACTGACTCATTGTGTGACCCTGAGCAAGTCAATGTCTTTCAGGTCAGATGATGCATTGTTCACACAAAGTCGCCTTGGATAAACAAATAATAACAATAATAATGCACACTTTGGTGCAACGTATTCCTCATATTATTATGTAAACTTTAAAGATCAATTTGTAAACCCCCCGAATCACATTTAGGTTCATTTAAAAGAGGATGACATTTGAATGAACGCAGAGATGGCACCACCAGCTTAAAAAAAGTGCCAGCAAATGAACTTGGAATCCCATCTGTTGGGTATGTTCAGCATTACTGCTGGCAAGGAAAATATTATGCTTCATATTAAATAGGGGCAACATTTGTTGGCAATATTTAACAGTTTTTTACAGTATGATTTGAAGGAGTTATATTGTAATGAAATGACTATAAACTGCATTGCTCAAGCATTAATATATTATGACTTATTTATCAATTATCTGCAGTGGCCCAGTCTGACCCACGACCTAAATCCAATGGAAATGTGTGGCATGACTTGAAGATTGCTGTCCATCAATGATCCCCAAGGAACTTGACAGAGCTTGAACAGTTTTGTAAAGAAGAATGATCAAATATTGTCAAATATAGGTGTGCAAAGTTGGTAGAGACCTATCCCAACAGACTCAGCTGTAATTGCTGCCAAAGGTGCTTCCACCAAGTATTAACTCGGGGGGGGGGGGGGGGGGGGATACTTATCCAATTATGATCTTTCAGTTTTGTATTTTTAATATATACTTTTTTTCCCTTAACAGTGTAGAGTATGGTGTGTAAATAAGTGGATAAAATCCTCATTTAAAATGTATAAATCTCTGAAGCACTGACACAACAACATGTGAAAAAAGCTCAAGGGGGTGTAGACTTTCTATAGGCACTGTATATACATACATTCACACACACACACACGCCATAACAAATTGCATTAAACTATAGCAGGACTGGGAAGAAATAAGCCTATTATATGCAGCTCCAGTATTAAATACTTAAGGGCAGAAGGTTACCTGTCACTGCAGTATGGTCCGACTTCATAGATAAAGCTGTCTAAAAAGGACACACTCAACACTACAATCTTTACTCTTACTGCCATTAATGATCAATTTACAAAGTAGAAATCAAGCACGATAGGCCAGTACAATCAGCAGCCCCATTTTAAGAGCATCTTGATCTGCTTGGTTTTATTTTAAATGCATCAAACCATTCTGTATTCATATATTCAACTTGGGTTATACTACAGTAATGAAGAAGCTAACAAAAAGATCCACATATTTATAACTTTTACAAATAACCACTCATTCCAATACGACGTAATGCCTTTGAAGTACTAAACATAAAGAGCTATATTTGCTAAATGTTTCTTAATAGTTTTGGTATTTTTGTTTTCTACTATACTTAGAGTGGAACAACCTTTAGATGGGGACAACATCTTACTAAATCTACTCCAAAGAGCACCAAACAGATAATCTTTTCAAAGGACAGCAAAATTGTATAAAAATGCACAAGTAATAAAAAAGTTGCCATCTTGCTTGGCTGCCCTCCAGCAGGTAAACTGAAATGTCTGAGCAGCTGTTGCAGCTCTGTAAGGCTCTTTACTGGTAATAATATCATCTACAGGTCTTTAGTTGATTATATGCTGAGCAGAAGACAATCTCTAACAGTTAAAAAGAACCATCTGGGAGACTGCTCTAAATCTGCTTGTACCATCACAATTTAAGCCATTCAGGATATCAGATTGGAACAAGATGACCTAGCTAGGATTTAGAATCATGGCAGGATCAACAAGCTCTATCTTATTATAATGTGCACAGCAGTTCCAAACGAGCTCATAATTACTGCTTTCAGCTCCACAACACAAACCCCACATATTACTGTTTTTACACTTTAGCTTAAGCAAATAAAACTTTAATTAGCATATTTGCTTAATGCTTAGAGCGCTGGTGTCGTAGAAAATTTCAGCTAAAATCCGAGCACATTTAATAAATACATTTTTATTCCTTGTCAGTGCGTGGAGGAGATGTGCTGGGGAGGGTTCATAATGAAACACTTGCATTTTCAGTTAACTTTGTTTACAATAATTACATAAATAACTTTCTGCTTTTCAGGCAACAGGAAACAAATACATATTTTAATTTGAAGCTGATTACAACCCCAGAACTTGCAAGGTTTTTTTTTTCTAATCATCTTTTATAATTTATGTACATTCCTAATATATTCTTTTTTTTTTACACAATCATATCAGAATGCTTGATATGAAGTACTTAATTGTATTGTAATCTAGTTGTAACTATGAATGCTTTGTTAGGCTTCACGTTTAGCAATGATTTATTTTAGATGAGGTGCTAACGGGCTTTGACTGTGGTTTGAGTATCTGCTCTTCAGTACTAGTTTCCTGTCACAAACATATGTGCCAAAGGCTGGATCACTTAAAGTTTCTTTTTAGGTTCCAGTAATATAAAAAGGAAGCACGAGCCAGTAACAGATCATTAGACAGTGCTAGGTCTTGCATCACAAAGCTACCTTGGTGGATCTAGCCTGTGTCACATTTATCTACAGCACTCAGCTACTGAAAGCCCATAAGCACCGACTTATCAAAAGAGTCAAGGAAGTGATGGTATGGGATAAGCATGTCAAATTTACTGTGCAAACAAATACCGTGGTCAACTCTGAAAGGGGTTGACCAATCAATTTGAAAGGTTAGCTGACCAGCAAGTAAAAAAAAAAAATATATATTTTTTTACTGTAAAATCACCCTCCTTTATAAATATCTTTGACCAAGGCCTGTGGTTTACATTCCTGGGCATGTATTTCACTCTGATAACAGTGCTATGAAGAATCCTTCCACATTTACTTACGTGGTAATAACTTTCCAAACATATAAAGATCACTTTATTTTGACAACTGTGTTTTTCTGCATCGTGGGGGGACTCTATGTGAAACACTTACTTGCTCTGATGGACTGATAAAACTATCAAGGACTGATAATGGACCATTCATTCAAACTACTAGCTTGCTCTGCTGGAAGACTACTCAATGCTGCCCTAATGTAGTCAAGACGGATATCCCGGTAATGCTCACTACAAGAGAGCCTTCCTCAAAGAGACTAACTCAAAGTATCATGCTTTCTGTGTGTGTGTGTGTGTGTGTGTGTGTGTGTGTGTGTGTGTGTGTGTGTGTGTGTGTGTGTGTGTGTGTGTGTGTGTGTGTGTGTGTGTGTGTGTGTGTGATTATTTATGAATGTATTTATTTTTTTTGACAAATAGGTTAGGTGAATGCAAATTACCAGCGCCAGCCAAAAAAAAGAAATCTCCTGCCAAATAGGGTCAGTATTGGCCTATTCAACTTTACAGTACTGACTCCTGCTAAATGGACTGCCCTTACAATTTAAAACAAGAAAACGCATATTTTGTATGGCTGTTTTGCATTCATTTATTTAAAAAGGAGCACATCATAAAGAAATTGAAACAACTGCACAGGGGACAGTTTTAAAAGCTTCCACCAATACACTGACTAGAACAACAGTCACCCAGAGACTTACCATTACACCACTCATGTTTTTTACTGACTCTCACTGTATTTGTCAGACCTAATAAAAATAGCTGAAGCAAAAATGCATTTTGTCTGACCTTTATGTCCTGCTAATTGAACAACAATTATGTTGTAACACAGTCAGACTGAAGTGATTTTTGTATCATTATTTATTAAAATGATATTGCCATATTGAGAGGGATATGCTTGCATATATAAAAAGAGAAATTACATATGCCTAAAGCACAGCTTAACCAAGCAGGATTTACATTCACACTATACACAGTTGTCAAGGAATTTGCTATAATGATGTTTGGCTTACAGCTAAGTTTGGGATGCTGGCTAAAGGCAATGAAAGAAAAGGCAAAAGCAGGTATAACACTGTCACAGAGACGGCTGAAGTGGGTGCTGTCAGAACCAGGAAGGAATGAAATACACAAAGACAGAACAGATGAATGTGAAATGATGATGGCAGTTGCTTGTGCCGGTTTATTGAAAATAAAAGGGTTTAAACAAACAGAAGACAACAGGACACGGCACTCTATGCCAAAATAAAAAGACAAACAAAAACGGACTAATACTAACAAAAATACGGTGAGCAGATACTTTACTTTATTATTATTATTGTTATTATTATTATTATACTTATTATTTCCTCCGTCTCCAATCCCATTCTCCACTCACCGAACACCCAACCGCGAGTGGGTGAAAACATGCTGTTTTTATGCAGCTGTACCAAGACTCGACTGCTAATCAATCATTCAATTGGAGTCTCGGTACAACTGCACGTGAGTTAATAAAGTGCAATTCCCTGTGCTCACATATTATTACTTTTTACTTGCATTTGAAGTACTGTGCAATCCTCATGCCTAAATACAAATGTACATTTTAAACACTCGTGTTACACAGACCTGTTTATATCCTGTGTACCAATGACTATACACCAACACTAAACACACAACATAACAGAAAATACACACAGGGGCGGGCACTTTGTCACAAAAACATACAGTGCTTTTCTGGGGCAAATTTCTTTTTTTTTTTTTTTTTTTTTTTTTAGTACCTAGCTTCTATTTCCCTTAGTGGATAGTCACCCATAAAGGCCTAGGATTAGAATAAACCTGGGTAATGAGAGAGAGTCACTCTCACTCTCTCGGTCTCTCTCTCTGTCGATTTAAGATGCTTCAGACAAAACGTGACGGGGGTGCATAGCCCTGCAGCTGACATTGTTAAATCTGATCTATGGGAGGGGGGGTAGAAAACTTCACTCACAAGAGAACCTTTCCATCGAGAGCCAAATTCATCAGTCCATTTTGAAAAAACAAAAACAAAAGAAAAACAGAATAATACAAAATGTGCTCCAGTGATCAAAGTAACAGAGCCTCAGCTCCAAACTTGTGTGGCACACAGGGGCCATCCATTTTATTAACCAAGTCAAAACCAGAGTCTTGCATCTGCCCTGACAATCCCCAGCAGAGCTTTGTCTCCTTTGTAAAAAAGGTCACCCACCCGAGGCAACCCGAGTGATGTCTTATTGCAACTGTACAGCTCAGAACTGTGGAAACTCCAAGAATTTCAAAAGGGGTTTCAAAGGGGCTTGGCTTAACAGACTGACACTTCTCAATCAAGTCAATCATCCTGGGTAACAACAAGCCAATTTACTGAGTGCATGATGCAACTGTAGGTAAACTCTGTGAACGGCAATATGATATGGATTAAACTAAAAGCTTACTAAGATGTTAACAATCTGTTAGTATTAGAAAGCTGGTATACCAGCCATAATTCCCTTGATCACTGCAGATATATTATTAGCCCTCAATCAAATGTGACCCCTTTCCTTTCTACATTGTGTCAGACAAGATATCTTACACATTGCAGTGAGCTCAGCAAGAATATTAAGACACACTGTACAAGCCAAATTGGTCAGATCCTACCAGCCATGCTCTACAACAGATAGATCACAATGCTTGGTCTCGTCTTGGTTTAAACAAGAGTAGAAAATGTACCTTATGAACCTTAAATAGTTTAAAATGAATAACAACAACAACAACAACAACAATAATAATAATAATAATAATAATAATAATACAAATCTAGCATTCTTTTGAAAAGACATTACAGCTAAATACTGAAAACAACAGTAACAGTGTAAAATGCATCAACGACTGCTTTAAAGTTTGTTTGTTTTTTGGCTTTAATTTATTTTCATAATCACACAGATCTTAACTGTGGTACGCATTCCATTTGTGGGCAGCATCTACACAGCTGAAAACACTGGGAGAGTCTCTCCAGATCGCACACATGTATATTTAACAAACAGCACAACCATGTACAAGGTAGACTGCCCTATTCACATCCCCTGCAGCGTCCGAATGCAATGTTTACAGCACACTGACTGTACAGATAGAAAGCGTTCCTGTATAAAACGGCACATTGAACTGGCAGCTCTTTTCTGGGTGCAATGGTTGCAGACGCTTGGGCATTAGGCACAGTTGGGTAGAGAAGATTTTCCTGGAAACAACAGACCCACAAGCAAGGGAGCTAATCTGGCGCTCCATCAAAACCCAATTTGCTGTTTTCCTTGTATCGTATATTAAATACAGCTTGGAGCACAACGATCCAAAGTACATGAAAACATATGAAGCAGCAGCGTATGTGTGAGCTAGAGGTACAAAAAGAAGTTTGTGACCCAAGTGTTAGTTACTGTAACTTCATACTTAGTTATTTTTAAAGAGCTGTCAAAAAACATTTGGTTTAACTCAATAATTTGCACTAACATATGGATCCAATTTTAAGTTGATTTTTTTTTTTTTTTTTTTTTTTTTTCCACGCAAATTGCAGTTTCCACAGTGGCCACTTTCTTTTTTATGTAACCATACTGTATTTTATATTGTGGATTTGAATTTCACTGACAATTTTGATAGGGAGATAGAACAGAGAATCACAACGGTTTCTCTACAAATTGAGCAAAATCTGTTCTATTCAATTAACTACAATTATGCAAGCATTATCAACCAGAAATGAATATTTAATTAAATCTTAGATACACATTAACTTACCTTTGTTAATGATGAATTATTTTTACTTCCAGCATTTTTGTTTCTTTGTAATTCATAATCAAACATTACATTAATTAATCACTAAAGAACATATACAATTTGAGTCATTACTTTTGTTTGTCTGTACCATAAGTGTGTAATAAATGTAATAAATAAATCATTGAGTTTGCAGTGGAATGTGCCTCTGCTTCCAGTGTGCTGGGACAATGGGGTTTGAATGCAGATAATCTCAACAGGCAGCTTGGTTTCAAAGTTAATCTTAAAACAAAAACAAAGAAGAAAATAATTAAACCATTACAGCATGTAATTCTTTTTAATGTTATTAATGCATTTATTTACCAGCATCTACTGAACCTGATCATGGATAAAGATCAAGTTGCAAGGGCAGGGGAATGGAGGATTTGTTTAGGAAGTAGTCAGACCACAGTTGTATTGATTTGTATTGGGACATAACATACATTATCTCTTTTTATGTGCAGAACTTCTTCCTTGGCTCTCTGTTACTGGTTAATACTGTTCTGCACATGTGTATAGAGTGCCTTAAAGGTGATGCTTTTAGCTACAGTGCTTAAGACAGAGGTTGCCAAACTGGGGGCAGGTGTCTGTGAGGCGGTTTCTGGGAGGGCCACAGTGCATACAGAAATATTCTCCAGCAAAGTGCATCAAATAATTTACATGACCACTGCTGTCAGGTGCTTAAGGCTACCTCAAATGTAACACATACAGTAAGAGCTCAGCACTTTATTCATGTCCAATGCCTGTGCTAACATTTGTAATCATGGGATAACACGTTTCTATAGATTCACTGGGAGAGGGTCAGTCAGGATGCATGGTCTCGCGGGAGACCACAAGCCTAGAAAGCTCTATATCATAAACAGTTGGGATATAAGTGCAACAGATACATAACCCAGTAGGCTTCAATGCTAATCACAGGGTAACTGCTTCTGATCCCAGTATTATTGAATGTCAAGGGATTTTGTGTTTTAAGTGATATGTAGCTACAGCTATCTGCTCCTGGTGCTCTTTCCAGGACACTCTTGGACATGAGGCTTCAGAAGGTGGCTCTGCTGAGCTCCTACCAACACGTCACTATTCCTCACCCAGTTTTTGTTGGAGGTCACTGACAGCTTCTGACAAGACATTCCAGGTAGAATCAAATCATTAGAGAAATACCAAACCTTCTGTTTCTTTAGTCAGCAATCTATGCATGCTTATTTATTATATAGACCACAGCTGTCCAACCTGTTTGTGGATAATAGAGCCACAGCGATGATCAGAGAGTTCTTAAAGAGCCATGCACTGATAAACAAACCATTTCTTTTTACAAACAACATAAAGAGACTGATAAACCAGAGGACACATTTTGCTTCTACCAAAAACAATGAAATGCCCAACCTTCACCTCTAATCACAAGAGCCATAATAAACTATAATGAATTAGTTAATATTACACATCATTGATTTTATATTTTTCTGATTATAATGCCTCAGATTAACCTTTAATTAATTAGTTAATTATTTACCAATTTCTGAATAGTCAGACAATTCCCCTTTGAAAAACCTTACAATACAGTACTTACTAAACGTTCTGACCAATGCTGTACTATACACTGTATAAACAAAGACAAAAGCAATGTGCCTGTAGCAACATATCAACCAAGAACATTAGTGAAATGCATCTGCTCTCAAGAACATTAGTGGAATGCATCTGGTATCAAGTGTTGCTGTACTAAATGACCCTTGAGTGAGAAGGACTCCTGTTCAATGTTAGGGGGCTTAAAGTTTTCTTGGCTTATTGTAATGTGAAATTTAAAGAACCCCATCAATACATCTCAGGCAACTACAACAAGAGTATGGTTTCTTTGTCTTCAATGGAACACTAAATATTTGTTTAAAATGTAATTTTTATTCAAACTGTAAGTTAACTGAGTATGATATTAACTAGAAAGAACTCATGACTGATTAAATCAATAGTTTTTGTGCCAGGGAAATCCAACCTCTCCCCCTGTTTAACTCCAACAGAACTAACTATTTTGATGATAATTAAATTAAATTACATTATTCCATTTAAAAACATTACACAAATAAATACTTATTTTACTCAAGGTAGTCTTAACTAACCTACAATGCAAACTGCAATACAATATAATACAATAACATATCATCTAAAACTATTAAAAACTTGATATCATTACATTTAGAAATAGTAAAACTAACTTCGTAAATTTAATAGCAAACATGTTTGTCATTTAATTTACTAAGTTGTATTTTATTTTTTATTTTTAGTATCGGTAAAGACCAAAATAAACAGGTTTGTTTTTTTTTTTTTTAATTGTCTTTATTTATATATTTTTTTGATGAAATATAAGTATGAGGATTTGTACAGATACTATCTCATCCAAAATCTCATCCCAACTGGTTCAAATTAGCGTCTGCCGTAGACGTATATGTGTTGTGTATAAAGGTCTTCCTATACCACTGCTCTGGGGTCCCAAAAGCTATCCAGCCTGGAAGGAACAATTCCAAGTGATATCATGTAAAACAATAAACAGAGATGTCAGCTGTACCCACAGCGTCATGCCATGCTGGTATGTGTGCTGCTTCACACATGAGTGAGAGCAACAGAGCAGCTTGTCTCCACCTTGACACTATTTAAACCAGCATAAAAAGGACTGATGCTGGTATTGCTACCACACACACACAGAAGGGCTGGTCAAATCTGTTACCACAGACTTCATCCTAAGCAATATACACTCTTTTTAAACTTGATAATCATCTTATATTTTTTGTCTCCCACTTAAGTGGTTCCTCCGGCGGGGTGTAATATTTCAGCTTAGCTAATTAGAGGCTGATTCTTCTTGGCATTCTGAACACTGTTGCTGAGTTGTACTTCACTGAAGGGAAAAATGCTCAATCCTAAACAAGCTGCGACTCTGGAGTCTTAGAAAAACAAAACAAAAAAAAAACAACCCAATCTAGAAGTCACGTGCATGAAACTATTTAAAAGAGATAAATGTACCACTATACTTCTGCTAAAGGCATCACCTGAATCTACACCACTGGAACGAGAAATGGAAAGGTGATGCCTTAAAGCATGCATTTCATTGGTGTGTGATAAAATCCTGGCAAAGTAACACTTTAAGTGGACTTGCCATATTACATTCTCCTCCAGGCACAGTTTGCTGTCCAAGTTCTGCCTGACAGATTACGATAAATAAATAAATAAAATAAAAAATAAAACTAGATTTAGCTTTTTTGACAGATGGTATATAGGTATATTTGCTGGAGGTTTACCAACTTTAAAAACACAGTGATGACAGACTAGTCTGAAGCGTTATTGCTTTCTGCCTCAAACTGCCAAGCTGCTGGAACTACATAATTAACCATAGCTAGTAAAGCAGTGCTTAGTTTACCTGCAGAGACACGCGTGCAGTCTGGTAACATGGTCTCCACTGCTGTATCCAATGGCTCAGCACTTGACACCCAGTTACAGCAATGCTGAAAAAAGAGACAAGAAAGGATGTCATGCAGTTATACAAATACACCTCAGTTACAGGGAAACTCTAGCCTTGGATGCTGCTGGCAACTGACGATTCCCAAACAACTTGGGAATGTCTGTATGTTTTTTTTTTTTCTTGCAAGACAACAACAGGTATACTATTCCACATATTTCTTATCCTATGTGAATGCATATTCTCCTCTAAACTTGCATAGAGGAAGCAGATTTCTTTGTTTGAAGCTGTAAAATGTGGTGGGGCGTTTCCAATATTATTTTTCCGAGCAGCATATGAAACAGTATTGAAAACCTCTCAGTGCCCCTTGTTTGGCACAACTAATACATTGACAAGTTACTCCAATGAAATGAAAGGGGGCTACCAGCTGTCCAGCCATTAAGACAAGGGCTGTCTAGTCAAAATCTGGGCGGATTGCAACTCTATCCACTAAATGCATTGCTACTATTTTCACAGGGTGCGCCTCTATTTGACAGCAGACTACAGGACAGCGCCCCTGTGGCGAGTCCTTGCTGATGACTGCACCTGATCAGCAGTAGGGCAGTGCAGTTATATGCAGAACCTCCACTTTCAGCTTTCCCCTCCTTGCCTTGAAGCAGCACTCAATCCTCCAGTCACCCAGGGAAGTCCCCTCCTGCAGCACACACTCAAGCTCCAGACACATGACGCATCGCGGGGTCAGACCAGATCTCTGCCTGATTGTCAGTGTGAGTCAACCCATAACCTGGGTCACACATGCTGAATATGCTTTATACTGCAATGAGTAGCTGTATGAAGAAATACCAGTTCTATATTCTAATGAGTGTTTGATCCACTTATGTGTATCTCTTTTTATGCATTGTGCCTAAATAAATGCATACTATACATGCTAATATATTTACACCATGTATGTGCGAACACAGTTTGAAGTAAAACATACAACTATATTATGAAAAAGTAGCAAAATATTAACAAAGAAATACATGACTATCTGGATTTTAAAATATTTAACTGAGGGGATTTTTTGCTTTGTTCAAACAAAAAAACTTCCTGGTGTTTGGATCAGTTATAAATATGTATGTAAATAAGCGCTGGTATGCCTCAGGGTTACAAACTGTATAATTGTCTTTTTTATTTACGTTTGTTTATTTATCCCAATGAGCAGAATCCCTTCTTTCACACTAGATTGAATATATTTTGTTCTTTCTAATCCTGTCAATCGAGTTAGCAGAAATAGTTGACTGCTATTTCAGTAAACAAGCACCTTTTGTGTATTTTTAGATTCTTGCTGCCCTAGTTGTGCACCATGGAGCCCATCCTCACTGTGGAAAGATCCTTGACTGGTAGATCAAGTGTCTTATTGTATTTCCTTAATACATTCTGTCTGGAAGAAGATGTCAGCTGTGGTGCAGAGAGGGGAAGAATTTCAAA
Organism: Polyodon spathula; assembly: GCF_017654505.1. Taxonomy (NCBI): domain Eukaryota; kingdom Metazoa; phylum Chordata; class Actinopteri; order Acipenseriformes; family Polyodontidae; genus Polyodon; species Polyodon spathula. The sequence goes on from NC_054534.1 coordinate 6,469,481, forward strand.
GGCTCCAGTCCCCACCAATAAAGGCTAGGGAATGGCTTTTGAATAGATTTGTCAAGGCAACCCTACTGTTCTGGGACCAGGGAGAGCAGCAATAGCATAAAGGCAGGGTTGCTGTATGGGATTAGAAAGTGAAGCTCACAAAGAATGGCAGATTTTTGTAAGAAACCGTAGATCAATGAAACTATTGAACTGTGTGAAATAACACGAAAACAAACAGGCCATCCTGTAGTGTTACTAACGCTAGTTTAACTTGAAAAAAGAAAGACAGTAATATATTTCATAATAATATATATATATATATATATATATATATATATATATATTATATATATATATATATATATATATATATATTTTTTTTTTTTTTTTTTTTTTTTTAAACAAAAAAAAGGGCTTCACTTCAAATACTGCAGCAATTACAATTAATGCAAGGCTTAACTGACAGCTGGTGTTGTAGTTCCATCTAAATTAAGATAGCAAAAAGTTAAAACAAGTACCATTTCAAATAGAAGAATATGAGTTTCCAGCATGATTGAATACTTTCTGAGTCAGAAGATAATGTGTTAGATTACAATTAACATATCTTTCTCCCCTCAAAGTGAGTTAACTGTCTCCAGGATATAAGCATTATCGAATACCGTGTCAAGATATGAGGATGGCTGACTTGTTTTATCATTTATCACAGCTCCTGCAGCATGTAAAAAAAGTACAAAAGCCATGACTTCTTCAGGCACTAAGAATAGGGTGCCAATGATACATGATAGATATGTTTCGACACGAAAGGCTACATTTGTCAACTGGTCTTTTAAAACTGCAAGAAATTAACATGCCACGCAAGTCGTGTTTATTAGACTTTTAATTTATTATAGCGGACTCTATTTAATTGGTAATCTTTTTGTTTTATTTTATTAAATATGCTTATTTACTCAACACATTCATCACAGTAACATATGTACATGCACAGCCAAATTGGAAATGGAAACAGACAAGAGTTTCAAATAAGTAGGGGCTGGGGTCTAAAATTAACTACAAGCCTAATTCCTTCCAAAACACACGACATTTACATATCACATATTTATTTTGATATGTTGCCAACTGAACTGAAACTGAGCAAAGCCTCAGGTTGGTTCGTCCTATAGAATTCAGGTCACATGTGCAAAGGAAACAAACACGCTTAGCAAAAAGGCATTACTTTACACTTGAACCCAAACCGCTTACTTACTTTGAAAGCACTCAAACACTTGAGCCATTTTGCAGACGCTGTCCATATCTGTAGTTATTTCCTTTCCCGTATTTGATTTTTAATGTAATATTTGAAGAGCACAAGAAGCTCCTTTTCAGTAGGATATTTCAGGCACCAGGAATGTAAAATTAGATTCATTCATGTTTTCAAAAGTATGAGTGATAAACATTTCACAGAATGCAAAACATAAATAAATAAATAAATAAATAAATAGATCATTTGAATGAGGTTAAAAAGAGCCCAGGGATAAACAAACCACCAACACAAAAATAAGTTAGACTTAAAGCAGGATCTTTTCAGTATAACATACACTGCCTGTATCTAATATTGCTTGGGCCTCTTGTGGAAGGTGTCCTAAGGGATCCATTCAAATCATTAATGTTTAATGCAATTGGTGTAAAGAGGTAGTCGGAGGAGGATTGTGATGACAAATGTGTTGGTCAAGTTCATCCTAGACATGCTTAGCTGAATTGAGGTGAAGATTGAAGGTACCTGAAGTCTCTGTTCACAATCACATCCCATGATCCATTTCATTTGCATCTCTAATTCAGGGTGATGGCAAATTCAACCGGGTGGTCCTAATAAAGTGGCCAGTCAATGCATGTCATTCTATAACTTTATACTGTGTACTATGTATGCATTCTGTATATAATAAAAAAAAAAACAAAGAATGGACTGCAATATTACAGTCAGGCACAGAATTATGATGTCTGCTGACCACATTGCCTGTAACTCATTACTTATTCTAAATGTGAATACATCTACACTAGGCACAAACTGATTGAATGAAAAAACGTGATGAAATTAACTACGTTGCTTTATAAACTTTATCTGTTGAAAAAAACAAAAAATGCACCAAAGAACCAAAACTGGCTTAATGTAAACAAACCAATCCATGTGTATTTCACAGCTAATTCGTTTTCCTTTATTGATTTTTTTTTTTTTTTTTTAAGTTAGTTATTATTCAGAAACATATGGCAATAGAATGCTGGAAACCTGCAGGGGAAACCTACAACACTGTGGCTTAGCAGGAAGTTAACAGCCAACATAATTGCTCTGTATGAAAATGTAAACGGCAGGCAGGTGCTGGTTGGTACAGATAGTGTTACCCAACCTACAAGAAGCCCTGCCCAAACAAGATGAAAATACCTTTATCAAATCTACAATTAATGACAGAAGAGTTCTTAGAATTGAAAAAAAGAACACCAAGTGATGGAAATCTAGGGCCCTATTCGCAGAACTTAAACTCATTAGTTATTGCAAAATTGTTTCAAGTGGGTTCTGATGAATTAAGTAAAATTTCATATGTAGGAAACTTTTCTACACTGTGTTATCAAACAGTCTGCAGTAGCTCTATGGATATCAAACTTTATTTAAACGTTCTTAAGTAACTCAGGAATTAAAGCTTTGTGAACAGCTTACGAACTCTCTTCATTAATGTTTTTAACATGTAGAAAAAAATGATCTAAGCAACTACACTTTTCAATTGAGCAAAAGTAGTTCAGTACTTTAACATTTGCACTATCATATTTTCCTTTTAGAAAACCACATTATAGCTATAAGTAATAGCAAATTCAAACTTCAAGCAAACAGTTTGTGCGTCATTAAATTTGAGCAATCTAAACCTCTTTAACTCCTCCATATGTTAAATATCAGATGTTACATAAAACACACCAATATACTTGTGTTAAATCAAAATCAACTCTTAAACTAGTATCAACTTTACATTATTATACAGTAGAAGTATTCCTAGTACAGTAGTACCACATACTTAAATAAATATACACTACAGATTTTAAAACAGATGTAATTTTCTTAAAATAATTTACACCTTATGATAGAAATCTTGTGTAGCACACAAAGGATTTATACAAATATAACCCCTTTCTCTTCAGCAATGCTCAAGTGATATGCTGTCGGCAGACTTGCATTTTATGAACAGAAAAGTACAGATGATGGCATCATCAACGGGAGCTTCTACAAACTGTCTGCACTGTGCTTTAACTGGAAGAGACCACCCACTTTTGGTGTGGGAGAGTGTGGGCTCAATCTTTCAATCACTAGACTGACTGAGTGAAGCACAATATGTGTTCATGTAAATATTTATAAATCTGCAGTGTCACAGAAATGTACATATACAATCTAATTCCAGTGAGCGGGTTTAGTGATAACTTTATGTCTTAAACTATTGTTCATTCTTATGTAACATTTGCCAAACTTTCTTTCAGCTTTAAAGACAGATACTTCCTTTCCACCTAAACCCTGTTACTACTACCTCAAACACTGAGGCAACACCCCACCTAAACCCTGTTACTACTACCTCACACACTGAGACAACACCCCTCCTAAACCCTGTTACTACTACCTCACACACTGAAACAACACCCCACCTAAAACCTGTTACTACTACCTCACACACTGAGACAACACCCCACCTAAACCCTGTTACTACTACCCCACACACTGACACAACACCCCACCTAAACCCAGTGACTACTACCTCACACACTGACACAACACCCCACCTAAACCCTGTTACTACTACCTCACACACTGACACAACACCCCACCTAAACCCTGTTACTACTACCTCACACACTGACACAACACCCCACCTAAACCCTGTTACTACTACCTCACACACTGAGACAACACCCCACCTAAACCCTGTTACTACTACCTCACACACTGAAACAACACCCCACCTAAACCCTGTTACTACTACCTCACACACTGACACAGCACCCCACCTAAACCCTGTTACTAATACCTCACACACTGAGGCAACACCCCTCCTAAACCCTGTTACTACTACCCCACACACTGACACAACACCCCACCTAAACCCAGTGACTACTACCTCACACACTGAAACAACACCCCACCTAAACCCTGTTACTACTACCTCACACACTGACACAACACCCCACCTAAACCCTGTTACTACTACCTCACACACTGAGACAACACCCCACCTAAACCCTGTTACTACTACCTCACACACTGACACAACACCCCACCTAAACCCTGTTACTACTACCTCACACACTGACACAACACCCCACCTAAACCCTGTTACTACTACCTCACACACTGAAACAACACCCCACCTAAACCCTGTTACTACTACCTCACACACTGAGACAACACCCCTCCTAAACCCTGTTACTACTACCTCACACACTGAAACAACACCCCACCTAAAACCTGTTACTACTACCTCACACACTGAAACAACACCCCACCTAAACCCTGTTACTACTACCTCACACACTGACACAACACCCCACCTAAACCCTGTTACTACTACCTCACACACTGACACAACACCCCACCTAAACCCTGTTACTACTACCTCACACACTGACACAACACCCCACCTAAACCCTGTTACTACTACCTCACACACTGAAACAACACCTAAACCAACACCCCACCTAAACCCTGTTACTACTACCTCACACACTGACACAACACCCCACCTAAACCCTGTTACTACTACCTCACACACTGACACAACACCCCACCTAAACCCTGTTACTACTACCTCACACACTGACACAACACCCCACCTAAACCCTGTTACTACTACCTCACACACTGAGACAACACCCCTCCTAAACCCTGTTACTACTACCTCACACACTGAGGAAACACCCCACCTAAACCCTTTTACTACTACCCCACACACTGACACAACACCCCACCTAAACCCTGTTACTACTACCTCACACACTGAGACAACACCCCACCTAAACCCTGTTACTACTACCTCACACACTGAAACAACACCCCACCTAAACCCTGTTACTACTACCTCACACACTGACACAACACCCCACCTAAACCCTGTTACTACTACCTCACACACTGAAACAACACCCCACCTAAACCCTGTTACTACTACCTCACACACTGAAACAACACCCCACCTAAACCCTGTTACTACTACCTCACACACTGAAACAACACCCCACCTAAACCCTGTTACTACTACCTCACACACTGACACAACACCCCACCTAAACCCTGTTACTACTACCCCACACACTGACACAACACCCCACCTAAACCCTGTTACTACTACCTCACACACTGAGACAACACCCCACCTAAACCCTTTTACTACTACCCCACACACTGACACAACACCCCACCTAAACCCTGTTACTACTACCTCACACACTGAGACAACACCCCTCCTAAACCCTGTTACTACTACCTCACACACTGAGGCAACACCCCACCTAAACCCTGTTACTACTACCTCACACACTGAGACAACACCCCACCTAAACCCTGTTACTACTACCTCACACACTGACACAGCACCCCACCTAAACTCTGTTACTACTACCTCACACACTGAGGAAACATTGCATGCCCCTGCTATTACTTGCAGCAGCTGGAGGTCATACGTGGCATCTTTAAGCAGGAAGTTATACTAATAACAGAAAAAAAAAAAAACACTTACATTTTAAAAATGAACTTAAAAGGTAAGATTCTTCTTAAAATAAGCAAAATGTTTTATTTCTGTATTTATTTTTATTGTACAGAATGATTTTTCTGTGAACAGATGTTACAAAACTAGTAAAACGCATCATAAAGTTAATGTAATTAAATGTGCCTAAGTGGTTTGTCACTAATTAACAATAACAATAAAGAATAACAGTTTTACTAACAGTCCAAAATGCATTTTGATGTAATAGACCTTGAGAAGTTTGGTTTACTCTGTTCTAATAACTAGGTATTTTTTTTTACTTTTTTGGATAACCAAAGCTGCATTAGAGGAACAGTAGGTGAATATTTGTATTGGAAATAAGGGTTCAGATAAACGACTGACTGAAATAGTCTGAAAATCGTTTTTTTTTTTATCTTCAAGATCAAAATGTAAAATTGAACAAAATATTTCAAACTAGTTTTTCCCTTTGGTTATGCTTTTTTTAAATTTTATTTTATAAACAACATTTGATTGTTCAGTTCGGATTGACACTGCATTGTAACCGGAAGATGTGGGCTAAGATTGTCATGCCAGGAGCGCTGGCACAAGCCCAGTGTAATTTCTGAACATGCACTAGTGCTACTCATTTACAAATCAGGCCCCTAGATTTCGAGAGCTTGCAATGCAAAGGTCAACTGCTTCCCACCAGTCATGCGACAATGACATCATCAAAGCACTGTCTCGCCATGAGCTCCCTATCACCTGCCACACTACGCATGCTCTCTAAATCAAATTGCTTCTGAACTTGCCCCATATCCAATAACCTGACCTTAAGAGAAGAATTACTCCAGTCTGACAAAAGGGTTTAGGGTTAGAAGACATTTCAAAACCCAGCTTTACTTACTGAAACCTGCTGGGTGATCAATGACTGTAGTAAAAATGCTAACAAAAAAAAAAAAAGAAAAACACTCTGACAGGTTCTAGAAAGTGTGTGTGTGTGTGTGTGTGAAGGTTACCTGAACTGGAACAGAACATATATCATCACCAAACAAGGCAGAGGAGTCAGATCAGGCTAAGATGAGAAGCAAAGCAGATATCAAGACAATTAGCAATATTATACAGTAAATAATGTAAGTGTTTGGGGTCAAGTCTACAAGGTGCAGGCAATAAGCCCTGAGATGGAATAAATATTTGCATAAAGAAATACAGTGCCTTTAAACACACGTTGAATAGACAGGCTCTTAGAGTCAGCCATCCGCTCAGGTTTTTGCACACGTGGCTTTCTGTTTTCCTGACTCACCTGAGAACATATTCACAAAACCAACATTGCAAGATGGGAGTTACTCTAATTGCCTCAAGTCCTTTAAAGTGTCTCTTAGTGGAAACTCAAATCATTAACATTGCATGTAAGTTTCCGGAAGTGTATGTTTGTTTCAATAAGTATGTGAATAATTAAAAGTGGTGGCAGCATTTATATCCATCACTATTTTTATATAAACTGAACAGGGCCAGGTGTGTGGTAAAATGATAGACAATGCAGATCATTAACACCATTAGCTACCACACCTTACTAGAAGAGGGTATACTGTACACTGGGAGGGTTATATTACTAAGAAGACAATATATCATTGCCAGTTACCTTTATCCAAAATACAAATCAAAACTGGAGTGGGGAAAAGATCTAAAACAGCAAGGTTAGAGGAAAACAAGAGAGCTATTTAGTGGGCCCAGCACACATGCATACTGAATACTGGTGATGTCAGTCCTAGGGTGAAGAAATATTGGGAATAACTATATAAAGCAACCATTGTGTGGATGAATTAAGGCAAATAAAATGAGTTACTTATTGACAGAAAACATTCAAGGATAAAAACACTACTGTACCTGAAAACGATCAACAGTAACTCCATCAGCATTACTATGTGTAACTTCTGTTGAATAACCAGTAACTGTAAATGCTGTATTACCATGTTAGTAAGCTGGCTACTGTGAGCAAACAAAACAAGCTTCCTATGAATCAGATCCCTATATCGCCAGTACCTGGGCAGTAAGCTGGCTCGTGTCTTACCTCTTGCATCCACTCTAAGATTGATTTGCCAGCTTCTTGATGCCAGATGTTATGGACGGAATCTGTGAGAGCTACAGCACACACCTTGCTCTTCACTTCAGCCTCTCGCTGAATCATCTGAAAGGGGAAGAAAGAGGACAAAAGAACCATGTATGAAATGCTCTAGCCGCAACCTCTCAAGCACCTGCATGATGAAATGAGGAGGTTTCGAAAATTAATCCTTTTCAATTTGGTTCGCTTTCAAGAATGGCGGGCTAATGCCAATTATATCTGGAAGATTCAGCACTAAATGGGTTTTCGCCTACATTCCCCCTAAAAGATATATTGCAGCTCTGTATCCTCTGTGCCACAGTGGAAAAAAAAAATTCTAAACCCCCCATTGCCAGTCCTTCACTGTCATTGTAACCCTTGTGAAATGCATTGGCCACAAAAATCATTAAACGTGCATTAGTCTGCTTTGTTATCTTTTGTTGTTTTTTAAGTAATAATCCAGTATACTTATTAAAAAGACTCAATAGGGTTGCTGCAATGCAAAACGTTCAATAATAATTGAAAGCCCTTATTCTAGATGTACAGCTTATGGCAAGAAAAACTAACCTTGAAAAATAACATTAGATTTTGACAGTCAGGTCAGCCAGTCAGAGGATTGTGCAGCATAGCGATGGCCAATGCATTATGTTTTCAGAGGGAGACGTTATACCTACATCCAATCACATTAATGCTACATATCACAATGTGCCCCCTCCCTTTCTTTGTCTCAGGAAGGTATTACACAGTACGACATGATCAAACTCTCCAAATGTATCTGGTTTTCTTGCTAATAGTTTGCATATATTACCACCCCGGCAACAGCCATCCTGACTTTCAGATTGGTTTAGACAATGTAATATAGAGCTTTCTCATTGGCTTAGACAGTTGTCTTTGAAGATGTTTACAAAACATAAGATAAACATGTGAGATCCACCACAATAAAATAAAAGGTACAAGGCATTTCAAGTTGTACTCAAGGGAAGTCTAACCAGCTAAAAGAAGGAGCAGTGTTAGGTCAACAAGCACTATGCTGTACTTCTTGACTTAAACATGGCTGGGTTTCCCTGTACATCAAAGTGGCTATGACCACCTGAAAACTGCTTCCAACCGGAGTTAAATTAAACCAGGAGTGTATGGAGATAACTGGAATCTATTAGGATGCCCAGAACTAATACATCACCCAGCTGATAAGCAGTTCACAGAGGTGTCTACTTGGGAGCTTCAAGACAGAGAAGAATGTCCAAGGAATGACATTCCCAGCAACCAAGTACACACAGTTTTAATCTGCTGCATGGGGAATGAAAAACTAGCAAAATACACCCAAGAAACCAATAGATCAGAACAGACATTTACTTAAGTGCATTTTCCTTTTTTTTTTTTATTCAGTAACATAATACATGCACTTTCTTTAAGCATTATACAAAGCCATATATATATATATATATATATATATATATATATATATATATATATATATATATATATATATATATAATATATTATAGAATGTCTAATCATAGTTTAATCAGTGATTGAGTTCATAGAACTAAATACTTATTAACAGTAAAAATAAATGGGTTTCCATAATAGTACCTATTGGTTTAATTTCCAAAGTCTGTTTAGCTTATCATGGCTACCAATGTTAAAATGTTTTGCCATATAAAAGGGAAGGCTGTAAATATTTAACCTCCTATTTTTATTTAAAAAAAACAAGGGAAGTCTGTATTTTTTCTGCCTCAACCAACTCAGACAATCTGTAAGATGAACAACGGTTTACTATTTTTTAGACATATTTCTAAGGTATCCTGGGAGTTGCTAGCCTGTCTCGCACTGTTTAATATTCTGTTTAGAGTTTTTACTGGACTCTTGCTATGATTGACACAGCAGCTCTCATAACTCATGGTCTGTCTGGAAATGTCAATTCTGTGAAAGAAACTTTCAGCACAGTATGAAACGTTTTACTAAGAAGTCCTTGAAACCTGTAACAATGTAACTAAATACCTATGCATATTTATCTATGGTAATCTACCAGATAGAGACCTTATAATACCGAAATACATACCATCTAAATAGTCTTACAAGTGTATTGTAATAGAAATCTGTTTTGAAATCAGAGATTTATACAGTAGTGTCCTTTGAAGACACACATTTGGCAGTGGGCAGGAAAATCGTTGTGATTTTCGGATAAAAGTTGAGTGTTACAAATCAGGTGGTGTACAATAACTGTTTGTGCAAGTTATGCTCATTTCATAACTAGCTTATAGTGTAAATTTGTCCATCGTACTACACTGTTTTTATGCACAATCATCCCACTCGAAGTTGTTAAATCATGCAACGATCACCCCCATGCCAAAGACTATTTATAAGTTACTGGCATATAAAATTCAGTAAAAAACAATGCAGCTCGGTAACTCAGATTTTGGTAATTCCAGTACTGTGGAGTCATTACCAAGCCCTGATGATTTCTTTACATTCACCTCATAGTTACTACACAGTACAGGAATGGATACAACATGTGGTCCAAAGCTCTTCACTCGAATGCCAATCACAGAAATCACAGCCCATGTAAAATAAATTCCAATTTCTCAGATTTCTATACAGATTATGACCCCGGAGGCGCTTGCATTTCATGCACTGTATTCTTCCAGCTGCAGACCCTGCTGCTGTTGTGTGGTTTGACAGGCTGCTGAGTTTCTGGAAGTGTATGACATCATTAAACACAAAAACCCTCACCTTGTTTTGGTTGCATTCATAATAATGTTTTCTATCTTTGTGAATATTATCCACAGAAACTGTTAACTACCTTTTGAAAACCACGCTAACTTAAAATGCAAGTCAATCTCGACAGGGTATCAATGTGATGCTGCAGATATTTTCAAAGACCTTATGAATATTGCATTTAGTGCAACCAAAATGTTCTCTGAAATGTTTTTGCATGTTTTCCTGTTGACCTTTAAAGGGGTGGCTATTTTGTTATCCTGCATGGCTGCCTGTACATTGTTTTGATATGGCTGCTCACTGCGTGTATTCAGGGACAGACAGTATGCAAACATTGACTGATGCCTTTCAGATGTTACAAGGCTAAGCGGCTGTCGTCTTCCCCAATTATTCCCCATTGCTTTCAACTGTACAGTCATTCAGCAGCAGAGTTATTAACTCTCTACCATACCCTGTATATAGAATGTATGGTTCATACAGAGGATATACCATGAACATTTATAGAGTGCTGTAGTTATTCCACAAATGAGGGTGGCCATAGTAACTCACAAACCTCCAAGGGACCTTATGCATGGCCATGGTATAGTCTGCTTACATAACAAGTACAGTGTTTGGAAAGAAAGTATGTTTAAACCTACTTTTAACAGCTGATATCAGAGAATTACTTTCCTTAGTTGAAGCTCTGTATCTGCAAAGCAGGTTCATTTGGAACAGTGTGATTCTGTGATATGCCCAGTCATTCTGTCACTGGACTTGAATGAATGCAAGATAGAAGGACAATATTCACTTATAGTATGACCACTGAATATGAAGAAGTTCTTATGCGTGACATCTCATCTTGTTCTATAAATATGCTTATCCTACTTATTGGTCATCCTGAATTTAAAAACCCCATTATTTTGTTCTTCACATCACTCTTTGAGAAAAAAAAGGGCAGTAAAAACTACATCAAGTTCACCGGTCTGGTCACATCAACAATATGCATATCAACAGTTATCTAGTAACTTGTTTGCAAATTCTGAGGTGTGAGCACACACCACATTGAAATGCAGTTTGTCAAGGACTTTAATTGACAAAAAGGTCCTTTGTTTCATTAGGTTTACCCCCCCATTTGGGTGCTAAATTCTTATTCCACTCTTTATTCATGGCTAACAGAATAGGTTTATAATATTTTACTGTGCAAACTCCTGGCAAACCCCCCACCCCCCCACCAGAAATGTATATAATTCAACTAACATTTCAGAAACATACAAATGTATACAATTCAACTACCTTTTTGAAATACTTAACTATCCATTTCAACATTTATAATGTGTAGGAAATTACTGTCTGAATCAGTTCAAAGCCCATTCCAGATCTGAATGGCTCAGGTTATTTCTTTTAGTTCCAACCTGATCTCCTAGCTCTGGATGAACCCCACTCCCCAGCGCCTTTTTCTTTACAGTATTCTATAGAAGCAATGGTTGCTAAGAAACACCAAACATGAGTAGAAAACCCAATTAAATGGCAAACAGAGAAGTGATTTCGCTACAACTAAAGTCACCAAAAGCACTTCTCTTATGGAGACTAAAGCCAATAACAGCACCATACAGGTAGAATCTGTTACAGGCATTAACCCATCCAGACCCTCATCTTTATCTCTGTACACGGAAAGTACAAGTGCTGGACAGCAATTGCCTGCTTTCATGAAATTTAAGTAGCAACTGACCCTACAGAAATTCAGCCATTCCAAATCTGATCTGGACTGATGCTATGACCAAAACACATACACATTAGCTTTTCTATTGTAAAACATGCCCCTGTCTATCAGAAACACCACTGTATACAATAATCCAAGTATTCTACAAGCCTAGTATATAACGCACAGCTAGGATTTGAAAGTTATACTCTGAACATCACAGTCATGAATTATTAGTGGACAGATACTGATCAAAAACCATATTCGGAAGCAGAAGTGACCATGTTCATATCTGTTCCTATAACAGAACATGTTCATAAGGCATTTTGGTATGATACCAGGTTTACTTTAATAATTTTAAATATAGGTATTAATTATCCATTTTTCTAGTTAATAAAACTACATTTGTTTACATTTTAAAAGAAAAACTCATGTTCGTCCCGGATCTAAAATTAAAGTGTGTTCATTGTGCTAATTTATTAAACTTACACTAAAATTAGTGATGTCTGCAATTTCTAATTGTCCGACGCTGTGCTCCACTACCATGCAGCAACCACTTCCTTTCATTACATGTCTTCAAGGTTACACTATTTAATTTGGAGAGAAGAGACCTGACCACAAGGGTTACACAAATGTGAGCGGCTTTGAGACAGACGGAGGGCATGGCCCGGCCCGAACCCTGCTTGTTCAAACACCACCAGTTGTACTTCACTTCAACACTGCAACAGGATAAGAAAACATTAACTTTCCCCATCCTTTGAAGCCCAGGCTTTAGTTCCAGCAACCTTTTGTCTAACTTCAGGAAGGAAAAACCTATCCACCGCTGGGGCCACTGGGAGCTGGTGTGTGTGCAAGCTGAAACTGTTAAGGTCACATGCATTTATGAAGATAATTCTCCTGGTCTCCAGTTAGCGGCATGGCAAGTTATGATTTATTATTGCAGGCGGCCAGGAGAGTGCAGCAATAACTTCCCCTTCCTTTCCTGTTTTAAAGAGGGCTGCCACGTGCAAGGGACGGCGAAGAGGAAAAAACGAAGGGCTCCAAAACCATTCAGTGATTGACACGCCGGAAATCTGGAAAGGAGGGGCACTTTCTACAATAACGTCAGTGGGGCCACTAGGAAAAGGAAGTTTAATAAACAATTACTGACACTGCAGAAAATGGTTGACACCTATTGGAAACAAATGCTGAGGATAAGGAGCGGCGTGCTTATTCGCAGAATGCCAGGAAACCTTGCATGATGTCTGTCTCTTTGGTTGCTTTAAAAAAAAAAAAAAAAAAGATAAAAGGAATTCTTCATGCCGCTGTTATGTCAACACAGCAAAAGCAACCAAACCTTATTAAAAATGACAGAATAATAAAAATCATTATTGCAGTTCTCTTAGGATTAGGAGAGCAAATGGAAAAATAAACACCACCAAATCCTCAAAATCTTGGAGTTAAAAAAACACATATTAAGTGGGTCTTGTTGAGCGATCAAACAAGCTGGGTTTCTTGCCAATGCTTGTATGTTTTGCTGTTGGTGATAGATACTTTGTTTTGTTATAGCAGTAACATTGAAAGAACATTATTTTTAGCTAACCTGATTTTTCAACTGTATTCTTTGTTAAATTTGATCTTTTACATTGTTAACTCTCTATGTTCAAAATACTGTTTGCTTATCGTATTGATTTGGAAAAAAAAATTGAACTCAAACGTTTAGCAGTATATATATATCTATTATATATATAATCTCTATATATATATATATATATATATATATATATATAGATATATATATATTTGATTATATAACAGTGTAAATAAAAAAAAATATCCATGCAGTCCTTTGCTGAAGGGTGCTAAAAGTGTGTTCAAAGTAACTTCTGAGCAAGTGTTTATTATGAAAATGACTTATAACATGGATTCAACTATAGTGTAACAGTAAAGTAAATGAATTATTTCACTTTGAAACATTCCTTCTCGTCATCATAGTGCCTCTAGCAGAGAATGGCCCATAACCCATTTTTGTAAGTACTGCACTATGTAACTATGGGAAAATCATAAGCAACTAATGTTGCTTTTCTATTTATGCTCTTAATTTGCATTACTTGTTTACACGCTTTGTCTAAACTTTAGCTGTTATTTATTTACATATTTATTTATTTGCATTGTTATTACTAAGCTTTACAAAGCAGTCACATATTAGTTATTCAAATGTATTTTAATACATTGCTATATTTATTCTACATATGCTTGTTAGGATTTGCTCACTGTTTTACCATTTTTAAATTAATGCAAAAAAAAAAAAAAAAAAAATCATTAGAAAACAACTAACGTTTTTGATTCTCCCAAATAAAGATGTTTGTCTGCATTACACCCCACTGTATCTGTAATGATGAATATCAGTAGTTCAAAAATAAAACACCAAAACCCAGGAAACTAAGCAAATAGACAAGCAAAGTGGTTATGAACAGTTCTGCAGCTGTTTCAAACTTGTTTGTCACACATGTAAAAACCAAAAATACAATCCCTTCAGTAAAAGACATCTCGGAAGAAACCTTGCTTCTATTTATAATAAACAAAAGTCATGCAATCACATGCAGAATGACTACTAATTTGAGTCGAATAGTCTACTCGGTCAACTGGTCGCCACTTTAAAAGAAATATGAATGAAGTTCATATTAAGTCCAATTAAGTAATTTAGGACACAGTTGGAACAAAAACCAGGAGGGACACCGACCCTCCAGGACCATGATTGGACACCCCTGCTCTATTTGATCATTCTTGGTGCTATATTTGTGATAGTACTAGTTCGTAACACTTTGCTGTTTGAGCATATTTTGAAACTGCTTGTTTAATATATATAATATATATATATATATATATATATATATATATATATATATATATATATATATATATATATACTGTATGTTAATTAATTTTAACCACAACTGCATTTCCATCCCTCTGAAACAGCCTGCTTTAGATTAGTCGACCACCAGTTTCTGAGGTCGACTGTCACTTTTCTATTTGTCTTGTTGACTACTCGACTACCCCTAATTAAAAAAAGCACAGCATTCTGGTTGAACCAGAAAAGGTGCAGCATATTCAGCATAACCTCTGGGTACAGTCTGCTCTGTTATGCACCACAAAACAAAGGGTTTCCAACTATAGAAGTAAGCCATATATATTTACAGTGAAACAATCCTTTGTGTACTAACTTTGATGTGTCATTTTGCAGGTGTACTAATAATATTAAACTGTTCATTTAACAAGAAATTAGAATGCTGAATTATTAATTTTGCACGCACACAAAAAAAGTGATTATATAGGACAATAATAGGTATGCACTGGTAAACCTGCTAATAATACACATTTCTAATTATCATTCCTCAATAAAGTGAAAATATACTATCACTGCTAATTATACCATTGTGCTCATTATGAGATACTTAATAAAACAGATATAAGGTGCAATGATAACATCTTCATCAATTTTAAATTGACTGCTATATTATTACTCTGTCGTAAAGAAACTGAATTAAAAAGCTGTTTAAAAACTGCAGAATATTGACACGACTGTATGTGTCGTCTTCACTTGGCTCGCAGCCTTATAGCTGTGCTGTAAAATAGAAAGTCAACTTCGATATTTCTTTTTCTTTCAGTGCTGGGACTTGCTGGTCCATTAAATTTTTCCTTCCCTTGTGTCATCTCACTCGTTTCCTCTATGAAATGTTTGTATAATTAAACTTTCTGATGATTTATAAGATATAATAGTAGTTGTAAGTATGTTAGGGCAGTTTAAACTGACGTCGTTTAAGCACACACATGGGGATGACCCTGTTTTAACATGGTTTTGGATCACTGACTCACAGTTGGAAAAACTGGATGAAACTGCTCATGTAGCCTCAGTAAAAGTGCTATAACTCAGGCTAGTGCCACTGCATTGTGAACTTAACTGCTCCTTTGATGGGGCTGTTATCTTTTCTAAAACACAGAATTGAACATCTGATAAGTAAGTATAAAAAAGATTATGTGGTATTTTTTCATAGTTTTGCTAGTTATACACTGTAGAACCAAATTTACTACTAATTACAATGTAGCTTAAAAACATTTTAGCGACGCAAAATTATCTTCTTAAACTTAAATCTTATTAACCATTTTATGGCAAGTGAACGCCTTGTAATGAGTAAGAGGCACACCTTTACTATTGCTGGGTTATACAGCTCCAGTGCTTAAGAGCTATGCCAGGTAATGTTTGTGGGTTTTTTGGTTGTTTTCGGGTTGGACAACCTGGAACTGGATCTCCCTTTGAGGACTGGTGTTTTTGACACTAGTCTGATTATACTACTTGTGACACCTCTACAAAACAGCAGCTATGACTGTAGTGATCAGTATTGAAAAGGTTAAATCTCAGCTATCTTAAAAAAAAAAAAAAATGACATTTAGTGCCCGACTGCTTATGGTTTTAGTGTACTGTTAACGTGTATCAAAATAAATGACACCTTTCAGTGTAGTGTACTGCAATAGAAATACCTTGATTTTAGATGAGGATTTAATTTTTCTAAGGTATCTTTGGAATATTTACCCTTGACTACTTTGATTTCCCTGCTGTTTCACTAAAGGTCTAATGGACTCCCTCGGCTAAGAATTGCCTGAGTCACCCTTGCAAGAATAATGGCAAATGGAGCACATTCGGCTCCTTTAGGAGCAAGCCTAAATCAAGCACTGTAATAACCCATGATGTCTGCGAGTAAACGACAGCACTTATCAGCAGCAAATTGAAAAAGCGACCAATTACCCTTTGTAGGTGTTCAAATAGATTCGAAAGTTTTGTTTTTACTTTCCTCCGCTTTCAAAGCTTCAGGACTTTTTTAGTAAAAAGCTTTGTGTCACTTATCTTGGACGTGTGTGCCCTTTGCATTAACACTGTCTCTCTCCTAGCGCACGGTAATGGCTGATAACTTACAGCAATATTCCTGGTATTCTTTGCTGCACTACACTTGGTAAACGTCTCAGAAATTAATGAATATATATATATATATATATATATATATATATATATATATATATATATATATATATATATATATATATATATTAACTTTGTATAGCCAACAGCAACATTCCACCAGGAGAAGGAAAAAATCCATTACAACAGTGCAGGCATCAGATCGGTTGAAGACGATCTGTCCCACAAAATAAAACTTTTGAATTATTACATGCTAAATATAGCACATGCTCCCACTACTTTATTGATTAATCTGGCATTTCCCCACTGGTTAATGTGGAAACAGGTAATGTACTATCACCCCCAAGTGGCAGATTAATTACTATGATACGGGAAGATATGGAATACAAAACATTCATAACCACTTATTACTGATAACAAATAATAACTTTTTACCATAGTTAATTCCCTGCACTTAAGTAAATAGGTAGTACCTTCTTTAAGCTAATCTGTATTTTAGTTTCCACATGTATGTGGTCTCATATTTGGCTCTACACCTGCTTAATTGGAACAATGGAAACGGAAAATTTTTATTTTTATTAAAATATTTATCATTTACATTGTTTCTCTGCTTTATATATTTAGTTAAATACTTAACCTTCAGTATTTTGGTGCTCCAAAAAAAGTATTTTAACAGTTTTTTTTTTTTTTTTAAATAAAACTAAATTCTAATTGCACTATGGTTTTAACAGTTGTATTTTCAGTTAGTCTTTATTTATTAATATTATTTGTTAAAACAAGAAATACAACATTACAGTTGCACAGTGAAATGACTATAAAAATAAAGAGACTACAAAGAAATAAATAAATGGGGCTGACCTGAACAACCCCCCAAAAAAAACCAAAAACTTTTCCACAACTGTGAAAAGTGCATCTGGACGCTCTTTGAAAAAGAACATTGGTACTTAATGTACTTCAGAACATTCATGGCTGCTGTTGAGTTGAAGCAGATTCTGCTGTAACCAGAAAATGACCCAAGAAACGCAAGCATCTTGAACGCAGGCATTTCAGCTTTTCTTTTGTTCAGCTGTATGAAGGTTGTTTATAAAGCAATGTAGGATAAAAACACACACACACACACACATCTTACAAATTCAGCTTTTCCTATTTACAAATAAGTGTCAGATTATTATAAAATCTCAAGCACTCTTCATAGTTTCATAGGCGCTCTGCAACACGCCTTGGAACAACAAGCAGTAAGCTCTGTTGAGAATGCATATGCATATATATTCAATCAAGAAAATATATAACCATGCTTCTCAGCCGCAATACATCATAAAATAACACACATTTGAATTCACTATTTTTACTACATGAATACTACATTATATAATAATCATCTCTTAATATCAAGCACAATGATCTGCTGCGTAACTGTGAAGCATTGACGAGTTGCATTACTGGCGAATACATTGATTTTCCAAACAGAGATATGGATGAATGATCAGTTAAACAGGTCTATACAGCCAAAGACATTGGCAGTAAAGGCTCTATGTTCTATAGTTGACCCAAGTTAAAATGAATGAGCTGTTCCTTCCATAATTCTTCACCAAAAGGTTATTTCGTTTTTTTTTATTTTAATCTTCTCTGTCTGTCTGTTCTCAGCCTATTCGCCACTCCGCACAAAACACAGGCAGACAGCGAAAAACAAAACAAAACAAAAAAAAAAAAAAAAAATCTTACAAAAAGTTCAAATTACCTTTTTAACTATTAAACAAACAAAATTGTCTGGGCTCATTATTTATAATGGGTCTGCTGTAAATTACAGCCTTAAATAAGGGCCATTTGAAATGAAAATACTGTATTTATTAGTTTATAAGAATAAAAGACATGTAAAGCAGTTTTAAAAGGTAAGCAGAATGCAGTTATTATCTTGTCATTTTTAGCTCTTGGTACAATCATACACTTCACAAGTGATGTGTACTTTAGCTGTTTCTTTGTTACTTGGCATGTTTGACACTTCCAAATAATGTAATAAATGCATTTATTTAAAGTCACTTTGGGATGTGCCTATTCATAAACTCCAAAACTTCAAGAACAAATATTTTAAAGTCCATAATTAAAAATCATGTCAAAATGATTGTTTAAGATGTTGGTTAAAATAAATAAATACAAAATGTTAACAGGCAGAATTAGATAATACTCTCATTACTGGGACTTTGGGATTTAATGTTTTTTTTTCTTTTTTATCATTAAAGAAAGTTTAAAATTAAAATTAAAATTTAAACTATTTTCTTACTAGCATTCTTTTTTCCACCCTGGTTTCTCACTGTATTCTGTGCTCATCTTTTTTACCCTGACCCGAGTTCAAAGTAATTACAGTAAACCTGCAATGGTCTCGCTCACAGGCCTCTCCAAGGCAGCTCATCACATTTGCTCGCTAACAACACAGCTGGCAAGGGATCTGACCATCATTGCATGATAAAAATTGTGTTTGTGGCTTTGCCAAGAACGACTAAGCAAAAACTAAACCAAAAAAAAAGTCACTGTAACCATACAGAGGCTTTTAATACGATACTTGATTCAGAGCAAACTGCTTCCCTCCATTAGACAAACAACGAATGTTGATTTTAGACCAGAAAAAAAAATAGCAAGCGGATTAAATGGCCCAGGAGTGTCTTAATATGATTTCTATTATTAATGAAGGCAGATTTACAGAAATCAGATATGAGTCTTTGCCATTTTTCACAAGATATAGGCAACAAAGGATAAGCAGTGCCCCCTAGTGTCTATACCAATAGAAATAAAATAATATAAAATAATGAGAGAGAGAGAGAGAGAGAGAGAGAGAGAGAGAGAGAGAGAGAGAGAGAGAGAGAAGATTTCAGTCACTAGGGACCTCGTATCAGGGTGAGAAGGAAAAAAAAGTATTAAAAAAATTCTGACATGGCCAAGATGTTTTTAAGTTCCAGGCAGCTCAGAAAAAAAAAATCAGCTCAGAATAACAGGCCATGCATGAAAGCGGATGTCAGAAAGTCCAGAAGAATCACTCACTGTGAAGATGTCTAATAGGAACTGCTGAATACATAACCCATGAGGCATGGTCTGAATGACTAAACTGAAGTGGCCAGAGCCCAGCGTGAGCGCTCTGATTCAATCAGAACCTAAAACCAATAACTGTGACAACTCTCCGAGAGGCCACAGTCCTTCGAACCCCCTGTAACATGCAGTAGCCGTTCTCAGTTAGAGTTAGTCAGGTCAATTAGGACACTTTGATTTTCCACTGCTGCTTGTGCTTCTTGCATTTTCTTTTTTTACATTCAATTTTGAATATAGAGAAGCCTCCGGAGAACTACCAATCAGACAGCCTTCCTGACTGTGGAACACTGCATCTGAGGGCTGCAGAAGACCACACTGAAATATGCAGGATTTACACTACATAAAATCTTATAGCACTACATAAAACAGTTCATTACTGGTTTCTGGATTTAAAGAGGATGTGGATTTTGAAGCAACATAACAATTAATCGTGTACAGGAAACTGACAGCCAACCAGTAAAACACAAAAACATCAATAATGTTACATTAGTACTGTGGTTCGACACAGTGTACAAATTGAAACCCCTAAATTAACTGTTTTTTGTTTGTTTTGTGTTTTCATTTCCAAATGTTAATATATTTGTGATTCTCATGTCACATTTGCTAGACCAAAGGTTTAGTCATTAAACTCACACTGTACAAATGTAATTTATCTACAAATAAATGAACTAGCGCTTTTGTCTATTGCCATTTTAAAAGCCTTTGGGAGTCACACAGACTGAATGGTGAGCTCTCACAGTCACAGAGTTCAGTGACATTTGTTCAGCTACAACAGAAAACACAAGCTGCAAACTACTTTAGGTCATACTGATACCTTCTAAGGAAAGATCAAGGCACTTTGTTGATGCTTGGCTATGACAGATATATATAGTACATAAAAAAGAAACCCACATTAATAAACTATAAATAAAATGTTTAATAAGAACTCTTAATGGCACATGCTAAAAGACCTTTACAAGCTTTCACGGATACTGTTATGCCCCTTTTCTAGACTGCTTGTGACAAAATTAACCCGACACATTTAGATCCTATAAACATGAAATGCTTCAATGCAGTGAAGCTTTCCAACAGCAGAACATGCTTGCAGTGCTGAAGCGAAGGCATTACAGTTTCCTCATCTGGAGAACAGGAACACCCCCCTCAAAAAGAACAATACATTGCCGGAGCAAGTCCACTTCAAAACCCTTCCTAAAACTACGGTCATCTGCAGAACAAAGTTTCAATATCAAGCCATCATCATCATAGGATGCCAATGAGCCCAATCTGAGAAAGGGCCAACAGCTGCAAGGCAAGAAGTGTTAACTAGACAGGCAGGCTAAGGGGGAGAAAAATATATATATATTATATATATATATATATATATATATATATATATATATATATATATATATATATATATATATATATATATATATATATATATATATATAATCTGCAAGTTCTGTGCTCTTCATAAGGGGAATAGCTTTGATTTTAGCTGGAAGCCAGATAATTCTCAGAGACCCAGGTATCATGAGATCAGGTAGAGGCAAAACATCTGCGCTCTGTTCTCTGCCTCCACTCTGAGGTCTCTGGGAAGAGCAGAGCTGCAGTACTCAGAGCTGCAGTACTCAGAGCTGCAGTACTCAGCATGCTGTGCTGCTGCTACACTGCACTGGCTTACACTCATGTCGGGAATCTAAACATTATTAAGATATCTGATAAAGTTTTCACTTCCCCTGCAATGTTTGAGATGAACTCTGTGTAGCACTGTCTTCGGGAAAAACAAAGTGATCAATACGAGAACACATCAGCCTCCTTTGGACAGACCAATCAATGCTAGAAAGAACCTTGCCCAGGGCCTTATGCAAATAGAAGCACGTCCTGTAACCTAGGGAGGGAACATGCGCAATACATCAATGGGATTTGATAAAAGCTTACAGCTATATCAGCCGCAGCCAGTAAATATGTAATGATGAATCCCTGAAGATTCAAGTGAACTATTAAACTAGGGTAGTTTCAACAGCAAGCTGCAAAGGAACATTTCTCAAATCCTTACACAACAGGCATGAAGATTTAAAAAAAAAAAAAAAAAAAAAGGTAAGACAAGAATCAAAAGGAGGTGAATTAAAATAGTCACTTCAACAATACTTGTTTGAGACATAATGATTTTCAATTACATTGCCATGGCAACGTTCTTGTGCATAAAATACTGTAACACTCTGAAAACCTTGTCCAAGTCTTTTCACTTCCATCATTTGATAACTGGATTAGAAACATGATTAATGCAGATTACTTACTAGGCAGTATTACCTTTTCACATAATGCTAGGGAAATGAAGACAATCTCAATAAGAAGGCACTTTAAAAGCAGGGCCTTCCCTTCCTTTTTTTTTTTTTTTTATCTAAACACCTCCAGTAACACTCAATAAAACAGTAGCATTTATTAAACCTCAAGTTGGCACCTGCATTTTTTTGTATCAAATTCCACTTGTTCATTTTAATTTTAATATTTCGTATTACACACACACGTGTATTTGGATGACCAGGTGAATTAGTGTTGCTGTTACAGTATTTACCAGTATGCAGTACATTTCTAAACTGCAACTTATTCTGTAGAACATACAAAATAATAAATACACATATTTATTTACTCAGCGAGGAATGTTGCTTAATCTTAAAACTAATTGAAATATTATACTTACAACAATGTCCGATTTTTCTAGAGGAACCACTGCTGGTAATGGTGAGTCTGTTTTGCAAAAGCAACAGGTGACAGGATAAGGTATAACGCAGTCCACAGATATTGACAGGCAGGCACAGCAGCTTAATCAAGCTTATAGAGAGCCCACTTACCTTGTATCTGTTACAGAACATGCATTAACTTTATTCCTTGCTTGGAAGCTTCTACCGATTTCAGATAACAGCCGCTCTTACTTACCATTAGGATTCAACCCCTAAAGTCCATGGCCATATTTGCTTCAAAGAAAGCAGTGTGATAATTACACTGACACTCATGGAATCAAATTAAAAGAGGCTGCACTAATACTCTGGTGCTGCTTAAGGAGGGCCCTCAGTCCTATGAAGTGCCAAGGGGCACACGTGTAAATGGAACATTTCAGAGCAGAAACTATACAGCATACTGGACTGTACTGATAACAATGCATTTGTATCAGTAAGGAGTTATTTTAAAGTAATGTGATGCTCTGTTAATCAATTGTTTGACCTTTTATTTGATTTATTAATATTAAAATACATATTTTATTGTGTTGAGATTTGTATTTGTTTTACATGATACACTATGTTATAGATACACACTGTTACTGGTATTTCACATACAGCACCAGAATGGATTAGGTGCCAGAAAGCTGCATATATCTGCACATATATCTGCACATATATCTGCACATTACAAACAAAAGCTTTGTTTAGTTTGTTTTATGTTTATTCT
The DNA here is from genome assembly GCF_017654505.1 of Polyodon spathula. Classification (NCBI taxonomy): domain Eukaryota; kingdom Metazoa; phylum Chordata; class Actinopteri; order Acipenseriformes; family Polyodontidae; genus Polyodon; species Polyodon spathula. The sequence continues at coordinate 6,493,123 of NC_054534.1, forward strand.
AACATTCTTATTGCCACAAAAATACAATTTGCCTTGCCAAGTACACAATGCCTAGACCATAAACGATCCAGTTATGCCAAACCATACTCAACGGTGCATGCAACATCCATAACCCATTTCCATCCGTGCAACTGGACTATATTACCAGAATCCATTTATTGGGCTTATTTATTTATTTATTTATTTATTGCATGTATGTATTTGTTTTGTCAGGATAAAAACTCAATCTGTCCAATGAATCCTATTAATTAAAAATTAAATAAAGTAATAATAAATGTGTCTTCTGGTTTATATTTCAATTTGACAGCAGATCGTTATCCAACCTTACACTGACCTTGGAAAGCAGGCCAGGTACTGTAAAAGGAGCAATGAGAAGTTTTAATTTGGCGACTTCCGTAGGATTTGCTACAATGAGTCAAGTGTTTTATGGTTTAACATCTTATTAATTGTAAACCAATCAATACATAATGAATGTGTTGTGGATTTCTTGCTTTGTTAGCAGTTTCTGACTGTTCCTTTGGATACGGTAGCCCCTGGTTTAATTTCAGCCTGGTTTAATTCACTGTCTGTCAAGTTCTTGGCTGTTTTAAAAGTGAAATGGTTTAAAACTTGTTTTGGTTTCTTGGGTCTCTTTGCTGTGATTTGTTTGTCTGTCGAGTTGTTGTTCTTTTTATTCTGTTGCTGGCAGGGATTTCCCATTTCCCAACAGCTGTTTGTACAGTAAGCAAATCAACAAGTGCCAGAAGAGGGGACTCCAGCAGGCACTCGAGCTGCTTTAAAATGCAGCTGAAATGTGGTGTGCAGTTCTTTAATGGCAGAAGTGAATGGGAAAGGCAGTGTTGTCACATTGTTAACAAAAATAACGACATTGTTGATGTTATTAGTAGTAGGAAAATAAAACAAAACTACACTAGAAGATCTGCATACACAATCGTGTATGTTTTACAATGAAACCTTATCAGTCTGATTCAATGTTTGGGTTGAACAAATTGCTACCTATTTTGGGCTGCATGAAAAAAGTCCATCAACAGTCCTTTGACCATTAGCACCTTTGACCAGTGTTCCATAGTCCAATTTCTGTGTTCTTGTGCATATTTTAGCCTTTTAGTCTCGTTCCCCATTCTTAACAGAGGTATTCTTACTGCAACAAGTCCTTTAAGTCCTGATTTCAAGAGTGACATTCGTACTACTGATTTCATGGACAGCGACACCTGTGCCTTCTGCCAATTCTGTTGTCAATTCAATGCTTGTCTTCTTTGTATTGGATATTATCTTCAAGTATTGCTCATCCTTGTTAGACAGCTTTTTTGGTCTTCCAGTCCTGGGTTTGTCAATTACATATGATGTCTCTCTGTACTTGCTGATTATGCTTCGGATACCACACCTTCAAAATCGAGTGATGCAAGCTATTTTACTCAATGTTTTTCCTTCTTTATGCAAGTCAAGGTTGTTATAATAGTAGAAAACACTAGTGGAGGCTTTGAGTAAATTGTTGATGCTCATAATGCATAAACAAAAATACAGATTTGCTTAAATTGGTAACATCTAACTGTGTGTTTGGTTCAGTCAAGTGTTGTGAATTGGACACTTGTTTAAAAGTTGTACTCCTCGTTTTCATTTAAAATGCTCTAGTAAGAAGTGGTGCAAAGATAATGTGGGATGGACGAAGAAAATGTTGCTGAATGATCTGTACTGTTTGCTAACTCACTCTGCCTGTTAAAGGGTGAAAGAAATGGTACTTTAAAGGTAAATCTTTTGTTTATAGAGAGGGTGCATGCTGATAGGGTTGATGATAGGGTCATTTTTTATTTTATTTTACAGATTAAACATTACCATTGCTGTGGGGTGCTCTGAATTCAAAGCTTGGCAAAGCCGCTATTGTGATGCCAATGTTACCAGCTGGCCACTGAAATGTGAACAACAAATACGCTTTGGAACACTCAGAGATAATAGAGATTATTAATTCAACACACTGACAAAGATATCACAAAGTTTGTCTACTTTTAGTACTATTTATTTTTCATGTATGAAAAACTATATCAGAAAGTACTAAGAATGTGAGGCACAATGGTTAGCCACACTTTAATATCTGCAAACCCTAAAATGCATTCAGTCTCAAACACTAAGTTATCAAGTAAAAAGAATACATACATAAATAAACATAGTGTACCTCTTCCATTTTTCCAAACCCCTTCCCCTTTCATAAACCGACGCAACAGAAAGAGTGACAGCTATCAATAGCTAGTTTCACAGCAGCTTTCAGTCATTGGCACCATCTTCATGGGATGCCTGGGGCTCACAGAACTGTGTTGCCCCTGTGTACCAATTCTCAGGCTGTCAGAAGCTGTTGGGTTTTGTGTTGCTACCTGGCAGTGTCAGGCAAGGTCGAGAAGGTCCACAAGAGGTTAAAGCAATCCCACTCTCCTGCAGTCTCCCAAACCTCAGAGAGCCATTGCACAGGACCGCTCATCTCTTATTACCCTGTGCCTTGTCACCACTTTGACGTATTACGGGGGAAACGTTATTCACTGTCAATACCATCTGCCTCTTGGAATTAGTTTGTAGATGTATCTGTTTCTATACTATTTAATAACCTGGAGCACAGGTCCAGCTACTCTTTGTACCATAACATAAAAGTTTTAAATATAATCTAAAATGGCAAACTTTTATTTTGATATGTTCGATTAAAAACAAGAAAAAACTACCAAAAGTAATTCTGAATATACCAGTCTAGTGAGCTCTAATAATTTGTATTTATTTTATTTTTACTGTTTGTATGTGATCATTCTTAGTTTTTCTCTCAAACTGATGAAAAATCCTGTGCTCCCCTGGTATTTCACAATTTGTACCCTTCATTACAGTCCTTGATATTTCATGTTTATATATATTTATATAACTGAATAAAACATTAACCACCAAAAAGACATGTTAAAGCTGTTTTCCTAGCATGTCAAGAATTCCTTCCAGAATGTACAAGAGCTTTTTATTTCTCTAAGTGCCCTGTTGTGTTGTGACCTCATTTTTGCCACTCAGAGGGGGATAGCATGGCAGGCAGCTCTGCTGTATACCTAACATTCTTACTGCTACCTTCTCAGCAGGGTAGCTGGTTATTCATTTATTCTTTTGCCTAGTTTTAACTCACTAGGGAAACACTGCCCTTGTAAACAAGATGCTGTTTCAAGAGGTGCTCCTGGTAAATGAATTTGAAATACAGATATAAATGTGCCTTTGGTTTCTACAAAACCTCAGGGTTGCCTATTTTCATAAATGCCTTGTAACAATTTATCTTGCTACCTATCATGTAAGGTTTTTCTTTTCTTTTTCTAAATCTACTGCTTGGCATTGCCCTGCTCTTGTAGCTCTAGCTTTGCACGCAGCCAAAAGGTTCCTGCATAGCTGAGAGTCGTGATCAAAGAGCAGTTGTTATCTCGGGCGGATGACCCTTGTTTATGCATGAGTTATTTCTACTTAGAATGCTGATTTTAATCAGAGGTGCGAACCACAATCTAATCCACAAAACTTCGGCCGAAGGTATCATCACAAGGCAGCGGCTGGAGCGCCTCCAAGAAAGTGGGTCTGGCTCTGTTCAATGGTGGAAATAGGACCCTGTCATTCTGTACTGTCTGTGGATTCGCTCTGTTCCCGAATTAAACTGTTTTGACTGAAGATTACCGTAAGAAAACTGACTTATTATTTTTAAGAAGAAAACAAACCTTACAATCATTTATCTATTTCTCCACCACACATGCTTCTTACAGGCTTTGCTGAAAACTTTTCCTATGTAAAACAAGAATATTTTACCATGTAAATGGACTCAACTCAACGTTTGTTGTATAATTATTTTGTTCATACATTATAGCAGATACATTATATCTCAATCTAAAAGAATATTGATGTAATATCTTTCTCCCCATCACAAAAGTAATTTATTCCCAAACTCTCGACACTGATGTTATACACCGATAGCAAAGCAAAAAACAAAGCATGTTGTTGTTGTTTTTTTTTTTTATGTTGTTGTTTTAAAATGTCTTTTAACCAGGGTATCATGTTTGTAATTGTACAAAAAGAGCAGCCCTTAAGACTCCTCCGACAAGCTGTCAGCTAAATTCACTGCTGCTTACAATGTTTACTGTTCATCGTTAATTTCCTCATTCCAGAAAGCTCAAGATAAAAGCTAGTTAAAAGACTTATTTAGACAATGTTAGTCACATCGAAGACAAGAAGCAATTAGTTAGCAATTCCTCAGAAGCACTGGAATTAACTGAAAGCTAGTTAGTAAGACATGACTGAAACTCAATGCTGGAGCAAGAGAACACAGGAACAAAATAAATAAAGTATTTGACTCTACTTTTTAATACACTAAATATGCACCAAAAAGCAGTATGTGTCATTTTCTGATCTCTTGGTCTCACATACAGTACCAGTTTTGTGTTCTGCAGTACATGTTAGGCTTGCACTAGCATACATTGCTCAGCTCCGACATGTTCTGCAGTTGACTGGATCAGTGCCAATATGCAGTGTAACCTTGCATGTTTTTTTTTGTTTTGTTTTGTTTTTCTTTTTTCTTCTTTACTGCATTGCCTGTACTGTAGTACTGTAGTTTATCTGGCCACAACTCAAAATTCCCAGACCAGATTTTGTGCATATTCCCATATTCCCACAATCGGCAATTCCGTTTTCCATATTGCAGGTATTTGTAATCCGTGTCCTTGGCTGATGCCATAGATACAGACACATACACTCACTCATGAATTGAGCAATCTTACATAATTCTTTATATAATGCAGACATCTCATCCCATCCCATCAATGCATTACTAAGCACATTGCAGTGGGATGCTGGAGTAAATCCTGCATCGCCCCACATCTTTACACAACTCTCACAATGTGAGTAGCCGAGAACTAAACTTTTTATGACTCTTGTCATAATGTTTTAAGTGAGAATGATATGTGTGCCACCCTGTGTGTATTATGCCACGGCAGTCTCAGAAAGGGCTCCTCCATTGTGAAATTAAATGAAATCAACAGCGAACCCCCGAAACCCCCAATGTCCTGACATGTGAGAATAGATACCAGCAGTCTTCAAAATCCCACTCCACTGCCCTAGCTACAAGCTTCTAATACAGATAAAAAGCCCAGCATTCACACAGACATAAAGCCATCCTCCCTGCAGCAAAACTCTCTCATTCAAAGGCTTTTAGCTGCTCTCTGATGGAACTATAATTACTCTATATACTCCATGCAGTTTTTAAAGAAATAAAATTGCAACAAAAACAGTCCACCAAACACAGACCAGATCATAAAACAAAGCACATTAAATAATCTGGATGCTTTTGAAGAGCTTGATCAGAAAAGTGAACTGAAAAGGGGCAATAATTAACCCAAACCCTCCACAGATTTTCTTTTTCTTTCTTTCTTTATGGTCTGTCTTTCTTTTTGTTGCCACAGTCCCTGAAAACACTAAAATATTTGCTATATGAATTCAAAAAAATAAAAAAAATTCTAGGATGTGTGCTTGACAGCAGTGTATGAATCTCAGAAACACTCTTTTTTTTTTTTGCTGCTGATAAGACATGTGTAATGCTTTTCTGACAAGGATCATGCTAAACTAAAGCTTCATGACCCAGCACATTTCCCCACTGTTAAGTTTACATTGCTTTATGAAGGGTGCACAGGATGTACCAGTGGCTGTATTATATCCTTCAGCCCAGGCATTCAAACTCCTGCAGGGTTTTTTTAGTGCAGGGACCCCGTCCCTCACTAAGACCATCTTGTCTCCTTGACAAAGCTCCTTTCTAACTTCTTACTTACTGGCTACTCCCTGCACGCTGGCATGCAGTTGTGTAGGGATGGGGGACGACTTTAGCTTAGCCTGGGATAATTTCACAGGCCCAGGGCACTTTGAACCCCACGGCCCTGGGGTCAAAAGTCAAGTTTTGTTCGTAGACATCTGTGTGCACGAAACTAAAGGGAAAACAAAAGTAGAGAAAATCCACCGGTGTGATGGGGGGAGACAAGCAGATGGGAATGCCAGAGTGGTCAGCCACACAACTTCCATCTTGTGCCCTTTACTGACATGTCTGGGAGGTAATACAGTATCGTGTATGCTTAATAATAAAGCTACTTTACATAAACAAGGCAATGCTCAATACACACTGGCTTTCCAGTTTGTAACTCCTTTCCCCAGTAAAGCTACTGTAGCAGTCAACTTGACTGTTTATTACTGCATATGCATATCGTATGCAATTTGTCAGGGATTCAACAAGATTTTTTTTAAATGTAGATGTTTATGTTTCTGTTAAAATTAAATGCCCGTTTGAAATGAATAGCTTCTAGATTGAAACATCAATGTTTTTAATAATATAAGCAAGTAGGGCTTCAATTTCCATGTTTGTATAAACGATTTTAACAAACAGAACTAACCAAATGCCAACCATGTTTCATGTTCATAACTCAAGAACATAACCAGCAATATTTCACTGAATATGAAACTGCGTGCATTAAAAGCAAATACCTAAAAGAAAGCTTAATTATTAAATGTGACAGGGGTTTTCTAAAGCTTGTTAACATACACCTTCATCATCCCCCATAAATACTTGGTGACGGCTCTCTGCAGTTGGTATGATAGTGCTAAAAATGCAGCGTGAAGGAGAGACCACACAAATACTACACCAGAGCTAGTTATGGACAAAGCACAGCATGAATATTTAACACATCAAACACTAAAAAAAAAGTTTTGGAAAGAAAATGCTCACACCTTATTTCAATGCAACTCAAGGAAAAAGAACCTGGCTGCTGCGTAAACTGTCTAAACCTAGCACCTTCCATACTGACAAACTGCAAGCACAGTGTTTTTATATAGAAGATAGACCGTAGGATAGTTTGCTAACACACTATCATTACACCATGATGAGAATGCTATTTGAATTTCTTAGTCAGTTAAAAAAAAAAAAAATCTGTCCATCTATTAAGCCACTTGTTTAAATTTTCCTTTTACTTTTCAGATGTAGAGGAAGTAAAAATCTGCCCGAGGATAAGGATGAATTGGATTATTTACACAAGAACTATGTTCTCAAAGAAACTCAATTGTATTTATTTTGAATCATTATCGGGTTTCCCCCATAATATCTAAAAGGCACCAACTCAGTGTATGGTTATTTGATTTAAACAATGCGTCATAAAAGTATAAAAAAAACAAACAGATCAGCTTACCAGTTCTACGAATGAAAGACCACCATAACTGTGAGCAACAAAAAATATATTCTTCGCTGATGATTTGGATATAAAGTTGTCCCACACATAGACTGCATGTTCTTCAGGGGAACTGTTTTCCTGAAAAAAAAAAGTTTTTCAAATTTAGTCTTAATAATGATTTTACACCAAATATGTTTCAGGCAATAAAAAATAAAAATAGTACGTCAAATGTATCTTTTTTTAATAAAGAAGGAATCTTATATGGATTTCAAACAGTAAAGCACACGTGTTCCCCTATAAGTTTTCTACCAGCAAAGACAGTTCTGCAAATATGTACTGTATACAAGAAACAAAACTTCTATGTATCTTAAATGTCACATCTAAATTTTAATTTGCAGCTTGCCACTTAATCAATATAACACATCTACACAAATGGAAAAGTATAAAGTACTGAACACACTGTGAAGTCACAATTGAAAAACAGTTAAAAAAATAACATTTTATTTACTATAACTCAGAACATTTAGCTTTGCTATAAAAAACATTATTAAAGAGACACGCATTAGCATTTTCACAACTCTGATTTCCAGTAATACCCCACTTGACTGAAATGCATTGTTCTGTTCAATTATGTGGGTTCTGGTTTTCATTAGGCAAGCATTTTCTTTGTGATCCACAGCTTACTGTATTTCTGAAACAAGTTCAGACTGGTAAACAAGGTCTATAAATTCTGCAAAAATGTGGTACTTGTAATGCACCTCACTAATTGCAATTGTTGACAGCATGCGCAACTGATTAACAAATACATCAACAATCATTCAATCAATACACAAATAAAGTATTTAATTAAATTGTCACCAAGTATGAACATCAAAAAAGATCTTTTAACAAAAACGGGCTTGTCTTGAAAGCAGATGCAACAAAATTTTTAAAAGAAGAAAAAAACAACAATTGTTTGCCTGTTTCAATAGAGATCTTCAGGGCAATTCAAAGATACTAAGTATGACAATAACATATGCACTGTTTATAATTTCAGGCTGTGAACTGGAAAAAAGGATACACATACATGCACAGACCCTGTTTTAGGTGCAAACTGTTCCTTTTTCTTGTGAAATATAAAAAAAAACACAAGAAATATCACTTATTCTAACACCAGCAAGAATGTACATCCACAATTATCAAACACCCAATCGCAGTGTATGTGTGTGTGTGTGTGAATACCAAAAGAAAAAACTGGAATACATAAGCAAAACATTAAAAAGAACAGAGATGTTTGTCACAGAATTCACTATGTGTCTTTTTCTCTTCGCCATAAGAGTGGCCTTAAAGTGAGTCACAGGTGGTTCAGGTACTCTGTGCACAGTGATATTACAGTTTTGATTTCCTAGTTTTGTAAGTGCAGGACAGACAGACAGACGTGTCTGAATCTGCTCTATTATATGAACAGAATAGATAGGAAGAAAAGAGAATGTTACACTGGATCGACAATGAGCCCATCCAAAGGCACACGGACTGTATCAATGAGTAATTCAGCAGAGCATCAATGTGTTTCTAATGCAGCTGAAGAGACACAGGTACAAGCCCTTATCAACTATGCACAGATTCGAACACCTGGGCTTTCCAGAGCCCTTGTATATGATTGACTACCTGAGCTGATAACACATGGAATTATCTAAACAACATTTGCATATTTGTGTAATTATTTCCTTGGGTTAATTAGCTCCTGCAAAGCAGTCCACCCTTTGAGACTGCATCCAGTGACAGGTTCACATATTTTCTGTACGGATGCCAAATTTGACAGACTCCCTACTGCTAGCCTGTTGCCAGTATCTTAAGAAATGACTGTCAGTCCATTTTAGGCTACTGTTCGGGTTTCTCATGTTATACCATACATTAGAACTGAAGGCACTGTTTCTGTTTGAGGCACCTCTGCATAAGTTTGAATTGCAGAAAGAAAGTGAATAGGTGAAAAGTGCATGCTTACCAAAATAGCATAAAACCAATGTGTTTATACTGTTACAGACACTGTAGTACAGGATCTGCAATATGATCATGATACTATTGTCATCTGAAAAAATAATATAAAAGCCATTGGCATTTATTTCAAGGGTGTGCTTGAACAAACTTTTTTTTTTTTTTTTTTTTTTTTTTTTAATGAATGGTTCCTCATACAAAATGTGTTCTGTGTGACAGCCTGACTGCCTCTATGTTGCACTCTAAATGATGAACACAATAACAACCTTGAATTTCCACAAATCTTCCAGACTGCATTTGGGTCTAATCCAATAAACTGTTGGTGTTATACAATTTGTATCTTGTGCACTGCTTGCAAGTGTTTTTGTGTAGACATACATACATACATACAACAGGTAGACAGATATATACTGTGCACTTAGAGTACAGACACAGATAGTGTGGATGGAGGCTATTAAAAAGGGGGTCTACACCCCCTGGTATCTGTTGTGATTGTTTTACACATTAGGAAGGCTTCTAGTTTTTATACCACTTTTAACTACCTTTTTTTTTTTTCTCAGTAGTGATCCAATTCTCAGGCTTTTTAGATGCAATATTTATTGATTTAATATTTTACTTTTAACCCTAAGAAAGAACTCTATTGTTTCTATAATGTATCCATCATCCGAATTTCTTTCAAAATCCTAAACTGTTTTGAATTATTCAAAATGAATACGCCATTAAACAAAACAATATTTGTCATTGTGAATTTCAGACAGCTTTAGCTCACATACTGTATGACCGACATTCCAGATTAGGTTTGCTCTCTAAACAGAAATGGAATTATCTTGCATACAACATTCAAGCTACAATTTCCAGACACTTGTTATCCAATACTAATCTGTTTGCCTTTCTGTTTTGCCAGAAAAAAAAAAGGAACGGCTAATCTGAGCCATGCATCTCTACTGCGAGTCTGTGCAGAAGTTTATATTGAAATGAACGTCAGCCTTGCTTTTCAACCCATCACCCCTTCAAATTCCCAAGTCCTTCAGAAATATGTTTGGGTTTCCAGTTCCTCCGGTCTGTTTACACGGCCTAATGAGAAACAGAAATATAAAAGAGCTGTGCAAGGGCAAGAAAAATAACGTTATGGCCAAAAAAAAAGAAAAAAAAAAGAAATCCCCACCACAGGAAACAATGAATCCAACAGACTTCAACACATTTGACAAACAACCGCTAAGTATTTTGAATAACAGTTTCGGGTTCAGGAAGAGCAAAGGTAAGCTGAGCTGCTGAATGTTTCTTGTTTTGTATGAAATGGGTGATGCAGTCTGATCAAAGGAGAAGGGGGCCTTCACTAATCAAGAAGATTATGGATGGAGTCTGAAGGTGTTTGTGTGTTTAAAGTAATACTCGGGGAAAATAGATCTAGAATGGGACGCTGGGCAGAGTTAATAAGCTTTCAAATATTTACACTATATTTATAGTAACATGTTAAACTGAAGATGTATGTAAAGCATACCAAGAATCACGTCTCTATCTAAACATGCTGAGAATCATAACTTAATGTTGTTAAAGCTGGACACCCTGGGATCCTTCAAGAAGCTGCTTGATGAGATTCTGGGATCAATAAGCTACTAACAACCAAACGAGCAAGATGGGCCGAATGGCCTCCTCTCGTTTGTAAACTTTCTTATGTTCTTATAACTCAAATTAATTATAAAACAAAAATATGCAATAAAAAAAATGTACTAGGTATCATCTTCTGTTTTATGTGTTAATAACTTTGCAAACATACAAGACATGCATTTTACATTCAAAGAAGTTACTTAACTCTCCAGTGAAGCATGTATTGTGTTCTTAATAACATCATGAATTAAATAAGTGTGTTTAGGTTAAACAGTCATCAAATATCATTTCCACTCTGGAGAAGAACATGATACACTCTCAGATCATTTAGAACACAAGTCTTTCTGAACGCTTTTATTTTTTGACATGTGTGTCACTTTATGTATCCACATCAGTGTAACCAAGCCCATACTGCACATCCATTTTACTTACTGGTACAGCAGCTGAGATATTTTAACTTGCAAATGCATTGTGTTTTAGTTTTTTTTTTTTTTTTTTAAATATCCCCTTCAGTCACTGCCTGTGAAGTTTCCTATTTATGTATCTGTTTTTCTGGCAGGGCAACTTCTTGAACTCCATACAGTTCACACAAACTGTTTTAAAATGTGTAAGAATTTTAAAAACCATGACCGAAAATGATATGAAAGATTGTTGCTGCTAAATAAATTTCAATCATTATTTTAAAACTAATAGCAATGTCACTGTATCAATCTATTTAGGAGGAAGGGGGATATATTTCACTTACCGAAACAGTCTTAAAAATACAATAAATGAATGCCATCCAGAGTTATATTAATACAATTTATGAAAGGTATAGAGCAATTAAAACAATAGAAGGGGTATATTTTAACTAGTGATCAGTGCCTAATCTACAATATGCCCAGATGCTTTCCTATTTAAATTAAATTAAATGACAGAAAATTAAGTAAGCAGTCAGGAAATTCAATTAAACTTGGGTTCAAATCCTCAAACTTGCTCCTTCTGCAAATAAATCTAATCAACAGCATATCTTAACTATTAGGGAATTGTTGCCTAGAAATCCAATGACAGTCAAAAAGCTATTTAAAGGAACTTTGCAAAGAGACAATGTGCCACGACCTCCTTAACATAGATCTATAATTCAATGTATTTATTTTTATATTTGCCATTGACTTCTATGCTGAAACATATATAGCCAACTATGAAGTACATTCTTGCATTCCGATTGCCTAACACACTAATCAAAGTCCCAGGCAGATTACAGTGAGAAACAAGAGAAATGAGGGACAATTTACTAGGTCAATGTCAATTTCATTCACTATAACGCTTGACGTAAACAGAACTGCTGACAAACATGTCTGGTTGCATGAAAAATGTCCAAATATCTGAAGCATGATTACATATTCAGTTTAGGTAAACTGCTCTAGGATTTTAGCTGGGAATGATTTGAATCAGCTGTACCCCAAATCACACGCAGGTCCATCAGTGATTTGACTGCATTAAAACATCCTGGAATCATACCGTTCCAATACATTTTCAAATCTAAACTTAGATAAACTTAATTTTTTCTTTCAATTAAACTGATTTGAAGGCTGTTGATGAGGACACAGCTGTACTGCAGGATCTGTTTCTTGTGTTTTCAGTGTAAGTATTGTACAGGGAGCTGTACAGTACCAGCTGATATCCACCCACAAGAGGTAGGATTTCAGGCAGCTCTGACCTTGAGTGGGGTGTAAATTAGACTTTACCTCACAGTATTCTATACTATATATTTTATTTATAGGCTAGTTAAATAAGCAGTACAGCTAATCTTAATGTGACACCATTGTCATCTGATGCAACTAATACAAAGTAATTTCAGATGGCTGTATAAGGGTCTAGTATATCATAAATGGAATAATATATGAGCTAAAATATAGTGTCACACTATATATATATATACATATGAAGTTATCATTACCAGTCCAAAACCAACAAGACGAGACATATTATTGTGATAGGAATATATATATTTTTTAAGACAAATAAAATATGCATACCTTGTTTCCCCACTGAAAGCAAACACGACATTGTGAGGTTTGTCAGCAAGTTTTTTTTTTGTTTGTTTGTTTTTTTTTTTTTTTTTTTTTTTAAATATACTTATACACCTTGTAATATATATCACAAGTGATTGAAAATTGTAATGTACTTTAGTGTTAATTGGATTTATAAGACTCTAATTCACTAAAAGAAAACATTCTTGTTGGGAGGCTTTCACTGACAATATATACAAATATCCATGTATATTGAGGTATATATGGAAGACAAAAACATACCTAATAAATTGCTGTTTAGAGTTTTATAAGTCCTTGAATTCTTCATAAAATATTTATCTGCAAACCAATACGAAAAAAAAAATGGAAATAAGTTTGACCAGGTCCTTCAATCTAAGACATACGGTGCAGTTTCATTGCATTTCTCTACAGCATTTATGCAATTCTTCATGTATGAACATGTATTATATTGCTGGTCAGGTTTAGAAATAATGCATGTTTTTTTTTTTTTTTTTTTTTTTTCTTTCTTTAATACAGCACCTTTGCACTAAGCTTACAGTAAGAAGTACTGGAGTAGATATAATTATTACCTCTTGGGTAATAATTAGTTGATACAGAATGTTGCAGGAAAGACAACACTGTAACAAAGCCAGGAAGTCTTGCAGGCTGACTGGATAACAGAATAAATATACCCGAACGGGGCTGTTCTATACTATAAAGATTATCAGGACCAGACTGTACAACACTAAGACCTTGCTGGCGTCAAGCTAATCTGACAATATTTGGTGGTGCATTGTTTCAAATCAATAACTAATTAACAAAGTACAAAAGAAGTTGCTCGGCTTTCTGAGATTCCTTGTTAAAAATGGCTTTTGGCTGCACATGGGCAGAAAGGTCATCTTTGTGACATCTCCACCAGTCTTTCAACATCCTGCCACCGTCAGATTAAATTACTTTTAGCAATTAATGGACACAAGTTAAAACAGAGACACATTTGTTACAGCTGGCTGTTAGATGACATGGCGAGCAGTTGTTTTGATATGAATTTCTATCCTGGACCCTGGATCATATCTTTCATTTTTTTGGTTGACCTGACTGGAAGATTGGGAGCAACCTTCTAACTTGAACTACAGAGGCTTCACCTTGGAGGCTTTCCAAGGATTGGATACTGAGCAGCTTTTGAAAAGCATTGCACTGATGTTCAGGCTCTCCGTTGTGTAGGATGCGTTTCCACTCTGCAGTGCTGGTAAAGGAGCTGCCACTACAGTATACGCAAATACAAATACCAGCCGCCTCACACATCCCGGGCAATGACAAATGATCATGAAATGTGTACAGGAGGAATTCAGCTTTTTAGTTTTTGTTTTTTAGTGGTAGGACAAACATTAATGATATTCTTTTTTAAATGTAATACTCAAATATTCTTGCATTTTGAATTAGCCTGAAAACAAACATATAATTAATACCATTTTACAGAGCAGAAGCAGCACTTAACTGATTTTACAAACACTTCCTATAATAATAGTAAATGATAATAGCATTTAATGTACTAAAACTTGTATCTGTGATTGATCAATTTAGTTCATTATTCCATAGTTCAGATTTTTCTGCAACCTACTTATCAGAACGCATTAAAACTAATCAGATGTTAAAATAAATAAACAAACACATTTACCCCGGAGACTACACTTTCAATTGCCCAAGAATGGCACAAACAAATAAATCGGTATCCTTTTTGAAAATTACTAATGAATACGTAAAAAAAACAAAACAAAAAAAAGACATAAAAGTGTATATTTAGAAATAACCCCAGCCAACCAGACTATATTGTGCACTGAAGACAAGCCTGCTTTGATTGAAAACAGTCTGAATCAGCAGATTTCTGCCATGCTCTCTCAAACAAAAGTGACACAATAATGCATGAATCTCATCTCAAAACAGGCTTGGCATTTAGAACAGTATGTTATAACTCCACTGACATTTAATCACACATAAATAAATATGTAAATAAATGAATAATGCACATGGGCCAGCAAACTTCAACTAGAAAATATATTTTAAAAACATTTTCAAAAAACATAATCCACATCTTTAGAAAGATTGAAGAGAAAGAAAGAAAGAAAGAAAGAAAGAAAGAAAGAAAGAAAGAAAGAAAGAAAGAAAGCTCCTACAAAGGATGGGGTCCTTTATATTATTGATGAATGGCATAAGAAGAAATGCAAAAGTATTATTATCTTTTACAGAAACCAATGCTTATAAAGGCAAGTCTGAACTTTCTGTTGATTGTCCTTATGTCCTTAGGATTTTTTTTTTTCAAACAGCAGAATTCTAATCCTGCCCAGTCAGACCCAATGGAAATTTCTGGAAGCTTCTTAAGCCATGAATGTCTTTTTTGTTCGTGGTATTCCCTCGCTTGGCTGGCAGAAAATAGGTAAGTGGATTAGTGCTAAAATTCAGAGTAAAGTGAACTCCCAAACTCCTGTATAGCAAGTGCTAAGAAAGTCAGCATCCCTAAACATGAACCAACGGACTGATCTTGGAAAGACTAGCGATTAGGCAAGGTTGGGAGGTTACAAACTATGAACTAAAGGCTAAGAAGTAAGATTGGTAAAAGCAGTTAAGGGTTTATTAATGTGTGTAAGGAACCGTACTAATAAACTCAGCTTTATTCTCTACTTGCACACAGCAGCTCAACACATAATACGCAGGTGGTCTGTTTCTATTTAAAAATAAATAAATTAAAAACACAAATGAAATAGCAAGCCTGATTAAAAAAAAAAGGGGGGGCTATCCCGCAATAAATGATGAAAAACTCACTGTTAAGGAGTGGGCTGATTTCTATGCACCCCCCACCCCAATCATAAAGCAATGCCTTAAGGGAATATCTAATGAGAATTGGGATCAAATTGGTACAATTATCTTAAAAACTTAAAAAGGATTCTCTAATCTGAAGCACAGGGAAATGCATTACTAGGCTAAACATTTACTTTGTCACGGCTCAGTTGTGTTCCCTTCCTGTTGGTGATGATACTGTTCACGTTTAGGCCAGCTGTGGGTGTGCAATGTTTGGCTTTATGCTTCGAACAAAGACTGCAGCCAGCAGAAGAAGAAGAAGAAAACAGCAACCGATGTCCTATACGTTATTTAGTATTTATTATGCCGTCTCCTATATGAATGAATGACAAACAACAAAAGATGCGCATTGAATATGACTGTCAAGATGAGAGACTGTGGGCAGGCAAACATGATGTTTCCATCAATAACGATGAGGCTCGCCGGCAGCGAAACACGCTCAATTCCACGCCGAACACCGAATGCTTACACACTGTATGCATCCCGAGCCCTGCTAACAATTTTCATAATTTCATGTATTCTTTGAGTCCAACATTGTTAGGCTGGATTTATTCTGGTCTGCCTTGTCAGTGAAAGAGAAACTAAATTTGCAGGTTTATTACTAATCTGTTGACATTTGCTGTCTTCACTCTCAAATTCGGCTTGGCAGATGTTTCAAAAACAAGAATTCTGTCTTATTACAAAACATATTAAACAGCCTTGGCTGGCAGGCTTGTCTGACATCATGTTTATTGCCCTGACTAAATCACTCCTCTGCTAAGCCATAATGTAGGCCAGCTAGTACATTATTTCCTAGTTAAGGAAAGATACAGTACATCTAAGGATCTCAGCGGTCAGTGAAGATCCCCCATTGTATTGTTTATTAAAAACAGACTGGTATAAAATTCATGCAATGCAAAAGTTAAATATTGATATAAATAAACCACCCACCCACACCCACACTCACACCCACCCTTTCCCAAAGAATGAACTGTTGCACAAACAGCAAATGAAATATCCAGGGTAAGAAATGCAGGTTGTTAAGGGCAGATGTCGAGACATACCTCTACCTGGGAGCTTCAAAATTCATAGGCAGAGGAGAAGACAAGAAGCTGAGCATTGTGCACTCTCTGGTCTATAACTTCATGGATACTGCCTTTCTGTTTACCATGCTTCATAAACCTAAAAAACAGGCTAAGCATATGTAAGCTTGTGTCAAGAGGCATGGCAGGCATGCAAGTGATGTCACCTGCATGTTGTGTGCATTGCATCTTTTTATTTATTACAATAAAACCCATTTAAGTTTAGCACTTCTGTGATATTAAATACACAAGATAAAGTAATCAGTTGTGGTCTTGCATGCATCGTATCTGGCTATCATGTATAATGTATCGTATGGAAAGCAAGCAGAAGCTAATGTCAAAGTGTGAATAATATTGCGTGCCCCCTGCAGAATTAGAAAACCTTGGGTAGCACTGCTATAACGTCATGCTGCTAGCATTACAAAGTGCAAAGGTGCACTGAGAAAGAGGAAAAGGAATAGCGAGGGGCTGAGTTTCCTCATTATACCATTCCAGAGCTCTTCTAGCTGAAATATTTATTAAGATATTAATATCTCCTCTTCCCTTCATCTTCCTTCAGATGATATGCACCACACAATGCTCGAACGGCCAGCCACACATAAGCTGAGCTGCGGCCACAGATGGTAAGACGTTAATGAAAGAGCAAAATAAATTATCCGTCGCATGCATATTGTTGGGATTTTTCTGCAGCGTTCACAGATAAAATGTAGTTAGGGAGAGATTTATGATTTGACAGGCCAGCATCGTGATAAAACAACATGCAAATGTATGTCAAGCTACAGTGTGGCAAAGTTAACAAGTGTCACATTGTCAAGGCTTTTACTCTGTAGCGTATTTTTTTTTTCTTTTGAAAACTTTTCAGGTGTTTTGCCTCAGAGCAATCTCTGACACAGTAGCTAGGCAATCGCAGCTTCAAGGCAGCTGAAACAGTCATTTTAAAAAGCATTATTAGTTAGATTTTTTATGCTTAAGGAAGCCTTGGTCAACTTCTGTCTGCCTACGAATCAACCAGCAATTACAACTTTCAACGTACTCCATAAAACAACCTTTTAAGACAGCTTCTGGTCTTTGTTTTTAATATTAAATATATCTCAAAAACCTACGAGCAATCATAAGAATGTCACTAACCCGGATGGGAATCTGTTCAGTCTCTCTTTCCTGTCGGGGGTTCCTGTATTTTTCATAGAAGTCGCGGTGTTTCTTCGTTTCCTTCTCATCCTTGCGCTCCCTCTTTTCTGCAGGTTCGTCGCAGCTGTCCGGGGAGGGCTCAGTCTGCTTCTTTGTTTTTTCCACCTCAATGTAGTTCTCGTTGGGGTTCAGCACGATCACTCCATAACCCTCCTGGATGAAGTTAATACAAAAAAACACAGATCAGAGGGACGGCTGTTGACTGTCAGGCAGTGGATGTGCATTCTGCTTATAAACCAAACTATCTGATCAAGTCTTTGTCCTTGTGTGGTATTTGTGAAAAGTCATTTGGGGATGATTTTAAAATGCAGTTCCTGTAAGCTATTAAGAGAGGATTATCAAAACAAGACAAGCATCTGATGCTTTCAATTACAGTTACTGTTTCCAAAGGGCAGGTGTCAGTTACCATCAAGCATAATCCATTTTCAACATCAACCAGCCTTCAAAATACTGAAACACTGGGCAATATTATTTGTCAACAAAACCTGAACATGATGGAATACATAGCTGAACAATCACAATTCTAAAACGTGAAAGCAATGCTGTCAAATGAACATTATATAATTCAAAGACAGTCTGACTGATGGCTAAATATCAAACGTTCATCGCAGGTGACAAACTCATGCCAATACAAACTTGACAGACCCTTCTTCCATTTAAATGTCAGCTTTGGATTCAGCTTGCCTATCAGGGGGAACTATAGTTGCTAATGATCACTGTTTCTATACAAGCTTTTTCTAAAATCAATTTATGGGCAATCACCAAAAACATTTACTCAAGACAGGTATTATCATAAACTTATAAGAGCTCAAATGGACAATGGGGGGGCGGGTCATCCCCTCACTGTACAGCACGTTGTGTTACATATATAGATAAACATCTTAGCCTGAAATGTTCATTACTAAACTGTTATAATTACATTCTGTGACATTATCATTGGTACAGCACCTACTGTAATCATATCAGGTAACATGGTTGCTTATTTGCTATGGAGTGTAACTGCATTATTTCCTCTTCCCCACAAAACAAACCTTTAAGTAAAACCATGCATACCCTTAAGATCAAAAACAGAGTTGTATTCCACATTCATAATAAGTTATGTCAGTGATCCGTTGCAATATCATAAATGGGGCATTCAATAAATAATGTGTGGGTGATTTATGCAAAGATTTATGTAAATATCAGAATCACAAGAGCCAATCAAATCGCATGAAAGTCACCATAAGGCTCTACATTCACAGTGTTTTAAAAGTCAAAACACAGTATCTGCAGGCATGTTTCGCCCTGTTTCATATATATATATATATATATGACACTAACACAACATTTGTGTTGACAACAGAAAAATAACTCATCTTGAGTGATTATAAAAATGCTCCTCTTCCATGTTACGTACACGTAACAATAATGCAAAAATAAAGCCTAAGAATTCAACACACATATTCCAATTAAGACTATACAAAATATAAGTAACGGCACTACATTTACAGTATTTATTTTCAATATCTTTCAAGGAATTTGAAATTCTGGAAATTTTCATTGAAATGTTATTGCATTTTACTGGATCAACGCTTTATTATATTTTACTCAAATAGCATGTAGTTCAAACTCATTTTGATAGACACATTTACAACACACTTAATAAGGCAACATTAATTGGCGAATCAAATACTGTACTATAAACTTACTCATATTAATTTGGATATGTCTTTGCATATATTTCCTATCATTTATACATGCTACTCTTTGTCTTTTAAAAGCACAGTATGTAATGTACTTTGCTATTTACATAGTACTCTGACTTTCAATTCATACTTTTCTCAAGTTAAATTACATGCAAAACATATTTATTATCTATATAGGGAAGTTCAGTGCAATCCATATAAATAAGTAATACATCTACATTATATAAATAAGGGTTTTTCCTTCAATCAGACAAAAACATCTTGCAAAGCAGTTTTTTTGAGAGCTACTTTACCAATAGGTTTATGCATTCCATGTACTAATTTGTAAATAAATAATTCATGATTGTGCCAAACATTTCTTTGTTTTGTTCTTAAATTGTTGATTTCGTTATTATTTATACATACTAAACAATAAATAGCAATGCGTTATTTTATTCCCCTTTATATAATGAGGTCTCTGATTATCTGAAACAACTAAATATCTGTAAATATCTAGACAAAACACGTTTCCTCAAGCAGATACATTTTTAGCATTAATGTACCCTTATTTAATTTTTTTTAAATGGCGAATCTCGATTTGTCAAATATCTATTTCTAAAATCCAATGTCTATTTGAGGCTAAATCTACTGCTAATCAGGTAAATGGATGACTGTTTTTAGTATTTAAAAAACATTTCAAGTTTTACATAAATACATATTAATAATAGTACAATACATTTTTAGAAAGCTATACAAACCAACCAGAATATGCAAAAATGCAATCCTTCATTATAACTAATGATCAATCCCAACACAACAGGTTGTTCCTGTGTTTTCTGCTTTGTGGGAGCCACAATGCACATGTATTAAAGGAGCATTAACACATTTCAAGGGATCCCTTTATTCATGTCCCCATCCATTCTGTGTTTTTTTTGAACATTTGATCAGGCTGGGGTTCCTTTGTTAGCAAATGCACTGGAAAACTCGGACCAAGACTTTCACGTCACAAGCTTTGTGCCACTGCCCACTGGTGGCAGGCTAGATAAATGACTGGCAGCAGCAACACTAATGCATCAACTTCAGCGTTCCAAGGGAGAATACTCAGCTGGGGTAGGCTGACTGGTAGGCGTTGCTTCCCAGCTGTGTGGAAACTTTATTGGAGTAACCTTTACCATGCTCTGTCAACCTGAAGCAGATTTGTGCTTCACAAGGTCTTGTTACTTCATTATAGGTTTCAACTACAGGGCCACTTCATTGCTGGTATCTCTATCCCTTTGTTCAATACATCACTCTCTTTCACAGAAGGAAAGCACCAGCAAGTTTTTTTTTTTTTTTTTTTTTTTTTAATGCAATTGAATTAAAACAAAAAAAGGACGCTGGATCAAAACCAAAGCCTTTTTTTTTCTTTCTTACACAAAGCACAGCTTTCCAGGGCAAAACACATTACCTCCTACTGACATTTTTATTTTCAAGAAGGGAATAGCTCAGAAACAACCAACTGACAGGCCAACTACAGAGATGTGTTTTTCAGCTTTAAAGAAGACCTTTGAGAATATGTTTCCTTTTATTTTAATGCATTTACTGTTCATTGTTTTATTAAGGTATCCATTCATTACTTTATTTATGTTTGTTTTAAATCCGGTCCAGCCAGTATTATGGAAATTGACATTTAATCAAAGTTATACTATTTACTATTTATTTATTTTATTATTATTATTATTATTATTATTATTATTATTATTATTATTATTATTATTATTATTATTATTAATTGTCACCAGAAAGTTTTCACCAGCTTTTTCTACCCCCCAAAATCTACTAACATGCTTTCTAAATTTCCTAAATGAAAGCCTAGTGTGTCAATATGAAGGTATCGTATGGCTTTATCTCATACATTCCAAGCACTGTTTTCTCTGGGGCCCCCTGTATATTCAGACAGCCAATTCCAAACTTTCACACCCTCCCAGTGTCTTCTTTCAACTACCCCACCCACCACAACAAAGTGCTGGTTCAAAGCACCACCCTGCTGCACGGAGCCTAGCTTTCAATGGGCAGCCATTGGCGTCAGGATAGTGGTCAGAGGTCACCCCAGGCCCTGGACAGAAAGCTACCCCGATACCTCACTTCAGCAATGTTGTTAAGACCTCTTTTGTCGGGTTGTCTTCATCTGACCCACCCTAAAGACTAAATCCGAGCACTTTTCAATTGTGTTTTTAGCAATCCAGACTCCCTTGTGTAGTCTGCCATTGCTTTATTGTTAAATCAAATGATTGATTTGTCAGTTACAAAAAGAAAAACAATACAAAAAAGCCAACCTAACAAAACAGCTACTACTTTTTGTATTAAGGATATGAATGTTTAAAAGAAGTAGAGTATATCTATAAGAGGGTCTATTTTATTGATCTAAACAGTGCCACATCTTTATAAAACCACCATAACATTATTAAATCAGACTTTTCTCTGACAATTTCACTGTATTTTTATTACTTGTATTAATTATTATTATTTTTATCCGGCAATGTCTACATCATTAAAATTGATTTATACATGGACCACACTACATAACTTCTATAAGGGACAGCTACACACTTCACAAACCCTGTGTCTTCATGATCAAACTGAAGACCAACATCTATGCAATGATGATGAATTTATTAGACTGTCTAGACTTTGGTCACAGACTGTAACATCTGTACAGTTCCTGAAACACAGACCAAAATAGCAGGACACACAGAAACAACTGGTCCCCAAACGCTAGCCATTATTCTAACTATAATAGAAAGAAAGAAGAAAGAATTAGCTGTAACAATACAAAAAGAGAACTGAAGCCAAAAAAACAAGTTTGAAGTGCTTGATCTCCAGATTTGCTTCCACTTTTCCCTCAACGGTTCTTATTAAAAAAGAAAAACACACCGTATCCGACGTTCTTACTGGTACTTTATAAAAAGTAATTCCAGCACCATAAACCCTTAGTAAGCAATTTAAGCTTGTACTGTGTTCCTCTCACCACTCACTGCATGCCGGTCCCTATTCTCTGGACATGTGTGCTTTATATTAAACAGCAAGATCACAATCTGGTGTTTTAACAACGACGTAGCCCAGTACTTATCACCTTCCTCTCCTGGACACTGATACACTCTGTAGCTTGTCTCCCAGGTTGATGCAATACGTCAATACTGCATGTTCCTAGAGCAGTAAACTAGGCTCAACCTTGACTTCAATAGTGCAAACGGTGATAAATCTAAGATTACCCTCATCCCTAAACACAGACAGGATGAATCACAGACACTTCTCAGGCACATCAAATACAAAGCGGACTACAGCAATACATCATGTGAGTATCGAGGGACAACAGTGATATATACATTTTGTTTCAGTGTAGGTTTTTCTTACTTTACATAGCTTGACATCGGTGTTTTGTTTCAGACTCACAAGTAATCCCACCAGCATGGATCATTTCAGTTCATGTGCTTTTTAATGCATATAGAACACTTGTGTTTTTATTTACTTAAAGCATGATAAAATGTACCCTCCGTGTTCATGCATGTATTATGAAGCAACACATGTTACAAAAACCTGAACCTGAATATTTTCTCTATACACCAAACAGGAGACAGGCTCACTAAATCATCAAAGAAGTGAAATTCGTCAAACGTATTGATTGTGTAAGTAAATATTACACAAATCATTTGTCACTTTTTATAGCAAGACAACATGTCAATTGTTCTCAAGAACTTCACTGTAAACAAAGCTGGCTTACACTGACGGACTGCTATGTACAATGAAAACCTGTAAAGCAATCTGCTTGTAAACAAAGTGCTCATTATGTGAAATTGACTTTTATAAATGCAGAACCATACAATGTCTTTTCACACTCCGATACAATAATAACACAGACGGATAAATGCTAAAACCAACCAGCATTTGTTAGTTTTGCTTTAAAAAAGTGATGATAATAATAATAATAATAATAATAATAATAATAATAATAATAATAATAATGTTACACAGCAAATCACATCAATTTGCATTCACAAATGAATATACTCATAGATATAATAACAACTAGCAGCTGGGTTACTGGAGTGTTTTAGGGGAACTGTATAAAAATCTGTTGCTGTGCCTATTGTGTACACCAACCTATATGAAGCCATATTTTCAGATCAATCAACAATATGCACAATAATAATAATAATAATAATAATAATAATAATAATAATAATAATAATAATGTGCTATATATTAAATATTCTGAATTAAACTAAAAATCCCGGTATTGTTGTTGAAATATCGATTATTGTTTTCCTGATGAATATCACAATATATCGGTATATCAGTATTATCACACATCCCTCATATACTGAGCTTTGCCTATATATGAGGGGTGTGTGATAATACTGATATACCGGTATATTGCGATATTCATCAGGAAATACAATAATCGATATTTCAAAAACAATACCGGGATTTTTAGTTTAACTAATTCAGGAAAATGTCAGCTATTGTCTTGCGAGATAATCCCTTCCCGCAAGAACTCGTAATGCAAGCAGTGCAAACACAAAAGAATATGACAGAATCACAGAGGTTTGTGAGCTGCTTAAAATCTGCAAAGCAAAGCCACATGTCTGGAATCATTTCCTCATAAAAAGAAAATCGAAAAAGGATGTCTGTATCACATCAAACATTGTGGTATGTTGTTTATGCAAGGCTGTAGTAAAATATGCTGGAAGTGTCTTGGCAAATTTCACCCTCCCCTTAGTCAAGTGAAAAGAGTAAAAACTAAAATATATTTGTGAGTTTTTTTATTAGTATTTAATGGTAATGTTGATGTGTTTGGTTATTTATCAGCTCTGGATGCTTTACATTACAACTGATATGTCTGTGATTAAATACCTCGACAGTAATATATATATATATATATAAAAAATTAAACCATAAGATATGCGTGTGTGTATGTTTATGTATTTACATGTAAGTCAGTTATTATTTGTAATATTATATTGAAAAACCCAAACTCATTTTAACTCATACAGACACATCAAAAGTTCTAGTCTGTTGATATACTTTTATGTGGGGGGGGGGGGGGGGAAATTTGCCATGACAGCGGTTCCATCGACCTTATGTATCACATTCACCGGTATCACCCATGGGTCTTACTTGCAGAAGGAAATTCAAGTCCCAGTGAACAAGTAAAGGCTAGTATATCGATTTTAGGTCAGCAAACAATCACATCTATGCCAGGGCGAATTACCCAGCTAATTCAGCATGGGTGAAAATGATCACGGAAAAGTGCATGTTTTATAATAGCAGTCAGGCATTTTGTATGGCCTGAGATCTTTAGGCTTCAGGGGCTTGGTGAACGACCTAGACCCACGATACCAAGTACAAAGCAGGAAAGAAATGTAAGGTTATGATTAGGGGTCTACTTAAATTGAGGTAAATTTACATATTTGTTCGCGGGTAGTTTATGGAATAAAATTTGAATTTCGTGGACATTTTGTGGACCGGTTTAAACATTGAATAAACCTAAGTAAACAATATTTTACAGCACCATAACAGCCTAAACATAGTGGCCCTTGCTTCTTTACTAAAAAAAAACAGAGTGCTGTCATTTATTAAAGGTAGGCATGCAACACCCCCCAGCAGTTGCTGCTGACATTCAATCTGGTGTGCACTTGCCCATATATTGAGACTGCACGTTCTGCATCCACTGACCAACAGGAATACTTTTTATCTGGACTGACTTTCCAGTTTGTTTTCTGAAAGTTGTTTATTTTATGCTCTGTTCAGCAGCCTCTGTAGTATGCTTTCGTTTAATGTGTGAGTCTGACTGAAGCTAAATAGCGATCAATCATATTTTCTCCAAAGACACATTACAAGATTCTCATTTTGGTAGCAATAAAATCAACATCAACAGTTACCATTAAAATATCATATATATATATATATATATATATATATATATATATATATATATATATATATATATATATATATATATATATATATATATATATAAAAAAAAACAAAAAAACTGTACACTAAAGTCACCTTTGGATGTTGCCGTCTATAGTTAGTTAATGCACCTTAACAACACCGAGAGGAGTGCTGAAGTCATCCTATTCTACAGTAAATAAAAGAGCACTGATCTGAGGAAACAATGGACGCAACAGGAAGAATGACTGAAGTAACACACAGGAACAAAAACAAAAATCTCCACTCTTATACCTAAAGCAATTTGATTTATATTTCTATATTGTTTCCCCTCAGCATACACATACATTTTTAATGAAGGGGATAGGACTTACATGCTGATACATGATCTGTTATTCTTGACCAACTATTTTATATATAAATCATATCCCTGAAGTGTCAATCTAATAATAAGCATTATGCAAATATATATATATATATATATATATATATATATATATATATATATATATATATATA
Organism: Polyodon spathula; assembly: GCF_017654505.1. Classification (NCBI taxonomy): domain Eukaryota; kingdom Metazoa; phylum Chordata; class Actinopteri; order Acipenseriformes; family Polyodontidae; genus Polyodon; species Polyodon spathula. The sequence goes on from NC_054534.1 coordinate 6,519,129, forward strand.
TATATATATATATATATATATTATTTTTTTTAAAAGGGTTATTTTTCAACGTTCTGGAAGACTTTCTTGTTTTTGACATAATATGGCCTGGGGAGGGAGTGTGTGTGCGTGTGCGTGTAATTGTTAAGTGCCAGAATAGGCAGTTTGGTTCTAATACATCCCTAAAATATACATATACATATACAGGATGTGGTTTTGCCTGCAGTGTGCTGCTTCACTCTGCTTCATCTGGCAATGATGCTCTGCCATGGGGATAACAACCTCCCCCAAGGTATCTCTGTTTTGTAAAGGGTGCTTCCCACAGGCCAATCTATCTGGTAACAAATACAACAGGAGAGAAACCATAGTGAAGCACGGCTGGAATCACTGTTTACATTCAGAAGCAGCACACACAAACTGCATAGTTTACTCCTGGTGTTATCCAGCATGGCTCTATTGCAAGATAGAATTTTAAAAAAGTCAACTGGCATTACTGCAGTACAGGCTATATAATATGTACTTTTGTTATTTTTTATAACAAATAAAAAACATAATTAAAATAAACAACTACATAGAAAGACCAAAAAAGGTCAGTAGACCGGATGATATTAAACATACGTATGCACGTACACATGTTAAATATTATATATATATATTATATATTAATATATATTATATATATCTATAACCTGATATAATATATATCATATATAGTGACTTCTGGGCCTCTTTACAGTCATCGATGGACTTAATTATAATATATATGTTTATATCTTTTCAGTATATATATATATATACACACAGTGCTCGCCTGCTATAATGCGCCTCGTTATAGTGCGGAATCGGTTATAACACGGTAGGGTCATGGCTTGCATTTGCTCCGTAATGCTGTTACAGTAGTCCTTTTATACTCGTTATAAGCTGGAACACAAATAGCACAGTCTTGTAATTATGGCTCCCCACTGTAGCGTTATAAAAGGGTGAGCATAGTATCTATCTATCTATCTATCTATCTATCTATCTATCTATCTATCTATCTATCTATCTATCTATCTATATATATATATATATATATATATATATATATATATATATATGTGTAATGTATATGACCATGTTATGTTGAACAACTAAAAACCAGAAGTCTTCAACGTCTTTTCCACATAAAAAGTATATCTTTCATATACTCCGATAGGTGTACATCAAGGACCAGGGTCCCAGGTCGTGACATAACATAATGACATGGGACGAATAATGGTACAGTATATTATTTAAAAAAAAAAAAAAAAAAATATATATATATATATATATATATATATATATATATATATACACACACACACACACACACACACACAAATGTCATCAAAAGCCTATAAGTACCTCCACTGTTTGTTTTCAAACACACTTTCCCTTGACAAAGGTATGTTAAACATACCAAAATATATATGTATATTATTTTATTTAATATGTACATCTAACATTGAAGAAGAAGAAGAATGTATAAACCTGTGGCAAAGTGCCTGCCCCTGTATGTATTTTGTGTTGTGTGTTAATGTCAGTGTATAGTCATTGGTACACGGGATATAAACGGGTCTGTGTAACACGAGTGTTTAAAATGTACATTTGTATTTAGGCACGAGGATTGCACAGCACTTCAAGTGCAAGTAAAACGTAATAATATGTGAGCACGGGGAATTGCACTTTATTAATTCACGTGCAGTTGTACCGCGACTCCAATTGAATGATTGATTAGCAATCGAGGCTCGGTACAGCTGCATAAAAGCTGCATGTTCACCCACTTGGGGCTGTGTTCAGTGAGTGGAGAACGGGATTGGAGACGGAGGTAAAAATAATAAGAATAATAGTAATCGTTAAAAAATAGAAGCTCACCGTGTTTGTTTGTTTGTCCATTGTTTGTTTAAGCATTAGTCCATTTTGTTTGTCTGTTTATTTTGGCTACCAGTGCCGTGTCCTCTGTTTTTGTTTGTTACAACCGTTTATTTTCTGTCTGTCTGTGCACTATTAAATGCTGAGCGAGACCATTCACTCAGCTCCACCAAACTCCACCTCTCTCTGTTGTTTATTTCCTGTTTCTGGTCTGACATCACCCACTGCAGCCATCTTTGTGACAAAACCTCTTTCTTGTCATTGTTGATAATTATAGACACTCTTACACAGTGGAAAGATTATACACAGATGAGGCACACATGCCAGGTGAGGCTGGGTCAATGAAAGAAAAGCAAGTCCAATCAGAACACAGGACCTCGCCAAAATCAGCTGCTGGCAGTTAAATAGGGTCACATTTTCACATTCTTTTCACGTTACTGCAACCCAGTAACATAGTATGCGCTGTTAAATATATACAGTACTGAACACTGCAATCAGGTCATTTGCAAAGGATTCCATCAGTGATTAATGTTATCACTAGCTAAAAACTGGCTGGCATTTATGTGCTATTGCAGCTTAAAGCCAGATGCTTTAAATTGAAAGTAGATCCCTGTTAATCTAGACTGTTAGCTGGCAATCGTAAGGTCAACGCCAATCTAAAATATTTGAGGAAAATATTACATCCTTTTTAATCTCTCGTGGCTGGGTGAATGAATAATGAGTTGAAAGCCTTCAGCACTGGGTATTAATCTTGCTACATCCTGTGCCCCCATGTGACCGCAAGGATCAGGGGTTAAAGTGGAATCCCTTGACCTCTGTCCCCTGGCTTTGGGCTTCCAAGCGGGCGCCGAAGAAAGATCATTTCTCTTAGGTTGACCACCATTCCATTCCAAGAGTTTCCTGCAAGATCAGTACTGATAAAAATGGGGTGGGCAGAAATGTAAAGTTTGAAGAATCAGAAAAGTGCAGCAAGTGCCTTGCTTTAAAACCCAACTATGTCCTCTTTACCGAGCAGGTCTCGCCATAATTGAGAGGGATACCTGCCAATTAAATAGATTCCTGCCTCCTGTTCAGGTTAGAACACTGTGGGTGTAAGAGCTGGGTAAGGTCATGTCAACCAATCACAAGCCACAAGTGAAGCGTTAAAGTAAACACAACTGGCGGAGATGCATCTCAGCTTCAAAAATACACCCTCCAATATTTCAGCAATTTTCACAAGACGTGATCGGAGACTTAAGAGCCCTGAAATGATGGTGGTATTTTCTTGTGTGTGTGTGTGCCTCTGTGTGCATGACTTCTCAACATGCATTCTGTCAGGTACCCAGTATTTAAAATTAGGACCAATCTTTTGTGCTGTATAAAAAACAAGAACAGGAACAGGAAAAAGAAAAGGATTGGCATTGCTGCCAAGCTTGCATTGTCCTTTCAAGTCTATCAGACTTATAAAAAAAAAAAAAAAGTTAAAAAAAAAAGTTAAAAGCAGCTCTTTAAGACAGCAGGAAAAGAAAACATACTGCAAAAAAGGGGGACCACCTGTTGTCTATTATTTTTACATACTGCTTACTCATAAATCATAACACAGGGTAATTAATCAAGCTGTCAAAAAGAGGGTGAAAGGTTGTGTGCTGGGGTCAGGGGTCAGACTCAGGCTGATGGAGGTCAGGGTCACACTGCATTCCTCATTATCAAGTTGGGATGAGAGAAGGCCCGGGCAAACAAAAGCAAAAGCAGATGGAGAAGGACGGACAGAAAAGAAAATCTGACAAAGAACAGTGAAAGAAACTGTCAGCTGCGTGCAAATGAAGATAGGGAACCAAGTCCAAAAAAGGAAGGGGGGGGAGGGGGGGGACAAAAAAGGGAAAGCGAAGAAGAACATGGTTTGGAGAAGGGTCCAGATGAAAATGTTATGAATCGACTGTGGCAGATCTGATTGTTCTCAGTTCGCCTCACTGCAGAATTGTATCAGGAAGCACAAAGACTGATCTCGGTAGGTGCCATATCACCTCTCCAAAAGCCAAGAAATTGATCTTTAACAACAGAATCGAGAGTAGAGCAAGACCTAGTTACGATCAAATGCTCAAAAAAAAACATTAGACAGAGCCAGATTATTTATCTAGACGGTTTCAAAGTACAGACAGGAGCTGGGCAGACAGATACAAACACAGGGACACACCTGTATTTTTTTTTGTTGTTGTTGTTTTTTTTTTTTTTTTTATAAACTTGGTCCTTTCAGCCTAATCTGTGGTGGTATACATACTGTTATGTATTTGATTTTTGTGTCATGATTTTCTTCTCACAAGCTGTCCACTGATCTAGGGTAAATTAGATTATTAGACATGAACACAAATATTTTTAAATTACAAAGCTAGGAGTACAAGCTATACTACTTGTTCAATACCTACAGTATTATGCTGACATTGTCGAATCTTGTCTATAATAGTGTGGCTACAGTAGATGTATTCTTGATTGTCGATATAGAAAACATGAATGTGTCTATTTAAACGAGCTGAACTCTGGAAAACTGAAGACTTAAATTTTCTGACATTTGTTATCAGTATAAGCAGAAATGCACACCTTTTTTTGCATCACCTAGAATTTTAGGATTGAGACAAATTACATCAGTTGTTCGTTAAGATTATGGAAAACTACAAAGCGGTATGTAATTCAATATGTTAATGTAACATTATTCAGCAGATTTCAATCAACTTTATGAAGCAAAATTTGTTAATTCTATAGTGTGATGCAAAACTTTTGGCCATAGCTGTAACCACTAGAGATGTTATTTATTTTAGTTTTCTTCTATGCAAACATGTCTTTAGTTTCTAATACCTATTTTTATCGACAACAAATATGAAAATGATTTACATCATGTTGCCTCTACAAGTTTTATAAATGAGTAAATGAATAAATAAATACATCAATAAACATCTGGTAGTCTTATTAGACTGTAAAACAGTGGTTTTAATTATCTTGAATAATTAAAATGAATGATCTTTCTTTTTACTAGAGTGAGATTTTACTGTAATTACATATCTACAAACTTTTCTGTGTTTACTATATTTATTTTGCTGTCTATGTACCAGCCTGTCTGCTTACCACCGCTTCATTATTCTAATACTTTACATTTACCTACCATTTATATGTATGCATGAATTATCAAAATTTAAGACTGAAAAATCAAGATAAAAAATGATAATACACACAAAAAATAGCACATTCAGTAAGTTTATTCTGGCAAGATACAACCAAGCTCATAACAGAGAGTCCGGAATTAGATGCAGAATCCTGTGCAAAATTAGCTGTCACCCTTTCCTCAAAATCATTGTTAATCTCATTTCCAGTGTTTGCAGATTTATCAACACATGCATCAATGTCAGCTCCTTGGTTACTGAACCGCAGTACTTGGCAGAAGATATAATTAAAATGTTTTGGCACAGAAAAGGAGAAATTGTGTCCTTCTCCATTCCCTGAGGAGTCTGTAAAACATATAGCATGTAATGACAAACACGCACCCTCGTCTCAAGCCATGACATCCAAGGTCAGCAGACTGCTATTTATTTAATGGCATTCGCTTTGCATTTATACATACCGTCTCCAGCCTGCACTGAACTTTTAATGGGCTTTAGCACAAGGACTGGTATAAAAGCATGAGCAAGTTTAACACCCTGACTCTTCTATTTCAGGATTCGCTGACAGTTTTACTGTTTAAAAAGATTATGTTTATTATGCTTATCAGCAACAGAATTAATTATACAAACAACAATAAACTAACGTGAAGTCACACATGCTTATGTTTGCAGAGCTATAAATAGCAGGCGGGGATGTTTTCTATGTTTGCAATTGTGTAATTTTCCGACCATTGTGAAGATTCCTCCCAATTTTCAAATGATTCCAACAAGCAACGTGCAAGTCATAGGAGTCACAAGCTTTCCTGAACCAAGCATCCAAACATATAAGAAAATGTGCTGCAGGGTTGTGCGTGTAAGTTAATGAATGAATTATGCTCATCGATGGCTGCAAGGTTTACACACACTTACAGTCCCATTAAAGACACAGTGCTTGGAAGTAATTTGCCGGTACCTGTACTTTTGAAAGCTACCAGGAATCACTGTGTGTCCTATGGGTCATGTGACTACCACACTCTTCAATGATTCCAATCATGCACACAGAGCTTATCCCATGTGCCTGCCATCACTTTATTTAGGGTGTGAACCCTGTAATATTATGTATGACCTTAAGCTATTTAGATAGACTTGTCACATGACACCTGAAGAAGCACCATCTTGACATTCTGTTCAAGACGATGCAGGACTAAACACACACTTTTTAAAAGACATTTAAACATTGCCATGCTAGATTTACTACTGTAGGAGTGCAGTCCAGCCCTAGGAACCTGACACAAGCAGGCATCTAAAAAACGCAGTGTATTGCAGGGAATGTAAACAGGAGGTAGGCCAAGGAGTTGGGGTAAGACTGCTGACAACAAGAAGACATCCAGCACTAGCAGAGAGAACTGGAAACTACAGTAGATGCAAGCAGATCCTGATTAGAAACACAAACTCAGTCACTGTTCTCTTCATCACTCTAGAAGAAGAGGCCGACTCACAGCTGCACCTTTCACTTCACTTCCACAAATACAATACTTGACCTCAGTCAACATCAAGAAAATAAATAAGAGGTGCTTCGTCCAGAGGTTGATTATATGCTAAATACATTAAAATCTAAACAAATATCATTTGTATCTTCTGTTCTTTCCCTAAGTGTAGGTTGACTATTTATATAGGTGATTAGTGTGCCTGTGCCTTTGTGTGTGTCCTTTTCTGCTACCTGATGGGGAAACTCAGATGTGTCTCCGCCACTGCTTTTCGAAAGGTCTGTAGAGGAAGGAAGGAATACCTGGGTCCCTAGGAACTCGTGTCATTAAGCCTTCAGAGACAAAGAACCATCCCCTCTCAGCTACCTGTCCCACTGATCCTCTATGAGAGGGAAGAAGCTAACAAACAGGGCTCAGGAAGCAGTGGCTTCCCAGCATCCCCTGCTCATCATAAAAATCATAGGGGAGAGTCTGCAGTTCTTCAGAGAACTTGAACGGCCCACACACATAGTTATGAGGCAGGAGATGAATATAATAAATAAAACGTTACTGGAAATAGTGATGGATTGTTACACTGGTTTATGTGTCTTCTTGGTGGTTTCAGAACTGTCTGACTATACAAACTATGGAGTTAATTAGATCAACTTATACCCTGCTAGATAAGTCACAGTTTTATTTATTTATCTTTGAGGATTGTATTAGCACTATTTAAAGGAAGTTGGTAAATCCCCCAAAACATTTAATAAAACAAATCCAGTTGTGGCTTATCCCAGCAGGGTTGCCGGTTGATCAAATTAATCTCACAGCCCAAAAGTCTGTTACTTTTGTCTGGCTTTTCTTTAACTTTATTTACTTACCGAAACATGACAGCAGTTACGTGAGAATGTGTCAATATTTAATTCTGAGCAAATAAACATTCATAACTATAGAATGCTTCCCGACAATGAGAGTAGAGGTATACTTTTTATTCCAGTTGACACCTGGATACTATACAGTAAAAGCCTTCAGTCCAGCAGGTCTTGTTTATCATGTCACAAAAAATGTCATGTCTTTAAAAAGACCTCTATAGTTTCAAATCTAAAATGAAAGAAATGTGAACTCTACAAAATAAGAATTTATTTTGGGTGTCAACATTTTCACCACAATGAGAAGAGGCAGAAGGCAGGGCAGTATAAAATCTAACAAAGAACCACTTGGCATTGTATTGCATTTTATAAGTGATGCAATACTTATCTGTTGGGTGTGCTTTTTTGAAACTGAATAATGCATCCTTTAAGGTTAGGTAATCCGTTTTAAGCAGAAGTTGGCAGGTGGTCTAAGTGTTAAATATTGATTTTTAAAATCAACTTTTTGCTTTCCATTTATCAAACTGGTCTGTTATCCAGGGATACGGGCAGGCAGGGTGATTTAAAGTCTTGTGTTTTACTGACCCGCTTTGAGACCCCTCTATTGAGAACCCATAGTAAAATAGCAGCGCACTGGGGCCCCTTCACATCTTTACATATAAAGCAGGTACTCCATTGCAGCCTCCCTTTGTTTCACCAAAGCATTTGACATCCCTACTTCTTGGTGGTTCCCATGCAAACAGACACACACACACACACACATACACACTGTGCACCACCAATAATGAGACAAAAATATATGTTAGGGTTATAATATAATGTAACAATAATAATGAAATTATTTATTGATTAGGACCCCACGATAACAAATCGATAATACTTTAGTGAAATCAAATATTCCATGAAATTAAAAACGTGTCTTGTATATATTAATTTACTGTGTTGTTGCTTCTAATAGTTACTGAGAATATGCGTCTGTGAACAAATACAGGATGATGATGCAGAGATCAAAAGTAACCTGCTTTGTTATTGTATTTAATACATATTATTTTGTTTTTTTATATATATATATATATAATTTTTTTTAAGTGGTTATTGGCTGCTGTTAAGTGTGTCAAGTTATAAATCCTGTCCAGTTTTCTTTTTGAAATTCAAAAAAGCTTATAATCACATCTGGAACCTGGAACGATACACATACTTAATTGGATTTAAGTGCAGGTTGACAGTACGCAAAATAGACAGTTTCCGTTGCAGGACACGGTAGGCTACCTCTAATGTACTGTTTGGAAAAATGACGATATAGTTGTACACACTGAAGATAATGCTAATCTAAGTGTCCATGCAAAGTCAGGTAAAGTTTTGATTAAAATATGACAACAAAAAGTGAAATGCATCTCTGCAGCCGCGGCACACTGGAAGGGACTGCTGCTTTCACTAGCAGCAGCTGGGCCACGTAATTCATAAGTTGAACTTGTAACCAACAGCAAATAAAATTTAAAAAAATGAGTGCAAATTATTTCCATGTGAATAGTCCAAGTGTTAATGTTGTTTTCAAACCTTGTTTTTTTTTTCTCCTTTGGACAGTAGGGTAGTTTTTTTTTCCTCTTAATTTACCGTTGTTTACACTGTGAATTGGTCAGATTTTACACAAAACAAGGCAAAGGCTAGTGACGGCAGCAATATGAAAATTGGAGAGTGCTGTATGTTTAAATGCCAATGTATTTAACATACGTGTCTTAAAACATCGGGATTTGTTTGAATGAGTTTTTTTTTTATACCATGCTCTATAAAAAGAGCACTTATTGTATCTTTAAACTGTTACTGTGACAGAAGTTTTTATTTTTAAGCATTTTAACTTGATAATGATTGATAATCAATGTCAACGTCAGGGTTTGATTTACAACACAAATATAAGAATATTATATTATATATATATATATATATATATATATATATATATATATATATATATATGAGAGAGAGAGAGAGAGAGAGAGAGAGAGAGAGAGACTAATAGCTGGGCTTCACCGAGTTACAGGAAAATAACTCCATCTACGGTTTCTGTGATGTCATAAATTACAAGATAGAATGTTGAGTAATTTATAAACTGTCACAGAAACCCGAGATGGAATTGCTTTCACTTATTTTTTATAATACATGGATACCCTTGTGATGCTAATATTAAAGAAGACGAGGTTCAGCAGTACAGTTGTTTTTTTAAAAGTAGTGTTTCAGTGCTGTATTGTCATTATCTGTTAGTGCTTCAGCTTTATTTGGATGATTGCTTTTACCTTGTTTTAAATTCCCGGTCTTCTCCAGTTTCTCTGAGATACGAATGTACCAGCTTTATATATATATATATATATATATATATATATATATATATATATATATATATATATATATATATATATATATATATATATATATATATATATATATTTTTTTTTTTTTTTTTTTACGTATTCTCATTTTGTTGATCATTAATGAACATTTCTGTTCTGTGGGTGTTGTCGAGTGACTGAAAAAAAGGCATTTTTGGTTTTAATTGAAAGTGATGGTCTCAAGGAGTCGAATGGGTCAAAGTTCAAGTATATTTTCCTCTACAGGAATTATCACTTTTTGACGTCACTACTGTGGTATTATGCCTTTTTTTTTCTCCGAATGGCACATGATGCAAATATAGCCTTCATCCATGTGTGTGTGTGTGTCTATATATTTAAACACACTGTATATATAGTGATCTAGTCTGCTAGATGCGCAATCAATCCTTATTGTTAAAGGCACAGTAGCATCTGCAAGATGGGAGGATCTGGCTGGGGAGAACCCTGATATGTACAGTTCAAAAGTTTACACACCCAAATGGAAATTTATAATTTCTAGAAATTTCTCGAAAACAAATATTTATAAGAAAAATCTTTCGTAGCAAAGGTTTTGCTTTTGTGGATGAGAAAAAAAGTTACAAGAAATAGATGTCTATAATTATTTATTTCAGCAATTTTTTTGCAAAACTCCAGAACTGCCGTTTCAAATGTATTCATACCATTTGATGCTATAATAGTACTGTCTACAAGGTGCTATAAATTTCAATATGATAATGCAGAACCTAATTCTAGAAGAGTCTAGAAAATGCTGGATTGTAGGTCAACATTCTCAGAGAGTAGAAAAGGGTTTGGAATAGGATGATTGCTGTCATTACCAATAAGTCAATATGGGAAAAAGTAAAGAGTTATCTGAATACCTTAGGCAGAACATTATTCACTGTCATAAAGCAGCAGAATGACACAAGAAAATGTCCAAGCATCTGAGTATCCCAATTTCAACTATTCTTTCTATTATCAAGAAGTACAAGACTCATGATACTGTCACAATGCTCCCTCGGTCTGGAAGAAAGAAGGTTCTTTCACTAAGAAGTAGAAGAACTGTGAGGAAGGTTAATAACAATCTGAGATTGACTGCCAAAGATATTCAAAGTGAACTGGCTGCAAGAGGGACTGGGGTTTCCATGTCAATCATAGGTCGAGTATTGCATGGGGAAGGTCTCAATGGTCGCAGGCGAAGGAAAAAGCCACTCTTAGGAAAACTTCACAAGGACAATCGCTTAAAGTTTGCAAAATGGTATTTGAATGGTGGATATGAGTTCTGGACGAAGGTTTTGTGGAGTGATGAAACAAAAATTGAGCTTTGGTCATGCAGATAGTCGTAGCATCTGGAGAAAGTCTGGTGATGCGTAGTTTACAGACGGCTACTCTGTCACAAGCATTAATACCTTGCATTTTTCTAAGCAAGGGATTTAGGGGAGCTCCCCAATAAAAGCTGAACCTCAAAATAATAATTGTGTGAATATAGTAATTGTTACTGCTATATATAATGTCTAATGGTACTTAAAACCAGATTCATTCATCTGACTTTTTACATATCCGCCCCTAATCTGGTCCCACCACAGTCGGATAGGCGATGGATTATTGTGTATATGTGGGTGTCTGTGTCTCTATATATATATATATATATATATATATATATATATATATATATATATATATATATATATATATATATATATATATATATATATATATATATATATATATATATATATATATATATATATATATATATATATATACACACACAGTACTGTGCAAAAGTTTTAGGCAGGTGTGAAAAAATGCTGTAAAGTAAGAATGCTTTCAAAAATAGACATGTTAATAGTTTATATTTATCAATTAACTAAATGCAAAGTGAGTGAACAGAAGAAAAATCTACATCAAATCAATATTTGGTGTGACCACCCTTTGCCTTCAAATCAGCATCAATTCTTCTAGGTACACTTGCACACAGTTTTTGAAGGAACTCGGCAGGTAGGTTGGCCCAAACATCTTGGTGAACTAACCACAGTTCTTCTGTGGATTTAGGCAGCCTCAGTTGCTTCTCTCTCTTCATGTAATCCCAGACAGACTCGATGATGTTGAGATCAGGGCTCTGTGGGGGCCATACCATCACTTCCAGGACTCCTTGTTCTTCTTTACGCTGAAGATAGTTCTTAATGACTTTCGCTGTATGTTTGGGGTCGTTGTCATGCTGCAGAATAAATTTGGGGCCAATCAGATGCCTCCCTGATGGTATTGCATGATGGATAAGTATCTGCCTGTACCTGAGCATTGAGGAGACCATTAATTCTGACCAAATCCCCAACTCCATTTGCAGAAATGCAGCCCCAAACTTGCAAGAAACCTCCACCATGCTTCACTTCTGCCTGCAGACACTCATTCGTGTACTGCTCTCCAGCCCTTCGGCAAACAAACTGCCTTCTGCTACAGCCAAATATTTCAAATTTTGACTCATCAGTCCAGAGCACCTGCTGCCATTTTTCTGCACCCCAGTTCCTGTGTTTTTTGTGCATAGTTGAGTCGCTTGGCCTTGTTTCCACGTCGGAGGTATGGCTTTTTGGCCTCAAGTCTTCCATGAAGGCCACTTCTGATCAGACTTCTCCAGACAGTAGATGGGTGTACCAGGGTCCCACTGGCACTGCTGGACATCTTCCGATTGCGAAGGGAAGTAAGCATGATGTGTCTTTCTTCTGCTGCAGTAAGTTTCCTTGGCCGACCACTGCGTCTGCGGTCCTCAACATTGCCCGTTTCTTTGTGCTTCTTCAAAAGAGCTTGGAGAGCACATCTGGAAACCCCTGTCTGCCTTGAAATTTCTGCCTGGGAGAGACCTTGCTGATGCAGTATAACTACCTTGTGTCTTGTTGCTGTGCTCAGTCTTGCCATGGTGTATGACTTTTGACAGTAAACTGTCTTCAGCAACCTCACCTTGTTAGCTGAGTTTGGCTGTTCCTCACCCAATTTTATTCCTCCTACACAGCTGTTTCTGTTTCATTTAATGATTGTGTTTCAACCTACATATTGAATTGATGATCATTAGCACCTGTTTGGTGTAATTGTTTAATCATACACCTGACTATATGCCCACAAAATCCCTGACTTTGTACAAGTGTACCTAGAAGAATTGATGCTGTTTTGAAGGCAAAGGGTGGTCACACCAAATATGGATTTGATTTAGATTTTTCTTCTGTTCACTCACTTTGCATTTAGTTAATTGATAAATATAAACTATTAACATGTCTATTTTTGAAAGCATTCTTACTTTACAGCATTTTTTCACACCTGCCTAAAACTGCTATCTATCTATCTATCTATCTATCTATATATCTATATATATATCTATCTATCTATCTATCTATCTATCTATATATATATATATATATATATATATATATATATATAGACACACACACACACACACACACACACAGTGCTCCCTTCCTGTAACGCGGGTCTCGTGAGACACACAATACCAGCGTCGTAACCGAAGACCGTTATAAACGGGGGGAGGGTGGGGGGCAAGTGGGAAACATAACACACATCTGACTAAAATGCTAAATAAAATAACTCCCTCTCTATAACGCACATATAGTGAAGCAAAAATTTAACTTTCTGTGAATTAACCAGACACAAAGCACTATGTAATCAATGCTATATTTTTTACAAATTATATTTTTTTCCCCCACTCGTGGATCATTTTAATTAGCAGTTTCTAAACAATAAATAGCCTGGCTAAACAGCGGTCAGGGGTTCGAAGAAATATACAGGCAAACTAAGTGCGAGAAGGAGAGCGGCTCGGGTGAGGGGAAGACTCACCCCAGTTTCTGCTGCCGGAGCGGGGCTGAAATGTCTAATCTCCCGGAGAAAGCTGCAGCTCCTCTCACAGCAACAAAGTAAACACATTAGGAAAGATAACCACGTAATAGGCCTAACATTTACTTACTTATAAAACAAATGCTGAATAAGAGATTTCTATTTGAATTATTACTATCGATGACCCCAAGGGGGATGTGAGTAGTTAGCAGGGAAACCTTGGGCAACCCCACAAGTACTTTATAGCAGAGCATAGGCTGAAAACCTGAGCTATACGATTAGCGACAGTGGGGGACACTGCAATAGCAGCACCTTTTGTTTGTAGTTTTCTTATTGTGTTTTATTTTCCTTTTTGCTTTCGCCTTTTGTTTGGGATATAATTTTGATGCACTTGTGCATGTATACCATGTACAGAGGCTGTACACCTTTAAGAAGAAAGGCTTGATGGGATATCAGCTGAACACTTGTCAGCTGACATACATATGCTTAAGTGCAGAGGTGCTGGACTATTACACTGCGGTTTCATGCAACAGTTATGATGGTGACCAAACGTGTGTGAGTACTGTTGTGTTAAAATGAAGAGCTGCATTCAAAAAATGTAGAACAGTGAAAAACAGAAATGGACGTGCATTAACAAAATGCCCTGAAAACTCAACATAAAGAAAACAATTTAAATAAAGTAATAAGCTCAATAATTAAGCTAAAAAGGAAGTGAAAAGGTTAGCGTTTCTTTTGTTTGGTTTGTGAACTTCAGTAAACCTACGCTATCTTTCCCCAGTCAAATCGCAGAGTGCCTAAATAAGCACGGTAATTTACCATAAAACAGTCATGAAAAAGAAAATGTCAATAGCCAACGAAAGACAACTCATTATTCAAATTCTTTGTCGTATTACATATTGATGGTAAGGCGAGTTTATTTTTCCGTTAAAAGTGCTCCCGGCATGTTCTGCCGCCCGGCTGTACAAGAACAAAAGAAAAAGAATGGTTTGGTCTATTGCTATTTCTTTTGAAAATATGAGAATCCATTATAATCTCCTGAAGGTCTGTGCTCCTCTTTAAATACTCATATGTATTTGTTTTCAGTAAATTGGGACAAATATATAAAATAGTTTAAGCTAGTCTGATTCATGATCTAATTAATCTAGTAGCACAGGGTTCTGAAGTAAACAATGCCTAGTTCTAAGGCAGACTTGGATCTGCAGCCCTTCTAGCACAAGCTTAGATCACAGAGCCTCCACTAGAAATGTCAAGAATGTGAAGAGGCGGCTTGAGCCGAGAGGACACAACTTTAAGTGTACAATGCTAGCTTACACTGGGTCGTTTATTCTCCTCTTCATTAGCGAGAAAATGGACTCTCCTAAATGCTTGTTAAAATCCCTACCTACACTCCTTCAGTTAGTGTTGTGAGTGATCCATTTGTGTCCATTTTTGCCTGACAACGCTTACTGGAAGATTAATTGTCCCGTGTCAAACTGTAGCAACCCTTGTCCCCTTCTCATTTCCTTCTTTCTTTGCTGCAGAAGTAATAATGGGCCTAGTCTTTTGCTGTAACATTGCCATTAGAGAGAGAGAGAGAGAGAGAGAGAGAGAGAGAGAAACCCCCCCACAATGCAATACTACAGTAGATTTTGGCTTATAAAATTAAAATAACTTGACTGCATGAAACAGGATTATTAATTCATCTTAAACTTCATAAGAACTAGTATTGTATGAATAGCTTATTCATATTTCTCATTCTACCTGCTTTTTCGTTGGATCACAATACACTATACATGCTTCCAATACTCGACCACGATGGCACCAGAAGCCTTTTCTATAGGTCATCCCCTTACTTATACAAGTGACAATATTTCACATACTTAAAAATCTTCACTGTGTATAATTGCTGTTCATTACCTGATAAGAAGCAGCTGCTAAAGAATTCAGGCTGACAGAGGGATTTATGCTCATAAGCTCTTTCTGAAGAGTTGCAAATTGCAAAACTGAAGGATCAACCACACCTTGAAAACTGCAGTGGTACCTTTTACTCCGCACATGGGAGAACAGAAAGGATCTGTACGTGATCGGCCAGACCCCCTCAGCCAAATATAGTGTGCTTGAAAGAAAACCTTATTGTGGAAGCAACTGGCATATCTCATTAAATCATTCAATTGTCTAATTGTCTTCAGCAGACCTCCAAGAGACTTGTATATTATACTCATTGCAATTAACCAAACAAAGGGTTTTAACCGCCGGAGCATTCTGGAAATGTTCATCCAGGGCTAAAGAAGTGAAATTATATTCCAGGACTGGCCAGATGTCACAAGGGGTGATATGCATGTGCTCACTTCATCTGCAGCTTTGTACTGGACCTGTCTATTTACAGCACTACAGCTAAGCACTCTGAAGGCCTATTCACTCATGAATCCTTTCAGAAAGTGCAGAAGCACCCCTTAAGCCCACTTAACTACCATTTTCACACACTCTCCCAGCTCTCCTTTTTGTCCTTGCTTCCATTACATCAAACACAGGAACAAAGCAAGAGAACAGAAACTCTGAGGCGTAGAATAGACCCATCACAAATATTAATTTGAAAAGGTGTTGAAGTGCAGAATCTGCTTTTATGCACAAGGACAACTTGCAGTTTCTGTGCAGGATTTTCTTAGCTGCAATAAGCTTGGTTTTCAGGAAAGAGAGAAGCAAAGACCCAAAGTGCAATTACACACAAGGAACTGCTTCACACCAAACAGTGCTTCAAATTGCTTCAGCTCTATAGTGTTAAAAGACTTAGCAGAGGCTATTAAATGGACGCTGTATATGATGCAGCATTCACTCTAGATGCATCAGAAAAAGAGAACACAAAAAACCAAAGATAGAGCAGCATACTTTCCCACACACACAAAAAGAAACATTAGAAATATATTTTTGAATGCATCTGTTAATGACCCTCAACTAGCGGGACAGCTTTTGTTCTAGTGCCTTTGAATATATGGCAAGATTGCTAGTTAATGATTTTGAAAGTAGCACCTCAGACATAGGTAGGTAGAGACATTGTAAAGGGTCTAAACCTATTCCATTTTAATATATCCTCTAACAGTCATGTGTGAGAGTGTTTGTTTATTCAATACAAAGCCATTCAGTCTCCAAGGCTGTTTACCTCAAGGTCCTACTTGCCCCAAAAATGTGTAATCAATTGCTCAAGTGTTCATTTGATTTTATTTTCATAAAAAGGCACACACTACAATAAGAAACTTTCCTAAAAACATAGCATTGTAGCAGCACTGTATTAGATGCCATCTGTACAGGACTATATGTGGCATAATAATACAATGATTAAAAGCAGCATTTTGAAACTTTTTTGGTATTTGTTAGAACAGCTATTGAATATGAAAGCCGTACACTTGAAAAGTGCTTGGAGATCCTTGGTTTTCATAATCACATTACATGCGTTCAGACAGAAGTTATTTTGTTCATTGCTTTTGGATACATATCTTCAAGTCTAATTTCCTGAAGATTGTCTTTCAGACAACACTCTCCTTATGACTTCCAGTTAATTATGTGATTTATAAAAGTTGACACTTGCTGTCGGATACTAATTCAGGGCATGAAACAACTAGTACAGCATGGTGGATCACCATATGAAATGAATTCGTGCACATGTTCTGTTTTCATAGCACAGGGTTGGAAATACAGTAGTGTTAAAATAACCGGCATGCTTGACACAGCAAAAAAAAAAAAAAAAAAAAAAACATACCTCCATATTCAAAACAGAAAACTGCTAGCTATTTTCACTGAAATACTGACAGCAATATATCTTTTACATTGGATTTTGCCAAACTGCTTACCTACTGTCCTTTTGTTTTAATTCTGTGCCCTAAAGAAACAGCAGCAGTTTATGGTAGAAAGATAAAGAAAAAAAAGAAAAAGAAATGAGTGGTAAAGGGCTGAAGTTTGTGATTGTATTTAGTTACCTGCTATAGTTTGCACATATTTCACCTTTTCAGAAACAGTTTACAATCTCTGAATCATTCCCAGCACATAGGAAAATCCAGTTCAGTTCTCATGACACACCACTGATTAACTTGAAAGATTACTTTTGGCCCTTACTCTTTCACTGTCCCCCTAAACTCACCCCCCCAACAACCTTCCACTGCAACACACCCAACCACCCAACCCAATGTTAACCCACCACCCTCCACGGCAACACACCCAACCACCCACTCCAATGTTAATCCACCAATCACCCACTGCAACACACCCAACCACCCACCCCAATGTTAACCCACCCATCATCCACTGCAACACACCCAACCACCCACCCCATATTTAACCCACCCATCATCCACTGCAACAAACCCAACCACCCACCCCAATGTTAACCCACCCATCATCCACTGCAACACACCCAACCACCCACCTCAATGTTAACCCACCCATCATCCACTGCAACACACCCAACCACCCACCTCAATGTTAACCCACCCATCATCCACTGCAACACACCCAACCACCCACCCCAATATTAACCCCCCACCCTCCACAGCAACACACCCAACCACCCACCCTAATGTTAACCCCCAACCCTCCACAGAAACACACCCAACCACCCACCCCAATGTTAACCCACCCATCATCCACCCCACATGTTAACCCACCCATCATCCACTGAAACACACCCAACCACCCACCCCAATGTTAACCCACCCATCATCCACTGCAACACACCCAACCACCCACCCCAATGTTAACCCACCCACCCTCCACTGCAACACACCCAACCACCCACCCCAATGTTAACCCACCCATCATCCACTGCAACACACCCAACCACCCACCCCAATGTTAACCCACCCATCATCCACTGCAACACACCCAACCACCCACCCAAACCAAATATTAACCCACCCATCATCCACTGCAACACAACCAACCACCCACCACAATATTAATCCACCCATCATCCACTGCAACACACCCAACCACCCACCCCAACGTTAACCCACCCATCATCCACTGCAACACACTCAGCCACCCACCCCAACGTTAACCCACCCATCATCCACAACACACCCAACCACCCACCCCAACGTTAACCCACCCATCATCCACTGCAACAACACACCCAACCACCCACCCCAATGTTAACCCACCCATCATCCACTGCAACACACCCAACCACCCACCCCAACGTTAACCCACCCATCATCCACTGCAACACACCCAACCACCCACCCCAATGTTAACCCACCCATCATCCACTGCAACACACCCAACCACCCACCCCAACGTTAACCCACCCATCATCCACTGCAACACACCCAACCACCCACCCCAACGTTAACCCACCCATCATCCACTGCAACACACCCAACCACCCACCCCAACGTTAACCCACCCATCATCCACTGCAACACACCCAACCACCCACCCCAATGTTAACCCACCCATCATCCACTGCAACACAACCAACCACCCACCCCAATGTTAACCCACCCATCATCCACTGCAACAACCCAACCACCCACCCCAATGTTAACCCACCCATCATCCACTGCAACACACCCAACCACCCACCCCAATGTTAACCCACCCATCATCCACTGCAACACACCCAACCACCCACCCCAATGTTAACCCACCCATCATCCACTGCAACACACCCAACCACCCACCCCAATGTTAACCCACCCATCATCCACTGCAACACACCCAACCACCCACCCATCATCCACTGCAACACCCAACCACCCACCCCAACGTTAACCCACCCATCATCCACTGCAACACACCCAACCACCCACCCCAACGTTAACCCACCCATCATCCACTGCAACACACCCAACCACCCACACCAATGTTAACCCACCCATCATCCACTGCAACACACCCAACCACCCACCCCAATGTTAACCCACCCATCATCCACTGCAACACACCCAACCACCCACCCCAATGTTAACCCACCCATCATCCACTGCAACACACCCAACCACCCACCCCAATGTTAACCACCCACCCCCCAAGGCAACACACCCAACCACCCACCCCATATTTAACCCACCCATCATCCACTGCAACACACCCAACCACCCACCCCAATGTTAACCCACCCATCATCCACTGCAACACACCCAACCACCCACCCCAATGTTAACCCACCCATCATCCACTGCAACACACCCAACCACCCACCCCAATGTTAACCCACCCACCATCCACTGCAACACACCCAACCACCCACCCCAATGTTAACCCACCCACCCTCCATGGCAACACACCCAACCACCCACCCCAATGTTAACCCAACCAAATATTAACCCACCCATCATCAACTGCAACACACCCAACCACCCACCCCAATGTTAACCCACCCATCATCCACTGCAACACAACCAACCACCCACCCCAATATTAACCCACCCATCATCCACTGCAACACACGCAACCACCCACCCATCATCCACTACAACACACCCAGCCACCCACCCCAATGTTAACCCACCCATCATCCACTGCAACACACCCAACCACCCACCCCAATGTTAACCCACCCATCATCCACTGCAACACACCCAACCACCCACCCATCATCCACTGCAACACACCCAGCCACCCACCCAAATGTTAACCCACCCATCATCCACTGAAACACACCCAACCACCCACCCCAATGTTAACCCACCCATCATCCACTGCAACACACCCAACCACCCACCCCAATGTTAACCCACCCATCATCCACTGCAACACACCCAACCACCCACCCCAATGTTAACCCACCCATCATCCACTGCAACACACCCAACCACCCACCCCAATGTTAACCCACCCATCATCCACTGCAACACAACCAACCACCCACCCCAATGTTAACCCACCCATCATCCACTGCAACACACCCAACCACCCACCCCAATGTTAACCCACCCATCATCAACTGCAACATAAACCCAACTCCACTGCAACACAACAAAACAACCAAGGCTCCTTTTCTCACTCCCATGTCCCGTCTGATTAAAAAAGTCCACTGCAACACTGCAACACTGCAACTCACCCATCATCCACTGCAACTCATCCAACCACCCACCCCAATGTTAACCCACCCATCATTCACTGCAACACACCCAACCACCCACCCCAATGTTAACCCACCCATCATCAACTGCAACACACCCAACCACCCACCCCAATATTAACCCACCCATCATCCACTGCAACACCCAACCACCCACCCCAATGTTAACCCACCCATCATCCACTGCAACACACCCAACCACCCACCCCAATGTTAACCCACCCATCATCCACTGCAACACACCCAACCACCCACCCCAATGTTAACCCACCCATCATCCACTGCAACACACCCAACCACCCACCCCAATGTTAACCCACCCATCATCCACTGCAACACACCCAACCACCCACCCCAATGTTAACCCACCCATCATCAACTGCAACACACCCAACCACCCACCCCAATGTTAACCCACCCATCATCCACTGCAACACAACCAACCACCCACCCCAATGTTAACCCACCCATCATCCACTGCAACACATCCAACCACCCACCCCAATGTTAACCCACCCATCATCCACTGCAACACAACCAACCACCCACCCCAATGTTAACCCACCCATCATCCACTGCAACACATCCAACCACCCACCCCAATGTTAACCCACCCATCATCCACTGCAACATAAACCCAACTCCACTGCAACACAACAAAACAACCAAGGCTCCTTTTCTCACTCCCATGTCCCGTCTGATTAAAAAAGTCCACTGCAACACTGCAACTCACCCATCATCCACTGCAACTCATCCAACCACCCACCCCAATGTTAACCCACCCATCATTCACTGCAACACACCCAACCACCCACCCCAATGTTAACCCACCCATCATCCACTGCAACACACCCAACCACCCACCCCAATGTTAACCCACCCATCATCCACTGCAACACACCCACCCCAATGTTAACCCACCCATCATCCACTGCAACACACCCAACCACCCACCCCAATGTTAACCCACCCATCATCCACTGCAACACACCCAGCCACCCACCCCAATGTTAACCCACCCATCATCCACTGCAACACAACCAACCACCCACCCCAATGTTAACCCACCCATCATCCACTGCAACATAAACCCAACTCCACTGCAACACAACAAAACAACCAAGGCTCCTTTTCTCACTCCCATGTCCCGTCTGATTAAAAAAGTGTAGTAAAAGCTCATTTCAATCTAAATCCAGGCTGATTCGCAGGTGTTCCTGGGGTTACAAATTTATCAGGAACATAACTGCCACTGGCGAGATCAAAACCCCTCACAGCACGCCAGCAACTTCATGGGCCATGGCCACTCAATGAGTAGCAGCCTCCTCATAGGCTTTCTGATGAAAGACAAAACAGCCAGCAGGAATCGATTTCATATTCAGACCTGATGAAAAAGTTGCCCCCCCTCCCCTCCCCCAAAATGCATACACACATACAATTACCTATAATCTGCTTACACAGCCAGACTGCGGTGGGTTTGCTAACATTTACTGCAAACAGTCTTTTGACAGAAAATGTGACCAGTCACCAGGTGTCCAGTAATAGTTAAATGAATGGCGTATTATTTTGTCCGCCAAATATTTCACAAACTATTTATAACGCAACCGTCACGCTCGGTTTAAGAAAGGGAGAATGAAGCCTTGCGGTAGAATACCAGTTTTGTAATTTAAACATAACAAGGACAAAATTGTTCTCGTCTCTGAGGCATACTTTATAATTCTTCTTTTCTTCATAAGAAACAGCCCTGCTGTTTGGTTTTATTGAGAAATGTTTAAGTACTCAGTACTTTACTGGTCCCTCTTTTTATGGCTGCCACTAAAGCAGACCATAACCAAGAGTGCTCTGAGAGAAATTAAGTTGTGAGTTTTATATACAAAGAATAATCTTGAATTATTGTCTTTATATGCATTAAAGAGCTATGCCTATAATTCTTTATGTAAACTAATACCGTGTTTAATTGTCATCAAACATGCCTAATCGGCACTATAATTTAGTGACATATCTCTTTAATTGCATTTATAATTGGGAACACTTTTCTTTATACAGCACTGTTTACTTTTGTTAATGCAAATAGTGGAGGCATTATAAAGTGACACTGCAAACAGTCAATTCCTAATTCACCATTACATTTGCTTAAGAGAAGATGTAACGTCCCCCATTAAATTGTAACTAGCTGTTTTGGCTTTGAGAGAGAAAAAAGAGAGAGAGAGAGAGAGAGAGAGAGAGAGAGAGAGAGAGAGAGAGAGAGAGAGAGAGAGAGAGAGAGAGAGAGAGACAGACAGACAGACAGACAGACAGACAGACAGACATTTGTCTTGGCTCCACAGTACAGTGAAATGCAAAGCAAGCCCAGATGAATTTCTATAGGATCCATGTGTCTGATCTCTTAAAACCTTCAAAATCTAGACTTAATCTTGGTAAACACAGCAGTATACAAAGTTATTTCTGCATTTATTTATCTTTTAATTAGGGTGTCTTATGTGGTCTTTACTATCTTTGCAGAGCAGCATCTGTAGTGTGTGCACATGTAACAGGAATAATGGATAGCACAGGCAATACCTACCTACAAACACCCGGACCCTGCCCAAGTCCTGATGATGAATAAAAATGAAGATCTTGTCAAGTGATGAAGTGACAGGTTCATTTGCAGCCCTGAGATTGCATGAACATGTAAAAGGGATACTCAGCAACTGTTCCAGTCTGAAATAAGGGTGCCACCTATCTGTGCGATTGTATATAGCTACTTGACTAGCCTAATTCAAGATAAATACATGTGATCTTGCTTTTGTTTCATAAAAAAAATCTGAGGAACGGAATTGATGATAAAAGCACATGGGAGATTAGACACATACAGTTGCTTTCGGACCAAAAAACATGCTTCTCAACAAAGGGCCGCTGTATCAAACACGATACAAAGCCTGCAGCAATTGTTTGCTCTCTTGCCAGCTTTCACTGCTTTAATTCTGCTGCCCCGTGGTTCTGCGCTCTGACATTAAGATCTGCACGGCCACCAGAGATAATTATTCCAACCTTCAGGCCATCAACCGCTCATTTTTGATCATGGATATATAAAAGCTGTTTTTTTTTTTTTTTTCTTTTCCTACTTCCCAAGGCTGCCTAGTTGATATCAGCGCGAGGGCAAAATAAGCAATCCCTGTAAATGCTCAAGGAAAAATTGGAGCCCCCTCCGCATTGTAATCCTTGGCATTTTAGACTGTTTTTTTTTTTTTTTTTTTTTTTTTTGCAATAATTAGTTCAGTATTTAAAGCTCCGGTCTTTGTTGTGCTTTTAAAGCAAATGCAGTTAATTATGAAAGGATGGGTGACTCAGGTAAATAAGATATTTCCTGTAGAAGATTTTAAACAGTCAGACGGACACAGATAAAGGTAGACAGCTGGCCGAACAATGATTTCCATTTATTGAGCCATAGAGATTATTTAGCCTTAGTAAATAATTGGCCTTAGTGCCAACATATCAGTATAAAATGAGAGCTGTAAAAAGTCACAAGAGAAAAGACTGGATAATTTAATCCAAGACTCCCCTACTAAGGGAACACATATCATAAACTGTGATGCTCCTAATTGAGCAGTCTGTCATTCATGATGCAGATTACCCAAGTGTCTCTGGCAGTAGGGGATTTTTCATGCATTAGGGTTAATCTGGTTAAGGATGCTCTGGGAAGCAAAGTCTTTCAAATGGCATGTTTACACAGATATTAAAGTAAACATTTTAATCGGTGCACAAGTTTCTACTCTGTTACAAAACAGATGAGAAAAACTGGTGTTCTTCCATATTGTTTACACTTTCAGAGTACCAATTGCACATCGAAAAGAAGAAAAAAAAGATATAATAGTTATCATTGCAATATCAGAATTAAAGATTTATATAATGCAATTTTAGCACTTTTTATTGATGTTCATTTTTAAGCAATCACATAATT
This sequence comes from Polyodon spathula, assembly GCF_017654505.1. Classification (NCBI taxonomy): domain Eukaryota; kingdom Metazoa; phylum Chordata; class Actinopteri; order Acipenseriformes; family Polyodontidae; genus Polyodon; species Polyodon spathula. Next base: position 6,543,628 of record NC_054534.1, read on the forward strand.
TTTTAACACATTTACAAATATTACAGTAAACTTTAAAAGCTATCAAGTAGGCTAAAACTTTTGGAACCAAGCAAAAAAGCAAACATTTTTGTCAAATGCCTTTGTCAGAGTATGTCTACTTAAAAACAGTTTTACCATAGAATATAGGAATAATGTGTAACAAGTTAAAAAGATAAACAAATAAATAAATAAATACATAAACTGTGAACCTCTTCTTAAAAATTAGTTTACAAAGTTTACTTGTCAAATTAAAAATGAAACAGAACTATATAATAATCTATCATTTTACCGTCCATTGGCATCATAATTTAAAACTACAACAAAAGAAAAAACAATTGCACACTGTCCCTTATAAGTTTATCAAAGTAAAATCTTAGCAACATATAATAAAACATAGTTGATGTATGGTAAATAATAGGTACTATACAGCCTTGTAAAGCACAGAGAGGTATGGTAAAGCTAGTTAACTATGATAAATGCTTAGTAAAAGTATGGGAAAATGTGCAAATTATGCAGTAAACTATTATAATGGATCATCTTCTTGCTTAAGGAGGCTGTGTGGTCTAGTGGATAAAGAAACAGGCTTGTAACCAGGAGGTCCCTGGTTCAAATCCTAGCTCAGCCACTGACTCATTGTATTACCCTGAGCAAGTCACTTAACCTCCTTGAGCTCCATCTTTCAGGTGAGACATTGTTGTAAGTGACTCTGCTGCACAACCCTAGTCTCATATCTTGTAAAGCGCTTTGTGATGGTGGTCCACTATGAAAACACTTTATTTTTATATAGATTATTTTAAAAGTTACAAGAATAAAGGAGCACAAATACCTTTTGCTCCTCAAATATTTAGCTACAACCTTCTGAATGCCAAGGTGCAGATACCAATGGTACCGTACAGTACATACATTTTTGTTGTACATGATGTAAAATGAAATTAGTTTGCATACTTGCAAAGATACAACATCAGGCTGATAGCATGTGTTACCACATAGACTTGCACAGTGCCAACCAAGCAAGCCAGCAACTTTTAACATAGTTTTTATCTACTTCAAAGGAAGATGTGGCATGTCTACTTTCTAACCTTGCTCGTTTTTGCCTGGAAGAAATATTTCAACATTCTTGATTGCCCTAGATGGCCCTATAGACAGGAATCCTGAGATATCTTTGCACATCTTTCCCATGTTCAACGTACTTTAACCAAAAAGGTCAGTGGGCCATTTCTATTTATTTTCCAAGTGTGAAACACATTGGAAGCTGGCTAAAAAAAAATTATTTTGGGGGGTGTTAAATAATATAGCAACACAGACAGAATTACATATGTGTTAAATGGTTAGGTGTTCAGTAGTAAATCACAGTTCTGGCTCATAATTCACAAGTTGTGATTGTGAATTACAACTCATTCACAGCAGTGGAATGCTCCCCCAAAAAAATAACAAATACATAAATAAATCACTGTTATGAAGAGCTGCATTTCAACAGCTACTTTTAACCATTGTAATCATCATATTAAAAAATAAATAAATAAATAAATAAATAAATAATTACATATGGTTCATTTTAATAAAGTCTGGAGTTATATATACTAAACAAGAGATGTAACTAACCAATAATAAACTAGCTAGAGCAACACATGTATTTGTATGCTGTAGTATGCAAGTTACCACATTTCTTTACGCAACAAATTTACGCAATGTATTCAAATTAGTCTCTACACAAATATAATGCAAGACCAATGACATCCTTGTTATTATACGATATTAATATGAAACCTTAACTAACAGTGTGAGAAAAAGAAAAGGCTGCAGTATTCACTCTCACTGCCTCTCCCTCTCTCTCCCTCTCCTCCAGCCTGCTTTTCATGCATATGTATCTGACATTGTTTAATTTATCGAATATTACTCTGCCCTGCCTTTGATCTTTCTCGGTGCTCAGCTCTCTGCTTACTATTCTGGGTGGTCTCCCATCAGGATTCGCTGATCACAGTCTCTCTCTATTGGTTGCCTTCCAGGGATTCACATCAGCTGTGTTCTTACATGCATCTGACAACTTTATTAGCTCGCTCGGGCTGTGCTTCTGAGCATCTCCACAGCGCGCACACGCACATTTTTTTTTTTTCTTCCAGTTGGCTCGGAACAAATAATTATAGAAACACTTCAGCTGTTCTACTCAATAATAGGGTACCAAATGAAGAGAAATTTCACATTGCATGTAAGTCAGGGATCAGTTTTTATGTACAGGCTCAGAAAATCAATCCTGGATTGATTTTAGTGTATATATATTTATTGTCAGAGGATTAATTGATGAATTTTTCATTTGATGAGTCAGGTGGAATGGGCTGTGAGGCGCACAGTGAGTAGAATTCTAATCCCCCCCTGTAACCTGACACAATGCAGCACTTCCTTTCATTCATGGTACTTTATCATAATTTATTTGCTTTTTGGCATCTCAAGCAAGTCTCCCCCAAGCCCCGCCAAACAACCCGTACCCACCAGCAGCACTTGAACCCCCACACACACAATGCATTATGTACAGTACTACAGGGTGTGACCTCGGCTTTCTTACAACCATATGAAACGTTCTGTTTCCAAGATATAGCCTCAGCGAATAAGCTACCAGCAATACGAAAACATAATCTACATTCAGAGTATCCTGAATAAATGCTCAACTGTTTCAGCAAACACTTTTCAGCCTTCAATGGCTGAAAATAATAATAAAAAAGGGTAACCAAGGCGTAGATTGCAATACTCTCCATAATTATATTTTAAAAAATGACATACGGGCACGCCCAGTATACCCGTTTGTAGTGATACACTACCCCCACAGTGGGATCTATTCTGCCCTGTCAGGGCTATTGTTATCACAAGCAAATTATAAAAGTTGATAGGAATATTGGTTTGGAGGTCAATGCCATGAAAAGCATTTCCCAATGTTGTATGATATGTTTTCTCCAAAATGTAAATATAAGGGTTTATTTTTGTGTGTCATAACAAGAAAACATCAGACACAATTTATGAAGATCTTTAAATGAAAATGCAAAGTCCACCTTTGGCACACTTTTGAGTCCTTACATTTAATGAGTTGTTTGTTTAATGAAATTCACAGTTCAATTTTACTTTAAAAAAAAAAAAAAAGAGCAAATAAAATGTTGGTATGGACGCCATGATAAATCTGTCCCAAAGTGGCAATATTTTTAGTCCACAATGTAAATACACGTACATTCCTGGCACCGCAGAGACCCCTTACATCCTGAGGCATCCCAAGCAATTTAAAGGCATGATATACCTGCGTGTCCCAGCAAGTTACCCACATTCACATAACAGAATCTTCAGCATACTGTTGTTATTAAATTCTGATTACTATTTATTGTCAAGTGCAGTGCTGGTATTGCCCTGCTGCATCTTATCAGACCTTTTCCATTAACATATCTATCAAGTAAAAGTGTTGTTTCCACTAGCAGAATACATAAAGAAAAGACACAAATGTGCTCTGAATCTGTAACAGCAAAGACATGAGTAGGAAATAAATGGCATGTTAAATATTTGAATTTACTTCTAACTGAATCGATCCTTTTTTAGTAATATGCCTGCTATATTTTGTTTGTTTAGCTTTATTTCTACAAATACATAGAGGGAAAAATTTGGTCCTATTTTATCATAAATGCGACAAATAAAAAAGAGCAGAATCTTTAAAAAATAAATACATATTTTTTTATTTTATTTATGCTTTAAATGCTATCTAACCAATGGTTCAAAATCAATTGAATTACTTCTTAAAATGCACTACCAATTTTATCACTGGTTCTACTTTTCTTGCACTGAAGATCTTTTGGTTATACATTTTTTTTACTTTAATAGGGAATAAACAACATTAGGCAACATAAACCTGCATTTGTAATGAAGCGTCGTGTATATAACTACATTTCTAGTCATCATTTAGAGTTTTTCCCTTGTTACTCTTCCCCAATTCAAAATACCCAATTTGAAAGTCACCCAAATAGTGACTGGAGGATCAACCTACTTTCCTGCTGTCCAGCCAGTCAGTTCCTTTAACACAAAGGAGCACATGTTGCCAAGTCATTGAACCCTGGAGGGTTCAGCTTGACTGAGCTTACGTTGGCACAGTGGGGTGATCCAACTCTAGATTGGCAAAGGCCAATGCCACTCCCAAGCCTATCTGTGCACTCAGAGCCACTGGGACCTGAACAGCAGGCTCCCCATCTCTTACTGTTCACCTACATCTCACCACGAGGAAGCTATCAGGGACCCTCCTGACACCACTTTTGGATTGTGGTTTTGGCCTCTCTTCTCCATAAGGAATTGAGCCAATACGAGCAATGTGTATTTAAATAAAGCTCTAAACTGCTGTCAGCCAATTTCAGATCTCCTCTACAGTAATTGAGGTTAGCCAGTAACAGAGTCTTGTGCCTCCTGCCTGGCAATGTAATTATTTGACACTAACAAAAACGATTCAAATTTAATAAAGTATGATGCTAAAGGATTTGCTTCAATTAGTTAATAAGAATCATTCAAAAATACAATGTCATACCTAGTAGTAGTATCTATTACTACTTGTAAACTTTTAACACCAACCTTTAAGGAAATTAATTATCAACGCCTGGACCAACCAATTCTAAATGCCCAATCTGCCTGGACCAACCAGTATAAAATAAATGATACACTATAAAAAATACTTTTCAAACTCATATAGTGTCACAACATATTCCACAAATATGAATTCTGACTGCTGTACTGTAGATAGCAAGTTGCACCAACAGCTTCTGACAACTTCTCGCTTTTAGGGAAATGTGTTACACAGCTACTCTTAATAAGGGATGGCCTCTATAAGGCAGCCCTTTCTAATGGGGAAAGGGCTCCACATAACAGTGGGATTGAGAAACCCCTAAAGACATCTGCACATCCTACCCAAATGTTCCACAGATTTGTAGTGACCTGCCAATGAGCTTTGCTGAGGCACAACAATTCATTAAGCAGTATTGCTCATATTAGGAACAGTCTTTCCGAACAGACTTGATTACCCCACTAGACCTCAGGCCTGCTCAGGAAGTGTTTCAAGGCTTCAGATCAATTTTTGTTCGTTAAGACCTAATAAACTCTGCTGCAGTATTCATAACATATTTTTCTATGTGCTCACCTCACACATTCTGTCTGAATTATAATATGACAATATGGGATGGGATGACTGCAACGCAATTTAGAAGGAAATGACTGATTTCTTTCCAGACAGGTTTTTATTTGAGCCCAGTTTAATGACAGGAAAGATACAAGCGGTTACACAAGCCAGCCAGCCAGCCAAAAAAGCACAACTTCCCAGCACTTGCATGTTTGTTATCAGCTCTAACCATTGGCCTGACTGCCAGGTAGGCTCCTAATATTAACACACACACACACACACACACACACACACACCTGAATTGTTGAAGACTAAACACAATTAAACACAACAAGTCACTTGCTAAAAGCATAGAGCTCACACAAAATAAGTTGTGGTAGTCTCACCAAAATACAAAAAAATACACAACTAAAAGAATAAATGTTACAATGTGCCCAATGCCATATTAAAGTAGAAATTATGCTACATATGCTAAAATCATAAGGAACAAATTATACAACTAGTCTGACTACTACTACGGACTGCAGAGCATAGCAATAAGACTCCTGCTGCATAGCAATTTCACCCATTCCAGTTTTAATACAAGCTTGATTAGCCAGTGTATAGGTAACAAGCTCAGGTGTATCTTATACAATTTATTGTTAAACCAGGAATGGATCAAACTGCCATGCGATGGATCTTTTTTTCTATCCCTGTACTATTAGACAACAACTACTACAAATACTAATAATAATAACAATAATAATAATAATAATGTGACAGCTTTAACGGGGCCAGTTATGAGGCGGTATAGTAACGGCTCCCATGTTCCCCAATACAGTGCTATAAAGGGGAAGCATTGTAATAATAATACTGGTACATCAATTCAGACATTTTACAGCGCTTAATCAACCTCTAGACATACAGTAGAATGACACCACTGCTTTAGGGTCAGTGTCAAAATATGTGTGATAATATTCTCTAAACCCTTCATTTTCAGTAATAGACAAATAGACAGCAAGGTTGATTGAATATCACCATAAAGCAGAATTTTAATTCATATATGTTGAATTTTGTTGATTGAATCAACACCACCACCCCCCAGTAATATTCAAATATATGGAATCTGAGACAGCAGTTATTAAAAAAAAAAAAAAAAGGAAACGCATCAACATGATTTAATAATGTATTTCTCCTAAATCAGTATCATGCCACGTACATCTTTCTTCTGCATTCAAAAACTAATTAAGCTTTTTGAAATAAAATTACAAGTATGCAATCTTGCTTTAGAGGGCTGACGCTCCTGTTGAGGCCTGGGGCCAATTTGAGACGCTTTATAAATTTTAATTGTAAAAAGGCATTTCTGTAGCGACTCTTACAACCAAGTTTCAACAACAATTAAAGGTTAAGTGTTGCTATGAACACGCATGTTTCCATCATTTCTGGGAATATCAGAAGGTAAATAAGTTACTACAAGACTGGTTCTGCCTGATAAATTCCCCACAGATGCACTGTGACGTAGTCTGCCCCCTGCAGTGATCAGCAGGGAACTAACAAACAGCCCTAACAAGAGTTATAAACTCTTCCTTGGCATCAAATCAATTGACACTTGGCTTAAATAAAAGAAACTCCACAATCTCAGTGAAAACGTCTTCATTTCCAAATAATGTAATCATATTAAGTGTGGAATAAACAATGAGAAGTGCTGAATCGGTAAAAATAATTCACAGCTTTGAGTGCCGTTAGGCACGAAAAACTATGGATCATTTTTCTTACCAATTCAACACTTTGAGTTGTTTATGCCACTTAAAACATTTCTTCCTAATTGATTGTCAATTTGATAATTGGATTTGCTTTTTGCTCATTTGTTACACTTAGTTCAAACAGTTAAAATGTTTGTCTCTCACATTGCAGCAATGATGAGTTTTCTGAGTTTGAGTTTGAAATCCCACTTTACACAGACACAGTGTCTGTTGTAAGTGAAGATAGTAGTAAGCACAATGTTTTAGATGTAGAACAAAGGAATGTGAACCAGGAACTGAGAGGAAAGTTATTGATAGTTTTGCCAAATCTAAAACAGATGCAGATCTAAATGTCATTGCACGCGATCGGTACGCAAGTGGGCTGTTAGCTTGTTTGAACAGTGGTTAAAGCCTGGAACGAAATGCAAAAGCTGAGTTTAAATCAAATGTCCATGTAGTTGACGGAGGTTTACAAAGTGATGATAAAATGCATTTTGTTAAAAAAAAACCATCTTGCTGTTTAAACAAGAATGCCATAGGTATCCCAGAACACTGATCGATTGGCAATCAGTTACACTATTACACCTGTACGTAATTTACCAAGCCAGGCAGGAATAAAAGGACAGGCTTCAAAGACAACAGTTGTCTGTGGGAAGGTAAGGAACTGTGCATAGTCCTGAATGCGGTGTACATTAAAAAATAATGAGTATATTTGTGATTTGTTTATTTAAAGCCTGCAAACCGGATTAGTGTCTGACTAAAGGTACAGTCGGGATCCTTTTAAGTTTAGTTAGTGCTCCAAAACATGACTTAGGGTTTACTTTTGTTTTATATTGTTTGTCAAAAGAAGTCATGTTCTCACTTGGAAGAGGGACACCGCAGAAAAATAAATATACCCATCCTTTGTTGTCGAGTGTGCTTTATCCACCAAAGACGTGTTAGGAACACAGAACTGTGTTCAAAATGATACTGTAAATACAGAAGCTTTGTCACAATTTGTAATTGTATAAAACAAAATCGTTTTACATTGTTAATGTATAATTGTGTTACCCTACTTTTAGCAAACAATATGAAATGCTAAATTGAAATCGCAAGCCCTTTTCTAAGTGTTACATTTGAAATGTGTAATACAAATTCACCGATTGCTGCGTAATAAAATGGTATCCACTTTTCTGTTGAACTGTTCTGACTCACTGTGGTTTGGTTAACAAATCCAGTTTTCTGTGGATTCATACCACTAACTGTGGATTCGTCAACAACATATTGCATCTTTAATTGCTTTAATCAGAAAACACAGGACATTGGGGAAACACAGCAGCAGCTCAAAGTCAAACAGCCGCGTGTGTTTTTCTGATAACAAACAAGCTGAAACTCGGAGCAGCTGATTCAAATTCAGCGCCGTTCTGAGACACGGGCAAGGGGAGGAGCCAACAGCACATCAGAACAACGCAGTTAAACAAGGCAGTCTTCCCAGCGGCAGCGAGTGGAAGCGACAGCGAGTGGGAGAAGTACAGGCGTGGAAAAGTACAGAGCAGTTTAGAAGCAGTTTGAAAGCAGGCTGACGGCTGCAGAAGAAACTAAACTTCAAAAAAAAAAAAACCTCAACATGGTCTTCAAGCCAGTAATCTGTGACACCTGCTTGATGTGGGAAATCCGAGAAAACCCAGCGGAGCTAAACCAAGTGTGCGTAAAGTGCCGCGCGATCCAGGATTTGCATAAACTAGTAAGTATGCTAGAAATGGAGCTGGAAGAAGTGAGACAGCAACAGGATCTTGAGGAACTGGCACACCCACAATTCATGGAAGTCTGCATCACCCCTAACAGACTGAAAGCCACCAGGGAGATAGAAGGTCAGAACAGCTGGGTTCAGGTAGGCAGAAGCAGGGAAAAAAAGAAACTTTGTCAAACACAACCACCAGAAATCAAAACAACCAACAAATTTGAGTCACTTCAGAATTTTGATGAGCAGAACCAACAACAAGAGAACAAAAGGAACAACATCCAGCACCCTATTGACAGTGGTGGCCAGACAGCAAAAAGAAGGGAGGTCATGATTGTTGGGGACTCCATATTGAGAAACACAGCAAGTTCAATTCGCAGTTTGGACCCCCTTACTACAACAGTGTGCTTCCTTCCGGGAACCTCGGTCAAGACATCACTGAGAACGTGGACAGGCTCCTAGAACGAACAGGAGACGACCCGGTAGTAGTCGTCCACATCGGTACAAACAACATTGGAAGAGACAGACCAAAATCCCTGCAAAACAAATTCAGAGAGCTAGGAAGGAAATTAAAAGAGAAAACCAAAACTGTGGTATTTTCTGGTATACTACCGGCACCTTGCAAAGGACCATATGGACAGCTGGAAATAATTAATCAAAACGCATGGCTGAAGACGTGGTGCACACGGGAAGGCTTCACCTATCTTGATCATTGGACCACATTCTACAACGAGGACTATCTGTATAGACGGGGCGGACTGCACTTAAATAACAGGGGAACCAGTCTACTTGGAGAAAAAATCCTCGAGCAGGTTCAGAAGCATTTAAACTAGAAAGGAAGGGGGGAGAAATCAACAAAAAAACAGAAGGGAGACCGCATCAAAACAAGAACAACAACTCAGGTAAGACAACCATTAAATGTATTTATCTAAATGCTAGAAGTATCAGAAACAAAATTCTAGAACTTGAAGCTACAGCACTAACAAGTAACTATGATGTGATAGGTGTTACAGAAAATTGGTTGTCTGAGAGTGATGGGGACGAATATAATATTTGTGGGTATACACTGTATAGGAAAGACAGGCAGGACAGAAGAGGAGGAGGGGTAGTGCTATACATAAGAAACAGTCTTGAAGCCCAGGTGTTAAACCTGGACAAAGAAAATAAAGCCAAATCAATATGGGTCAGAATAACAGACAAAAATTCAAAGGGCATAATAATAGGAGCATGCTATAGACCGCCAGATTCAGACGGTGAGCAAAATAATCTGTTATACAATGACATTAGAAATGCGTGTAGCAAAGGAGAAGCCATACTAATGGGGGATTTCAACTTCCCCCATATAAAATGGGAAAACCCGGTGGGTAGCACGAAGGATGAAATTGAAATGGTGGAAATGACAAATGACTGCTTCCTCACACAATTTGTCAAGGCACCAACTAGAGGGGAGTAAAATAGAGAAAACACCCACAGAAGAAGGATGGTTGTTCTTCAAAAATGTAGTACTAGAGGCGCAAAACAATTACATCCCTAAAGTAGACAAATGTAAATGTAAAACTAAATTGCCAAAATGGTTTAATAGATCAATTTAAAAAAAATATTCAATGAAAAAAGGCACTTTATAGAGCATTAAAAAAGGACCAAAAAGAAAGTACGCAGAAAGAGTACAAGGAACTGCAAACGCAAGTCAAAAAGGAAGTTAGAAAGGCCAAGAGAGAAATAGAAATGAACATTGCTAAGGGTGCTAAAACCAATTCCAAAATGTTTTTCCAATATTACAACAGCAAGAGAACATTCAAAGAGGAGATTAAATATTTAAGAGATACAAATGGCAAAATCGTAGAGGAAGAAAAAAAAAATAGCAAATATATTAAATGATTACTTTTCACAAGTTTTTACAAAAGGAAGATACTGACAACATGCCCCACATGTCATCCAGTTCCTATCCAGTTTTAAATAACTTTAGCATAACTGAGGCAGAAGTGTTAAAGGGACTAGGAGCTCTTAAAATAAACAAATCCCCTGGGCTGGATGAGATCCTCCCAGTAGTACTCAAATAAATGAAAGAAGTAATTTACAAACCGCTAACCAAGATCATGCAGCAGTCTCTTGACACAGGGGTGGTACCGACAGACTGGAAAATTGCAAACGTAATACCGATCCACAAAAAGGGAAACAAAACTGAACCAGGTAACTACAGACCAGTAAGCCTGACTTCTATTATATGCAAACTTACGGAAACTATAATAAGATCCAAAATGGAAAATTACCTTTATGGTAACAGGGTCCTGGGAGACAGTCAACATGGTTTTAGGAAAGGGAGATCGTGTCTAACTAACTTGCTTGATTTTTTTGAGGATGCAACATCGATAATGGATAATTGCAAAGCATATGACATGGTTTATTTAGATTTCCATTGAAGCTTTTGACAAAGTCCCGCACAAAAGATTAATTCTCAAACCGTACGCAGTTGGAATTCAAGGAAACACATGTACATGGATTAGGGAGTGGTTAACATGTAGAAAACAGAAAGTACTGATTAGAGGAAAAACCTCAGAATGGAGTGTGGTAACCAGCGGTGTACCACAGGGATCAGTATTAGGTCCTCTGCTATTCCTAATCTACATTAATGATTTAGATTCTGGTATAGTAAGCAAACTTGTTAAATTTGCAGATGACACAAAAGTAGGAGGAATGGCAAACACTGTTGTAGCAGCAAAGGTCAATCAAAATGATCTAGACAAGATTCAGAACTGGGCAGACACATGGCAAATGACATTTAATAGAGAAAAGTGTAAGGTACTTACACAATTATTCCGGACTTAAAAGGCATGTCATATGCAGACAGGCTAAAAGAATTGAATCTGTTCAGTCTTGAACAAAGAAGACTACGTCGTGACCTAATTCAAGCATTCAAAATTCTAAAAGGTATTGACAGTGTCAACCCAAGGGACTTTTTCAGCCTGAAAAAAGAAACAAGGACCAGGGGTCACAAATGGAGATTAGACAAAGGGGCATTCAGAACAGAAAATAGGAGGCACTTTTTTACACAGAGAATTGTGAGGGTCTGGAATCAACTCCCCAGTAATGTTGTTGAAGCTGACACCCTGGGATCCTTCAAGAAGCTACTTGATGAGATTCTGGGATCAATAAGCTACTAACAACCAAACGAGCAAGATGGGCCGAATAGCCTCCTCTCGTTTGTAAACTTTCTTATGTTCTTATGTTCTTACACCGTGTAACAATTTTATTTATTTATTTATTTTGGTTCCTGGGTAGTAAGTGTTATTTCCTAATTGCTTGTGCCTCAAAAGTATAGAAAATGGCTATTATTCCCCACAAACTTTGCTTTTGTGACCAGGACAGTGATATTTTGAAATTTACCTATTTTCCAGAACATTCCAGATAGATTCAGTACTGAGTAAACTTGGAGTAACTTCTAAAACTTTCTAGAACTTTCCAGTAATATAAATAGTAGTATAAATACAGGGGCCTTAAGCCCACCAGTTAAGTTTAGTTCCAGCTGCCTAAGTGGATACATATCTCCATTTTTCTGAGATGGCATCAAGAGGCTGCAAGCATCCGGCAGACACATTTTGCTATGTCTGCGGCCAATTTATCAAGACAACAGCGAAAAAGTATTCCGTGGAAGCATCTGCTAAGATGTGTGAGGCCTACAAGGCATATTTCGGCATGCTTGTCAGGGAGCAAGACAAACCCTGGGCACCTCATTTCACCTGCGAGCACTGCAGAAAAACTCTGGAAGGTAAGATGGACAATTGTTGCTCATAATTTTATGTTATAAAATTTGTTAACATTTTTTAAAATTGTAAAAGTTTTTAATTTTAAAATGTTTTACGATTTTCAATGTTATTGAAAAGATATACCATATATGAAAAATGCTGCGAGAATCTCTTACACATTAGTCATGGGTGAAATAAATGTATTTTTGTAGGATGGTACAGAGGTGAAAAGAGAGCCACGAAGTTCGCTATCCCAAGAATTTGGCGGGAACCCACTGACCACTCAAGCAACTGCTACTTCTGCATGGTGGACCCTTCCAAACGTCGGACTAGCAAGAATGCACCTGCTATCACGTATCCGACCTTCCTTCATCCATCGCCCCAGTGCCACACTGCCATGAGCTCCCCGTACCCACTCCTCCGGAGAGAGAGCAGCCATCTTTAGAAGAGAGCAGCAAGTCAGAGAGCGAGGAAGACATTGTAGATCCAGATGGCAATTTCAGAGGTGGAGCTGAGAAGAGAAACCCATACTACCCCAACCAAAAAGACCTCAACGACTTGATTAGAGATCTTGGTCTCTCCAAGTCCAATGCCGAGCTTTTGACGACTAGGCTCAAGTAGTGGAACTTGTTGGATGAAAGTGTGCAAGTTGCAGATCAGAGGAAGCGTCACCAACCTTTTTCCAGCTTCTTCACTCGTCAAGATGGGCTCTGCTTCTGCCACAATGTGACCAGTCTGTTTGAGGCAATCGGAATCGCCTGTAACCAGAATGAGTGGCGCCTCTTCATTGACAGCTCATCCAGGAGCCTCAAAGCCGTGCTGCTCCATAATGGTAACAAGTACCCGTCGCTTCCCCTGGCTCACTCGGTGCACCTCAAAGAGGATTACAACAGCACCAAGACCTTGCTGGACGCCTTGAAGTATAATGAGTACGGCTGGGAGGTCATAGGAGACTTCAAAATGGTGGCATTCCTGATGGGTCTCCAAGGCGGTTTTACCAAGTTTCCCTGCTATCTTTGCCTTTGGGACAGCAGGGACACCAAGGCGCACTACCACAGGCAGGACTGGCCACAGCGGACAGAGTTCTCTGTGGGGAGGAACAACATCAAGTGGGAGCCACTGGTGGACCCCCGGAAGGTGCTGATGCCACCACTGCACATCAAATTGGGCCTTATGAAACAATTTGTCAGAGCTCTAGATAAGGAGTCGGCAGCCTTCAAGTACCTTCAAGACTTCTTCCCTAAGCTGTCTGAGGCAAAGGTCAAAGCCGGTGTCTTCGTCGGACCACAGATAAAGAAGATCCTGGAGTGCAATGAATTCCCCAAGAAGCTCACTAGTAAGGGGAAAGCGGCTTGGAACAGCTCTGTCGCAGTGGTTCGGGGCTTCCTGGGTAATCACAAGGCCGAAGACTATGTGGAGCTGGTTGAGACTCTGGTGAAGAACTATGGCACAATGGGCTGTAGGATGTCCGTCAAAGTCCATATCCTTGAAGTTCATCTTGATAAATTCAAGGAGAACATGGGAGCGTACTCGGAGGAGCAAGGCGAGTGCTTCCACCAGGATATACTGGACTTTGAACGCCGCTACCAAGGACAGTATAACGAGAACATGATGGGAGACTACATTTGGGGGCTGATTCGTGAAAGTGATTTACAGTATAATCGTAAATCTCGAAAACCTACTCACTTCTAAATCTTTTGTAGTCATTTTTGTATTACTTTTGTATAAATATATGTTAATTTGGATTCATATGTTGTTTTTTTCTGACTTTATGTGAACGAAAAGACACAAATTTGCCTGTTTTCTCATTGGAAATAGGTAAATTTCAAAATATCACTGTCCTGGTCACAAAAGCAAAGTTTGTGGGGATAAGCAATTAGGAAATAACACTTACTACCCAGGAACAAAAATTGTGTTACATAGTGTTATCACTGGGCCCCTTCTTGTTTTGCTGTTTGCTTGCAGTAGTTTTTTTGTTTTTTTTTTTTGTTTTAATAGAACAGATTATAGATAGAGTAGTACCGGTATAGAAATAGTACAGTTCTGTGAACACTTCTACAATGTATGGTCCCAGTCCACTCTTGAAACCATGGGGGTAAAACTAACCTGCAATACAGGAAGGTTTTTTTTTTTTTTTAAACTGTCTTACTCTTTATGAGGTTTACAATCATCATACCTGGTTCTTAGGTCTAGGAACTGATCAGCATGGCATTATATAAGTAGGCATGTCTTTATATTATTAAGCACAAGCTCTTTCTAGTGCTCAGCTATGTACTGCCAGCAATGCAAAAGGAAGTAGCTGATTGATAGTGCTGGCTCTTACCTCTATAAGGATACTTGCCTGATACAGACTATGGCAAGGTATTAGAAGTCAAGAGCAGCTACTGAACTGAACAACTGCTCTAAGAACCACAGTGTACACATCATAAAGTTGGGGGGGGGGGGGGGGGGGGGTAACCCAATAATTATACATATAGAAATCTGAAGCTACATACTCTTAAACGTTTTCAAATCTGTTGTGCCCATAGACAGAATCTGCCACTCCACAGAGCACTCCCTGTGGAGAAGGTAATAGGATCCCACCTGAGGCCACTTCAAAGGCTGTGAATCTACAGTGGGGTGGTGGAAAGTCAAAAGGATGTGACATTTTTATTTTCAGCAATGACGTCATCTCAAGTATACAATGCTGATCTATTCCACAGAAGAAACCGGACAGGTTGAGTGCGAGGGAGTGGGTGTTTATAGGTCAGGCCCCCTGAGACATTGAACCAACTTGAAAATGCAGCAGAACAGTTTGTCACATCCCAAGTCGCCAACCTGTGCAGGAACAGTGTGTCAACAGAAATGTGTCTCGAGGGGAGTCGTGTGAAAGAGAAGACACTTCATTCCAAAACTAAGAAGTTAATTCCATAATAAATATAATATTCAATTAAATGCCTAAACATTGTACTCTACAAAACCAACACGGGGATCAGACTGAAAATGCGTTTAACAGTATGTTGACCGTGACCAGAACCACATGGATACTACACGAGTCTAATTCTAAATACACCTGCAAATATGATCACTTGATTGATCCTTGCAACCATCACCAAGAGTTCTGCAGACATTGGACTAAGGAAGTAATAATTAGTGGCAGCTATGAACAGTACTCATGTCTGTTAAATCTAAACCTCTCAATGCTGTCAGTGCCAAGCTTTGAGTTCACCTCCTCCTCCCCAACCTCCCCCTCATTCTCGGCCTCGCCAGGGGGGTTGGTAGTTAAACTGCCTCCCTGCTTATCTGTCAATGTCGGCTGAGAGCCAGCAATCACAATTTCGAGGCAGCACCAAGTGCCCCCAAAAGTCAGGCTGAGCACGAAAACCATGCAAATAAAAACATTGTGATCCACAACTACATTTATTCTGCATTTCAAACAGTGAATAGGTTTTCTGATAACATGTACTAAGGAATGCCTACAGCAAGTTTAATCATAATGAAGTGAGCTGTAATATTTATGCCTCTACAAAGCACTAAAAGGCAGTGTAAAACTGACATTAGTAAAGAATCAAACATTAAAACCCACTCTTAAGGCTGAGTTATTTATTAAAAAGGTGCTTAAAAAGGTCACCGAGAACAAAGCCAGTATGTTTTGTTTTTAACATCTCAATGCCCCTCTCAGCTATGGCAACCATCTTATAAGCAGCAGCCTCCTAAAGCTTTTGACATAATTTGTCTGTGCATTAACATACATTAACATACCATTTTTTTTAACAGCATAGATCAACATCGAAAGAGGCAAGAGGTGATTGAAATCTCTGTGAATGTGACAAGTTTACTCTTGTATTTGTGCCCCTCACATCACACAGAGGCATTCCCACTTCCCACCTATATTCCAGAATAATAGTGCAATGTAGCAGCCTAAGAGCCCAGGGCAGGCAGCAGCAGGTCAAGGCCCCAGCACCCCGGCTGAGAGAGACAGTACCACACACTGTGCGTCTTCATGATTAGCATAGCCATTATATATGCTGTTCTACTAATGACATTGTTGATTATAAATAAATACACAAATAAATAGACAGACCAGCGTAAAACTTCACGACGCAGGACACCTTCATGTTTCTCTCTCCTTAATTCATGTTGGAGTATTAAATTTACTCTGACCAAAATGAAACACTCACTGTTGGCAGAGGAGTGTTGAGTTTGAGACTGTACATGATGTTCACAGGACGTTTATGAACACGTAGAAACGTTTTTGGACATTGATGTGTTTGAATATTGTAGTTTACGCCGCTGATTTTGTTAACAGGTTCAAGTCTCTTTATGGCATTTGATTGGGTATTGCTTTTCATGCAATTAAAACACTGCTATATATGTATATCATTATGACTATTGGTCCATTTGATTTACTGGAATAAACGAATACGGAAATATACATTTGTTAAAAAAAAAAAAAAAAAATGTTTGTACATGTCCAGTGTAATGCATATCTTTCCCAGGAGAAAAAAATAAATACTACATTTATTACAATTGTGCATTAGTCTCACTACTGCATAGCTTTATTAGAGCAGTAGGGGTGTCCATGTTACAACCCAAATCTCATTTACTTAAATCAGATTTCAGATGTAACATGGACATCTGTTTAGAACTACAAGACCCTATAAGCAACAACACTTTGACATTCAAAACAGTGTCGTACCCACGTGACATCTGAAATCCCTTTAAAGTAAACAGCATTGCGCTTATACAGCACAGTAACACATAAACCACTACGTCACTACAAACCGGCTCCAATAATGCCAGTCAACCATATACAGCTGGAAACACAAGCCACAAACCCTGTTGCATTACACTGCTAAAAGAATTGTGAATCTGTTTATTTCACTTGCTTTCCTCACTAACCCAATTCCTTAAAGTCTTTAGACACTGCTGAAGAGGTTTGTTTGGATGCCCACTTATTAAACTCATATCATGTAAAAAATGACATTATATCCAGTGATGATCGATATTTAAACACTCTTTCAACCTTGACTCTCATTCTCCAAGAGGCCCTGCTGTTGTTCTCTGGCAGGAAAAAAAGCTTCTGCAAAGTTGGCGAGGTCACCCACTTGAAACCCCTTCTCGACTTTGACATATGCCATGGGATCCTGGTGGCTGTGAAGCAGACGGGACCTTGGTAGAGAATCATACTCCTAGGACGACACCTCCAGCACAAAGAGCAGGAGGACTGCTAGATGGAGTAGGTCCAGAAAATCTCCATACAAAATGAGACCAGGTAACCTCCAGGCCTTGTGTGCTATCTACTGCACCACAAACATCATTTCAATAACAAGCTACAGGCTACGACTTTAAAATATATAACATTTTAAAGAAATAACTGAAAACATTCTTTAGAAAACAGTCAAGACAAGTCCAATTACAATTAAGGCCTATGTGAAAATACTGATTTACATCAAGAAAAATTCCAGGACTTTGTGTTTTGTAGATACATTTATGTGCATGCATAAAAAACTTTTAGTGCAATACAAGGTCTGTTTAAATGCAGCCTGTGTAAATGGAGATACACACATCTTAAAAGTGTACATACTATGTCTAACACGTTATTCGTGTCTAATACAGATTAACTCCACCAGCTTTACACAGTTACTTACAAAATAACTCAGTTGTGGGCTCCCGAGTGGTGTATCCAGTAAAGGCGCTCCACGCAGATGTGCCCTATAGCCTGGAGATTGCAAGTTCAAATCCAGGCTATGTCACAAATGACTGTGACCGGGAGTTCCTAGGGGTGGCGCACAATTGGCCAAGCACCGTCCGGGTGGAGGGGGAGCTAGGCCGGCCAAGGTACCCTCTGTTCACTGCGCACCAGCAATCCCTGCGGGCTTGCCTGTAAGCTGCCCAGAGCTGCATTGTCCTCCAACGCTGTAGCTCTGGGTGGCTGCATGGTGAGTCTGCAGTGTGTAAAGAGGTGGGCAGCTGATGGTGCAGGGGTGGTAGGGGTGAGCTGAGCCTAAAAATAATTGGACACGACTAAATTGGGGAGAAAATAATAATATTAATGTTGACGACTAAATTAGAAAAATAAATAAATTTAGTTGAGCTGTTTTTCCACACAAAACTGGGAAATAAATATCTTAGTTAGCCCAAGTATTTACATTTTCTATTGAGAAAATAGAAAGCATTGCCCTGTATCTGCTCAGCTACAGTACTGATTCCATCTGTCTGTCTGTATGTCTATTCCCCCAGCCTCCACTAGCTTGCCATCTCACTGCCTCTCAGCAGCTTGTTGAACGCTGATTTCCAAGGGGTCTATATTGCTGAAGGTACCCCATCTCCTTTCCAGCAGGAGCTAGGGTGCCAATCTCAGCTCCATGTGGCATTTCTTTTCTGAAGGATTTTTAGCTATTCTCCAGAGCAGGTGAACAGGTGGCTGGAAATAGGGGGGGGTGTTGACGATTGAATGTCAGGAAATCTGGGGCACAAGCACTGCCCAGATGTGTGTTTTTAGAAGTTTGAAGAGGCCAGAGGGTGTGCTCTGTAGGGCATGCAGATGGGCCAGTGTGACCCAGTTGGGAGCATGCTGGAGGAAGTTAAGATGTTGTGACAGAGAAGGGGAAGACATGTTTTATTGTCCTGGCCGTGTATTGCACTTAACCGCACTTTGCCATTTAAATGTTCCAGTGCTCATCACTGTCACTCCTCATCTTAATCAGAGCTGGTCAGTACTTCAAATCAGTTACACACACACACACACACACACACACACACACACACACACACACACACACACACACACACACACACACACACACACACACACACACACACACACACACACACACACACACACACACACACACACACACACACACACACACACACACACACACACACACACACACACACACACACACACACACACACACAGTGAAGAAATCTTCCCTAATTTTAAGGATGTGTTTTTTAGCCCAAGGACTTCAGCATAAACTCTGAAAGCTTGCAACAATTCTCAATTATTTTATTTTGAACAGAGCAAGAAGGGAAATTATTTTTCTCCACGAACCTGATCTGGGCCAAAGACCCTGTTAACCTGTATTTAAACAATAAGTTCCCGAACAACGATCAGGCACTTTTGGAAATATTAGTTTCTTCTCTCAATATAACACAATCACAGTTTCTGAATCTGCGCCTCCCTTGAACTTTTCCACCCACCAGCAGAAAATCTAAGTTCTTAACATTTGGATATTGGTTTAAGTCTGTTTACTTCTTCTCAGCCACTCTTAAAAGACAGATAAAAAAATATAAATCCTGCCGTTAAAATGCACATGACACAAGCTTTAAGCATTAATGTTTGTAACCTAGCAGAAAAGCCTTTCTTAAAAGCCTGCCATCACATTTTATAAAGTACTGCAACATGCAGCATGCAAACAGCATTTATTTGAAGAAAAAACAGTGAAGAAATATTGGATATGAAATAAATTGTCTGAAACATTTAGGCAAAATTACAAATGTTTCACACTTAACACTAACTTTAAAAAGCTCTAAACTATTAACACCCATAATGGAATGTGCATGGCAAGTTTTTAAACAGTATTTTTATCTATGTAATTGATGCTTTGAAACACACGTTTTATTCAACAATTTGAGATAAATAAAATATCCTCACTACAAAACAATGGCACAATTCCATTTACAATATAATATGTACAAACTAAAATAATAATACAGTACAAAAAGTAGGGCTGTGTTCGAAGGTTTGTTGGATAGCCATGGATTCGTATATAGTTTTAAACCTTCGAAGGTTCGTCAGACGCCATTGACGCATTGTGTTTTTTATTTTTGTTTGTTTTGTTTTTTTTTCCTCCTATTAACAGAAACTGTTTGACAATGTGTGAATACTATAAATCACACATTAATGTCACTCACATACAAAATTCAATCTTTTGATTTGTATAATGCATACTACGTAAACAAAAGTTGTTGTATTAAAATCCGCTCCCAAATCATTATACTTAGCAACTCTATATGGTGCTGCTGCCTTGTATGGAGCAGGGTACAGTATCCAAAGCACTGGGGTGGTAGTGCTTCAGTAAAATGTGTACTGAATATCTGGTGTACAAGACAGTGTAAGAGAAGTGCTATAGTAGAAAATGTTTGATACATACAAAATACACGATAACACTAATAATTTTAATTTTGAAAACTGAGCACCGTCCATCCCTCGCACCTCCAGCTTGTGTTATCCAAAAGCAAACCTTTAATGTCTTCATTCTCCATCTCGACAGCAAAGCACCGTATAGCATAAGCTGTATTGAAAGAAATGTCTCAAAACCCCTCTACTGTTTAGGATTTGTTAAATGCCCAGACAACCATAACCAATCTCTGGGGTCACTTGACAAGCGTAAATTCATATTATTTGCAGGAGTACTAATATTTTTAGTAGTGGTAAAACGTGACTGATAACCTGCTTGGAAAGGTGACTGTTAAATAAAGCTTTGTTTTGCCTAAGTCCTCTGCAGTTGTGCAATGCAAGTTTACTGTATGTATCAAAAACATCTTCAATTACGTGTAACTAAACAAAGTGTATTTTTATTTATATTCTAAAAACATGATTACTGTTCTATATAATGTATTTTTAAACTACAGGTGAATGTTTTATTCCATTTATATGGATTACCCATAAAATAAATGGATTTTCAATCAAATATAAATAAGTAGATATGGTGACGACACCAGTAAATTATGCAAATGAGTACCACCAAAGGTTAGAACCTCTCTTCGGAAATGTGTTCTGAACAGTGAAATGTACACTTCGTTGCAGCCCTAAAAAACAGGTTTAATTTATTTGTGCAATTGTAATTGTCAGAATGTTTTCTTAAACATAATTCATTAGATGTCCTGAAGTATTTACAATATGTTCTCTAATGAAATTTATACAATCTAGTATGTGCGTGTGTGCGCGCGCTCGTGTGTGTGTGTGTGTGTGTGTGTGTGTGTGTGTGTGTGTGTGTGTGTGTGTGTGTGTGTGTGTGTGTGTGTAGGGGGGTATCTAAAGGGAGCACATAGCAAATTGCACTGGATTGGTGATAATGAAAAAGCAACACCATTTATTAATTTTGTATACGTTATCCCACAGCCTGAGAGATTTCTCGGAGGGGAAGAACAAGTCTGAATCCACCATATACTGCCACAGGCACAATGTGAGAGAAACTAAACAAGTTAATCCCGGAGGGAGAGAAACTGCCCGCAGCAGCAAACGACCTACTATACCTCACTAGCTAGTTTTTTGATGATATAATTTGTTAATTTCTGAAAATCCAATTATCAACAGTTTGGCTTGGCTAGACTAATAAAAATTAAGACTAATAAATGATTCTTAACAATGTTTCAGATCAAAAGTAACATTTATTTTTTTTCCTTTTAAAATCAACAGTACACAAAACAGACCCCATGAGTATTTTGTACCATGGTCTCCATTTCATGTTCTCTTCCTTTTAGAATCTGCCCCCATTTAAAAAATTCATGGGTTTTTTTTTTTTTTTTTTTTCCATTGGTGGGGGGGGGGGGTGGGGGGGGGGGGGGGGGGGGGGGGGGGGGGGGGGGGGGGGGGGGGGGGGGGGGGTTTCCCCAAAAGTAACAAGCTTGGGAAATTAAGTGTCTTAAAATGAAATGATGTTTCTGTTTTTCATTTTATCAAAAAAAAAAAAAAATGTGCAATGCAAATATTTAAATCCTTGTTCTGTATCTCAACTAACCATCTTTCACAGTGAGGAGAGGTACCGTTAAATATTGCCAGCAGCATCATACATACTTGTACAGAAGAAACTGAATACATTCTTCTTATAAATTAAAGACTACAGAAATAATGTTTTCTCCCTTTCTGATCAATTTTTAATTTACCCAATTTAATCATGCTGTTCCCAGGCTTCTCCAAGTAATTATTGTGTTTTATTGACAGCCAGTATCTCAAGGGAGGCTATTTAAAAAAAGTTTAACCCCTGAGCAAGTCACTGCTTCTCTTGCCTTTGAAAGTGTCAAGTGCATTGATTTTAACTGCAGGGAACGTTCTACCTTCTACTACCCAGAGAAACAACCTGGAAACTCTTAAAGCAACCAAGGAAGCAAGATCAACCCCCTTTATCTACACACACACACACACAAGAAAAAAGACTAATTCAGCAATTCAGGCCACTTCACACAATGTTAGAGGCAAAAAAAGTCAGAGACAGAAAGGATCAGTGCCTTAAGCCCAAGGATAAAGGAAGGGGGATTTGGGGAGGGTGGTAGAAAGAAGGGGGGACAGATTTTAGATACAGTACCACAAAGCGATAGAGAGGAGCTGGTTTTGAAAAAGACATCAATCTGACTAAAAAAAGAGCAACATGACAGAAATTAAACAAGATTCCTATGTTTGACTTCACCGCATCTAGCCCCTTCTCAGACTCCCATTGAAATTCTGGTCATACACAAACCCCATGGCTTTTGACACACTTTTGAAACACCACACCCCCTCTTTCTTTTCTCTGTGTCTCCTGAGCCACTAGTAACTGTCTAACAAGAGTAAAAGGAGAACAGAAAATATGGATCCTATTTTTTATTATAAACCATTTGATTTTGTTTTAGTTTTCTGTGGGAGGGGGGCTTTTCTTCTGGAATGCGTAGTTAATTTTCTGTTTGTTGGGGAGGGTAGCGTGGGGGGAACGTAGACACAAACAAAACAAACACTTGTTTAAAAAAACAAGAAGAAAAAAATAGCAACCGAGTTGCTGTATATTTATTGCTGCTGTCAAGCACTCGTTTCTTCAAAACCGCTGGGAAAAGAGATCTCAACCTACTGCTTGAGGATGCTCATCCTTTCCAGTCACGTACACACTAGCAGCTCTGGTATATTTTGGTTGGGTCAATGTCAAAGTAACAGCAAGCTAAAACAAGATGCTTTGAGCAAGCAATCAATTTGTCAGGAAAGAAAATAAGAAACAGAGGGTACTGTAGGTGGGGTGTGGGGGTAGGGATAGATTTTAGTGCATACTTAATTAGCTGCTGATATGTTCTTAATATTGCAGCATGAAACAGCAGTTAATATCCAACATCACAGAAGGTTGTATGCACTTTTAATACTGAAACTGTGCCTAAAATACCAGAAGGTAATTGTAACCCAAGACTGCAAGCCCTTCACTCGCTCTCCCTCTATTCTCTCCCTCTCTCTCTTTTTTCAAATTCAGTCCTGACAGGGCCAGAAGGTAATGATACAGCTGCCATGATGCAACAAGCAGACCTGTCTTCTGTCAAGAACTGAAATCATAAAGGAATAAGCTGTCATTAACAACCTCCCTGCAAACACTGGAGCTGTCATCTCATTGTTTCCCTTCGTTGGCACTGGGACTGGTGCAGGCTCCTGTCGGCTGTCAATTCAGCAAGTCTCTGGGATTTAAACACTTCCTGATTCTCTATCATAAGATAGCAGGGAGACACCTAAATAACTGTGCAGAAAAAAAATCATATTACCTTTAATGAAAGGACATCTTTCATTCATGAATCTGTGCTTGCACAGGCACCCACTTTATCTTGCTGGGCTACACTTTCTTTCCCCCTGTTCGTCGAAGTGGCTTTGTGCCAAGTACCATACATTGCTGTAATTGAAGTCAGTAAGGAAATCTGTGGTGTCAATTCAGAGTATTGGTATCTAGGGCCTGATTAGTAATTGGGATGAACTCTTACCTACCTCCAACCCAGCTGTTGAAATGAGTTCCCCTTAGACATTAGAGGTACTGAATGCAGCAGAGGTTTTCAAGACAAGTTTGTGTGATTTCTTTGCATGTTTTTCAAACGGCGACTGTGCAATTCCCTGTGATTTAACAATGTGTGTGGAATGTATGATTTATTTCTGCTAGGGATCCTTTTCCACCGTTGTTTTTATTTACGTTGGCTTCTCGTAGTGTTTTTCAATAGCACAGCGTGCAGTGCCACCCGTTGGTTGACTGCAATGTAAAAGTTTTAAAAACTTTTTTTTCTTTTTTCTCTCTCCAAAGGAAAATCAATATCTCTAGCAGTATATTTATTGTTGGTCTCTAAGTGTATTTCTAAAGATTTAAATGGTGGCATATTTACATTATTTGAATACACCCTTATGATATTTAAAGGCAGGCAGCTATTCAAACCAACCTGCAATTCTAATTGGCTGTAAAGTTTTATATGTAGGCATGACTTCTGCAATTTGTGAAGACTGAAAAGTGGAATACATAATTTCTTTACAGAAAAAGCACACTTTCAGGATCCTACAAAGAGATTATTTGTGCTTCATACATATAAAATCCCAAAAGCAAATTAGTATGAGTCTATAAAATATAGTGCTGCTTTCCATATAGAAATTAATTACAAGCTTTCCAATTACTTTTTTAAACTGAATAAAAACAAAAAAACAACAAGTTATGTCTTTTTTATATCTGTGGGATATGGTCTGCAACACAAGAAAGCTACAGATTTTAACCCTACAGATTTTAACCCTATCTGTTATATTTTGGGTCATATTGATCCGATGCAATTTCAAACTAAGTTAAACAGCCTTAGATTGAGTAAATGTTTTTATTTGCAAAGGTTTTACTCTTTTATATGCTTTTAGTCCAGGAGCTGTAATAAAACTTCTCTGACTGCCAACCGAGATGTTGTTGCAATACTGACAGAGAAAATTAGGCTCTACCTTGTACATATATATTGTTTGTTTTTTTGTTTATAAATATCTCCAGACAGTTGCAGCCATTTCCAGAAATAATAATACAAATATAATAATAATAAAATAATAAATTAAAGAAGTTTGTGTTATTCCTGCACACAAATCTACATAGATAAATGTTACGGATCAGAGGTGACCGAAAACACCTTATTTGTGCACATGACCTGTTCTAACAAAAAAATCAAAGTTTCTGTTTTCTGTGTATAATAGACCTGAAACCTAATAGGAAGGTTAAAAAAGAGCAAGATTCTAGTAAGAATGAAAAACATTACTAGCACACAGGTGGAAGAAAAAGAATCTTAATGAAATCGTCCTTATATTACCACCATTAACAGCTGCAAAAAAGGATACCTTTAAGTCTGTCAAAAAGGGACTGCAAGCTTTTTTCCTCCTCCTGCTTTATTTACACATTTTATTTATTTAAATGTACCTAGAAACAGTACATCATTACTAAATATGAAGCATCTGTATTTATTTCAATACATTTAAAGTACTTGTTTTACACATACACTGCTAACTATTCTTGATTTTTTTCAAATAGTCTGCAAAATAAATAAATAATTTTGTACAATACAACAATAAATAAATTATTTTGTACGCTACAACAATAAATAAATTATTTTGTACGATACAACCAGTAAGTATGGAATAGAGCAGTATGGGTATGATGTTCTTTATGCATATTCCTTTTTTTTATTCCTTCTTTGTCGTGATTTCATTTATAATTTAAGAAAACACATTTCAATACCGTTATCAACTTTACCCGAGGTAGCCTGTTTTTCTGGTGGCGTAACAGTCTATAATGTGTACATTTTAATGAACGTATTGAAATTATACACCGATAATTGAGGGACGAATGGAGGACAGTATAGGGAGGGCGCAGCACTGGGAAAAAAAAGGATGTTAAGTAAGTAAGTGACCTTGCTTGTTGACTGTGGCGTTTTTTTAACTCCACCGGGTGTTATGTACGGAAGGGCATGTTTGAAGTTGCTCCTGCTTTCATTGTTCTGCTTTTGCCACATTCTGCAGATTGGATGTGCATCCCATGGTACTGCATTTCCCCGCTATATATTTTTTTTGTAGTGAAAGTACACACTAGAGCTGTCAGTTAAACCTCAAAATAGCACACAAAATATAATCGTTCTAGTAAATATTGATGATTGTACCACACATTTTCGCTCCATTTCTCTTCCCATGACGTTATTGTTTTAATATAACTGCAGTTCAGTAAAAGCTTGTGCTAAATAATTACGCCTTGGTAGCTTAAAGAGAAAAAGAAAAACAAAACACAACAACATTTGCAATAAGCCTACAGCAAGTTTAACATACTACAGGAGTGTTACTAAAATATTCATTCCCAACAGATTACAGCACTTTGGAACGTAAGCTATATAAACTAGACACGAGTTTACAAAAAAAACTTTTGGTTTTGTTTTTTTTTTTAATCGAAAAATGTTAACGATACGATTATCACGAATATTCATAATCACGATATATCGTACTATAGAAAAATTGTTTCATCCCTAACGGGAGGGGGACTTTTCTTACAAGCTCCGAAATTATGGAATGCTCTGTCTTCACTTGTCAGGTAAGTTGGGACTGTTACAGTTTTCAAGTCAAGACTAAAATAACTTTTTAAATGGTTTATCTATCTTAGTGGGTTTTAATTTAACTTTAAAATTGATGCTTTTGTATTATTATGTGTATATTGTTATTTAAATCTGTTATTTAAATGGTCTGACTGTGGCAGTTGTTTGTGTGACATGCTATACAAATGTATTGTGGTTTGTTCTTTTTTCTGACTGTACTGTGCTTTGCAATACTTTTGTATAAAATGCAATAAATAAATAAACAAACAACAAACAAATACATACATAAACAGGCAAGTGCTGGGAGCAGACAAAAACTACTACAAATAACAGTAATGACACACATAATTATACTACTAAGAACAGCAACAACAACATTTTTACAACGTCAAGACACTAAAGCCATTAGGGAGAATGCAAGTTCTGTTGCAGTTTGATCAAACACAGCAGTTCTTCCAAAGCACTGAAAAGTGATGTGATCGGTTAGCTGTGTGTTCAGATACTGTTGGGAGATTGACTGAGGGGCAAAGAGGGACTGACAAGTCAGGTTCAATCCACATGACAAAATCAATACCTAACTGTAGTATTTATTTAGCTGCTGCTTTATACTGGCATAGTTGACTTCCTCTACTATGAAAGTTTTCTTTGAACAGCTTTTTTATTTTTTCTCAACTCAATCTTGCATATATTTTCTTAGGAAGTCACGATCATGCATCAAGCTTTTACTGTTATCTGGTGGCATCAAAAATTAGATTTTCCATTTGAAACAAATACAAATAAATTATGTGAACACAAGATGGACACCAAGTAATGCCAAACGCTAGGTAAAGTGATTTAAAGGTGAAGTGATTTTAGCCTTGAATGTGTTTTTTTTTTTTTTTTTTTTTTTAACACATTTAACTTTACATTATCCTAACAATTAGATTGCAATGGTTCTTAACCCTTCGTCAGCATTAATAACATTTATTTATTGTTTAAAAACAAAACCGTACTATCCACAGTAAACGCCTTTAAAATGCCACAAACGAAAATGTAAACTACAAAAATAAATATGATATTGTTCCTGGAAACTCAAATTGTAAAAAATCTAATAATAAAATTGTCAACATATGACTGTGCTTCTGTATATTCATTGGCAAAAACCACAGAGAACATCCATACATAACAAAAAAAGAAAAAAAAAAAGAAAATATAAACCTAAAAAAAAATAAGAAAAGAATGCCAATCAAAACCGCACCGTTGTCGAATTTCCAGGGTCCTGTACTGGGGGCCCATATATTCTGAATTGAGTTGCCTCTCTCAGTCATCGATTTTCCACAATGAAATCATATTTTTTAATAATGTACTGTAGGAGGTAATAAGCAGGGTACAGTAATATAATACAGTGCTGAACCCTAAACAAGACCTGCATGTGGCAGCCTATATACAGTATATGAAACTGCATCTTTTCTGCAACTCCCTGAAGATATATATATATATAGTACTGTAGCAGGTAATAAGCAGGATATTGAAAATAATGCAGTTATCAAACACAGTGCTGGAATTAATGATGCACTATTTATGATATGCAGTACACACAGACAGTTTCATGAAAACGAATATTCGTGTTTCATTCAAAACGAATATTGGCTACAAAAAAAATAAGTAGGGCTAAATCAATAATTTTAGAAGCGATAAACCATTTCTTCATCTCCCTCAGCTCTACTGCAACTCTCAACAATCTATTCTGCCAGTAAGCAGGAGTTGCGATTCTGGTATGTGAAAAATGTAGATTTTGTGCAACCTTCAGAATGCAGAAACGTACCACGTGCACTCTGAAGAACAATGACCCCTGTTTCCTCGAGTCGGACGAGGACATGCTTGCTATCAAAATGAAGGCAACAGTGATATTTAATCACAATTAAGGATTACCCAGGATATTCAAAGAGTTATGAAACATGTTTATTTTAAACACATTGGGGGTGCAAATGCACCCCCTGCCACTGACAAAGCAGGCAAAGCAGTGTTCCATTCCTGTGCTCGTTAACCAACTAAACTCTGACAGAACATCATTTGTTTTTGCATTTGGACGTTTGGCTTCTACCAAAATCTACCGACTGCTTAGCAATCGCCTCTAAATCAAGAGTCCAATGAGCCATATGGCCCAAGAGGCATTTGTTGGAAAGCCTGGTTTAGCGTAAAATCACAATTTCGTTCTCAAATCAACAAAATGTGCAACACACACTTTGAAGTTACTATCAGAACTTCCACCACTGTTATGTTTGTTAACACAGCTGTTTGATTATTAACTTAATTCCTGTACTTGTCATTCATTTTGCAAGCACATCTTCAGATAGTGTACACATGAGAAATCAACCCAAATGTGTTACATATGGGTGTAAAGTACAACGATCACACCATCACTCATTATCCAAGACGAGGACCAGAGCACTGGCTTCACCTTCTGAGACCGAATAAATATCCAAAATGAGGACCAGTGCCATCCATCTACACCATGAAACCAGTCAGCAAAACTCAAACTCATCTTGTTTCCGTGTCTGCTTTCTTGAATTAACTTCCTCCATCAGATTAAGCTGGAGAGACCAATTTCTGCTAGGCTGCAATCCTGACTGTAGCTGACTCAACTCAAATATTTTAGATATAGGCCTGCTGCTGGCTGGAAACAAACAGACCCATTTTTAGACTGCTTTCTAGCTTTTTAGCTCTCTCTCTCTCTCTCTCTCTCTCTCTCTCTCTCTCTCTCTCTCTCTCTCTATTTAAAAATGTAAGCATGCAACGAATACAACATGATATAACTCATCTTCTAGATGAATACAAACTTAAAATGTCCTATGCATCACAGGCAGGGATATGCATCACAGGCCAGGGACAATAACGGTTGCTATTATTTATTTATTTTCTCATACAATTGAGAATATTTCTCAAATAAATAATATACTTTTATTTAGCTTATTCCTGCAGGGGAAAAGGGTTACTAGGTTTATCTCGAGTCACCAAATGTTTTAATAGTTCAGACACATGCAAACCCACCGCCTGGCCTGAAGCTAGAACAATAATATATTAAAAAAAAAAAAAAATAGCACCGTCTCTGATAAGTCTATAGGCTGATTCACTACGGTTCATTTTAAAGTTAGGTTTGACAATAGTACAGTTACTACAATAGAACCAGGTGTACTGCAAAATTATTTAAGCCAATCGGACAATTAGATTAGATTACACTGCACAAATCACACCCATACCACAAGTGCAATGGCTTTAACAACACAAATCCCCACACAAAGCAAACAACATTACTGTAAATGTGTAAAAACAACAAAATTGTAATTCACTGTCTCACCTCCATTGCCCTCTTGATGAAGGGGATCTGGGTTCCGCTGTCCAGGTCCTCATTGATGATCAGCCGTCGAGCCCACTGCCCAGCCCTGACCACTCCACTGCCGTGAATCAGAACCAGCAGCTTGTCCGGGTTGCTCAAGGCATCTTCAGTCAGATAGATGAAGCTTTTTGGTTCATCATCTGTAGCATCCACCTAGCAGAGAGAAAATAAAAAAAAATTACATATACGTCTTCATAAAAAAAATATGGATAGGTGACAGATGAATGTGTTGTGCAATGGAATCTCTGACATGTATCCCATAATATAAAGCTGCATCTCCCTGATTGCAAATCGGTTTCAGTTGGTCCCGCCAGACTTTTAAAAAGGAGCTCCACAAGCAGGAGCTTATGTACCCAAGACTGCACACATTACTGATGTTTCACTTTAAAACAGTCTTAAAAGCCATAACTCGGCAGATTTATTTTTTTCAGTCTCCACAATGCAAGGATGTAATGTAAAGATGCTAACAACGTACAGCATGACCAGCTTGGGTAAGCAGCGGTCTTGTTCAACTTTCAAAACCTGTGCTATTTATGAACAACCACTTAATAAAATACACATAATGTCTGTCTCAATTTGTAAACAGCACATTCATTGCAATGCTTGTTATATTACACTTGCAATTTAAAAGAAAACATTTCACATTAGGAATGCATCAAGGCTAATTATTCACAAAGTAAACAGGCAAAGTGGGTTATTGTTATACACTGCGACTTTGATGTAAAGCAGCTTTACTTAAAAAAAAAAATTAGTAAGTTTATTCACTAATTTGAAAAAGTTACAATAAAATATAATGCTTATACTTACTGGGAGAATTTCTTTTTTCATGTTGCATTCTTTCTCCAGCAATTCATAGACATGCTTGGTGATGATCTGGGAGAAAATAATATATAATTATTCAGTACAGCATGAGATAACCTAGTAAAATCCCTTTGAAAATAAATGAACTATATATTCTATACATAAATACACTATCTATACGTATCTATATATAAAAAGGGGGGGGGGGGGTGCTTTTTAACAAAGGCTGTTCTACTAAGCACGGCAAACTGCAAGGGAATTGTCAACAAAAAAGAACCTATCTTAGCTACAAGCTATGAGCTGATGTAAGATATGTTTATCCCCAAAGCTGCATGTGAGAAACATGTATACAGTGTAATTTTAACCTAAGGGCAACACTTTTATGGTTTAATGACATCGACAACTTTCCTCTTTTTTTGCCAGCAGAACTGCATTATTGACTGCCTCTGGAGTACAGACAGTGCATAAAGAGAACGAGAAAAAAAGAAATGTTTCTTTTATTACACCAATGTTTTAAACCACTTACTTACTAACAACTGTCATGAAGCTATAAAACAAAAACAAAACAAAACCCTGTTATGCTTATGTGTGGTTTGGTGCATTGCTTTGAAATGATCTGAAGGTATGTTTACAGTTCAGCCTCCTATCAACCAAGGTCAACATTTCGGAGAGCACCACAGGATTTTGAACGTCTACAAAATCTCTCGACAGACATAGATACTGTAGCCTTGAAGATTGTCTGGCTAATGTCCTGAAGAATGCTTGCCTTGTAACTCCACAAACATCAATAAGGGCTGGTACAGGGCCATGCTTTGTGGAATGTGCCTGCCATGAAGCCTAATAGGGCTGGGGCAAGTGCAATTTTCTATCCTCACTGATATCTAAACTTATATATGGACATAGGACATACTTGTTGGAGGGTAGTGCACATGCACTCAGCAGGAACAAGGTTAGGGAAGCAGTGGGGAATCAATGTATACCGTGTCCATACCTGGCATAAATCAATGGAGATTATCTGAATTGAAAGGGGTACATTTTTTTATACTACCTCTTATTAGCATTACAACATTCTAGAAAGTCAGTTAACGTGTTCTGCTTGTATTATGGCTTGATCCTCCCACTATATCTGCATTCTGTCCTGGGTTTCAGAACTACTATACTTAAGTATATTATTCAAATGAGGCTGGGAGTTTAATGGTAAATAAATTGTTCCTCCTTTACACCTGTATGAACATTCAGACCTACAAGTTTGACTTATTCATGCTGTGAGAAGTGCGATCAGTTCAACATTTACAAGGAGCCTGATTATTCATATTCCTAGAACCTGGTCATTTCAATAATATACTTAAACAAAGGAAGCTCTCAACCAAGGAGCACTGGGTACAGGGCCAGTGGGAGTTTCAAGCCCTGTGATATAGTTCACTGCCATAAGTAAGAGGTCTACAGAAAATAAGTGACTTGCAAAAAAGTTGTTTTTGTTTCATAATTTTATCAAAATAAAATAAAACCTTTAAATATAATATACAAGGAAGTAGCCCAAACATGGCTTAGTTGAATCTGAGACCTAACTAGGACCTGGGAATCTGAACACTGTAATGTAACATGTAAAAATTATGCAAATGTGTTAAAGCTGGATCTGGTCAAAGACTATTAATAAGTTGCTTTTTTTTCTGAAATGCAATAGTGCATTGCTAGTATAAATTCACTTATGTAGGCCAAGGTCTTTAAAAATAAAATCATCAACTATTTTGATCCTGGGAAGAAATAAATCCTGTTGGGACATGTAATATGAAATATGGCATTTTGCTCAACCCTGAGTATCAGGGAAGACTAAAAGCAGAAATTAAATGAAGAATTTTATAATTCAGCTAGTTCAGGAAAATGCCAAGATAAGTTTAAAGATATATTCCATTTAACTTCACTAATTTACTAAATGTCAGCATCACTGATGAAGACTGAATGATTTTGAAGCACAATATGCTTGTATTTAATGATATCAATAAGCCTTGCAGAAAATGTAATTTGTGGTACAATATTTACTCAGCGCCTCAGGAGTTTAAAAAAAAACAAAAACATCAGAGGATAAAAAAGAAAATAGATTATAAGTGTGTCACTCGACAACGTCACTGAAAAGGCTGTGCTGCAGTTTACACACAAGCACTTTCACATAAGTTTTGAGTCAGGAAATTTGGATGTATTTAAATCTGATGCATTGCTCTCAAGGGAAGCGTGCAGATAAAGAGCTCTACAGCGAGGTCTGTTAGTTCTGGAGATCCATATCTGAAAGTGCCTCAGGCACGTATGTGACGAATTTCGGGGGGTCTCAACTCGAGCATGACCGAATTCCTCATCACAGAAACCACAAGCAGAACCAGTCAACACAACCTGGCATATTGTGATCTAGCGAGTTAAACAAAAAAGAAAGACATTCAAGCACTGAAATGTTGTAAGAATTTGAAGGTGACAGTTTAGATTTGGGGAATCTGGTTTTCATACTTGATCAAGCAGTAACAAGCTGTTCATTGTCCTGAAGCGTAGCTACACAAACATGTGTAATGTACAGTCAGATTCAAAAACAAAACAGCCTCAAGAGTGTGCCATTAGCATCATTATTAGTATTATTACTATCACCACTGTGGTAACATCCATATAAATAACCTTTTTGTTTGTACCTGCCTCTGAGCAAGGTGGGTTTCGGTAAAGGCCAGTATAAAAATGACCACTAGGGGTGCATATCATCCTCCCACCTACCCCTTGAAAATACTAGTGGCTTTATTAAGCATGCAAAAAATCCATTAGCGTAGAAACAACAATAATACATGATAATTAATAACCCATACCTCAGGAGAATAAACAGATACAACACACATAATATGCAATTCAGACGGTATAAACAATTAATTAAATACTGTCAAATCAATCTTCACTAATTACCCAGCAAAAAAAATCTATTTTTGCTGCTTATGTGTTAAAGCAGAAAAATATCCAAGTATTTTAAGTAGGCCATACTTCCTTCTAATTGTTATAATTTCCAATGATTTTGATAATATAAGCCCTCCAGGAATCGATATGTTCAGTTACTTATTTGCGACACATAAAGTTCTGTACACATTCCAATATATGAGTATTATGCAGCAGATATTTATTCAGCATATTAGTCAGCGCCACTTAAACGGGACACTGATATTTGGGTTTTCTGGTTAAAATGGGACAGAAGTCTGGGAGACAGTTCTTTATGTCGTTTAATTGGGATGCCAATTCATTTAATTGGGATGTGGTATTTTCAATGGATGAAAAGAGATCACTTTTCAGAGCAAGACAGGTTTGTGTAGCGCAGTGCAGTGATCAAGTGATTACACTGTGACTTGCGGAAACTGCAGAAACCAGTGGTTTTTGCCTCTCCTGTCATTTGTCAGTTGTCATCATGGCTGAAAAGCAAAAACGAGTCGATTTCATTTTGTTAAGGAATACAAAAATCTATTGACTCGTATTTCAAATGATGCATTTAACATTTATTCGTAATGCAATGTGATTTCATTCTTTTTCTTTTCATAAAATAAAATGTAAAAAATACTTCTCTCTTGTGCATGTCATAAATTATCAATATAAGTGTGACTAAGTCCTCTTGTTCAATTGGGACAGCTGCTTATTCTGGATATTTTTACATCTCCCGAGACATCCCGATAAAGCGGCAACGACATTTCTTATATAGCAAAAATAGCAACATACTATCTGACATAATACAATCCTGTCTTGAAGGATTACAATTCCTTGTGTAAAGCAATCTATTTAAGATGTACATACTGTACAAAATTGGAGAAATGAAATGTTAAGAACTGTTCCCATCAGGATTTTTTAAAATTTCTCATCCAACAAAGGACAGCCAAGAAATCTGTGGTCTCAAGGGAGCAATTCTTAAATTAATAAAGACATGTGTTTAAAGCAAATTGTGCTGTAATGGATCTCAACCTCAGGAGAATTAAAGCAAAAACAAAACTTTGTCGAGTTGGAGAAGTAAGTAAGACAGTTACCGAAACATCAAGGGTCTAAAATAAACCTTATTAAATAATGCTGAAAAATTCTGCGCCGACAGTTGACTCTGGTCTGATCTGAAAGCAGCAGCCCTCACACTTGGGTGGGAAGGAGATAAGCAGCTAGCACCATTCTGGCAAGTGCTCAATACAGAATCAAACATAAGCAAGCTGATCTATTTGTATAGTTCAATAGAAAGTCTTCTTGAAACAAGGGCTGTAACAAGACCAAATCAAGACCACCCACACTGTTGGTCTAATCTGTAATGATTAATGCAACCAAGGTTGGTCCAGTCAACTGCTTCTCAAATGATAAGAGGATCATCTGCATGGTGCGAGTTTACTAAAGCCTTGACCTTAACACTACCAGCCTAAACAGAGATGATTAATTGAGGCAAGCCTGATCAGGCTTTTTTTAAGCACACTTAGATGAAGGGAAGGAGATACAGTACATGAAAGCAGTTTACTTCATAAATACTAGATTACTTTCTAATGTATGCCACTGTAAGAGACATTTATTTGCATCACATGTCTACAGCATGCTTGTTCTCTTGTTTTGTTTCAGTCAAGGATGGAACATTTCTTTTCAAGGGTGTCCATGGGGAGCACTTGACATTCTTCACCACACTTTGGGCAAACTAGACATGCAAGTTTTTAATGGACACATCATGACAACACTAGGTGTAACCAAAGAACTTGTAATATATATAATATATATATAAAATATATATATATACAGCGAGTTGTAATATATATATATATATATATATATCCCACCATAACATATACACAATATGATGTATAGAATATGTTATACACATACCTATACAATAGGTTTCTATATATATAGAATATATATATATATAATATATATAATATATATATATTATATACATGTGTAATATATATAATATATATATATATATATATATATATATATATATATATATAATATATATATATATATATATATATATATATATATATATTATATATATATATACATATATGGTGTACATATATATATATATATTATATATATATATATGTATACTATTGTGGTATATATATACATATACAACTATATATATATATATATGTTACATATGACCACTTTGGGTGCATGGGTAAGGGAACTGTAGGGGTATTCATCTAAAAAACAAATGTAATAATCTTGTTGACTCCGATTACCAGACGCTAGTCCAAATGGATTAACCATCCCCAGGTAAGACAACCCCCACCATACACCACTGTGCAATGCTTCATCTTTGGAACCTTCAAACACCTTGTGGCTCAACCTCTTATTTATTTATTTGTTTTGTTTTTAATTAACAGTTGAAATATAATAAATTAAAAAACAGTTGTTGCTTGAAAAAGACACCACCAACAATGGAAACAAACAAAACAGGCATGATTTGGTGGTTAAAGGCTTCTCAGTTTCACAGTTGAGAATCTCAATGATGTCACGCTTAGGGAAAACTATTTCAGTTGGTCAAACGCAGGCTTCATTTCCAGTGTCAAAAATGGAAGAGTGCCAATGCATGTCTCAGTAACCCTTAAAAGGTAGAGGGGTGAAGTTTGGGATTTCTCATGGAACAGTTATTTCTTCAAGCAGTAAAATGGCAGTGAACAGTTCAAAAAAAAAAAAATACATAAAAGAAGAACACCCCCAAAAAATATGCAATTAGTTTTTGGTTGCAACACATTACAGACTTAGGAAACCAAACCAGGTGAAACCGAATAAATGAACACTGCATTGCCCAGCATCCTTTGTCAATTTAATTTCAATCAATAAAGTCGGAGAATCGAAATTCCATCATTAGCCCTTTTGCAAGATGAGATCCAACTTAATTAAACTTCTGGACTTTAAATATGCACATGTAACAAAAGCTAGATGTGTCAGATCCAAATACAACAAAAAAAAAAGGTGACAGACCAGCTAAATTGTTTCTTTCAACACAAATGCCATTGTAAGTGGCGAAACACGCTGGTACTCGTCAGAAAGAAAGAAAAACAAAAACATCTGCCCTGCTCCAACTTCATTAGAATAATCTTGGTTTGTCACTCCACAGGTGCAAAAAAATCTTCATTTCTTAATAGCCTAATGTACTTCCATCTGGATTAGATCAGACACTCGTCACCTATCTATGCGAAATATCACTAACAGTAATAATTACACCAGCTCTGAACCCTACAAGTACTGTCATGTCACTTTGATGAACCCCCCCCCCCCCTCCCTCCCTCCCACCAAGGAACAAGACAGGGCTCAATGATGCGCATCAGACATTCTCTCCAATGTGTAGCTCACAATTTTCATGTCTTCTCAAACAACACAGTTACAACAGGTCTTACATCTGCAAATGAAGATTGCCTGACTGAAACCAATGCAAGCATTACATTTTTATTAGAATATATGGGCTCCCTTAGGGTTCACATTGACAATTGTATTCAAGCTGAACTATACACAACTCCAAGCTTTACAGAATACCTGCATAATTCAATCAGAGTACACACTGCACACATAACATGCAGCACAAAGGTTACTCTACTGTTATTATTACAGGCCTGGTTACAATTGCACATTGTTTAGCATGTGTAGCCTAACAGTTGAGCACTGAATTCAAGAAGATGGAGACTGGCCCTAGACATAAATAATATACAACTGGAAAGAGTTTTGCATTCATTACATTTTAGTATTTCACACTGCTCATAAGGCTTTCAGAAAGGAAACTGGACAGCACTGTATCTCTCGTTCCAAGTGTTTTTGTAAATCTGTTAAATAAAAATTACAATCAAACTGTGCCCTTGACTTTTTGTTATACTGTTCCAACAGCATCACAGTTCTAGTTTAATAAAACAATATTTGCTCTGCAACAGAAAGTTTTGAATGCAATAAATTATCTTTATTATGCAAAGAATCAATTACAGCAAAACATAATGACCTTCCCAGCAAAAGAAAAGATAAAAGCACAAACTTGAGAGAGGATTAATAACTGTCCCGATTAACATAATGCAGGTAGAGATTTATTCTTCTAACTCCTTTTTAATTGGAGTACACTACTAGAATTCAACACTCGGACCATGCATATTGAAGACACTTGTGGAATTGTACAATTTAAAAGTTGCTTGAGAGTGCGAATCATGTTATTAGTTTACACAATTAAAAAATTGCTGTTCTCAAGTGTAAAAATGTTATCTTTGCAATTCAGTCCATTAGGTTTTGTTGCTGTTTGTATTAAAATTATATATAGCATGTATGACTAAAGCGGTCATGTTTAAACGTGTAAGCGTTTTGATTTAGCTAAACATTAATAATCATTTAGGATTAGAAAATCGATAATGTATACATTACTAGCAAGTCTGAATCATTTATCCCTGCTGCAATCACCTGACACGTCTGCAACGTTAGATACATTGAGCAGCCAAGTCTTGTAATTGCCTTAAAGACTGTAGTTTTTCTTGACATACAGTACTGAGCCATGCTCCACAATGCACTATATGTACAAGGCGCGCCCCTGCCAATTAAGGGCCTTGAGACATGTAATACTGTATTATGAAAACGTAGATGCTAAAAAGTCCCTTTAAGGTACAGTAATTAGTTGTGGTATTTTTCATGATATATTTATTCAACTTTCTCTCAATAGTATTAGCCGCCTGAGGTGTAACTTTATTTGCAAGTGGGTCCCATGAGGAAGGAGGTAGTAACATCCCACTCAATCTGTCCACACAGACCTACCAGAATACGCGACCCTGCAGGGAGAATAAGGATAAATGCAAGTTATTGTTGTTTTTTCTGTCATTCATATGTTCTGACTTGATTGGCAGAACGGTTGAGAATACAGCTGTTTCAGTCAGAACACCACCAGCAGAGAAAAAGAGGGAGGCTGAATCTCAAGGGAAACTCTTAGATAAACATTTTCAGAAGAAACCTCAAAAAAATTATTACTCTCTTTGAACTTCAAAGTATCATCAACACAATTAGATGAACTAGCAGGAATTCACTAAGTATAAAAACAAAGTGGAATAAAACGATTGATCAGCACGATTAAAAGAAAATCATATTTCCCTGACCAAGACAGTAAAGGTCTCCACACACTGGATGCGATGCAATGGTACTTTTACTGCGACACTACCTTTCACACCAGCGGTGACAGGCGTGCGCGACGCGATAGGTGACATTTCTCTGATTGTACAATCAGCTGGAAAAAAAATCACACCTATGATAGTCCTGTTATACAGCTAACACAAATGTAGAATACTTAATAGCTTTTCAGAATACTTATTTCAGTAAAACACCAGCTATATCCAGTTCCCTGAAAATGGACTGCCAGCTGAACTCCCTCATTGCCGTGTCCTTATAGTTTTTGTGTCCTTTATTGTACAGCTCCTGGTATTTTGATGCTGCAAGAATTTCATTTTTTACAATCAATTTACTGAAAATGTACTCATTGGTCAGTTCCCTAGCTGCCGTGCAACTAAATTACAAAAATTAGGATCCTACTTTTTTTTTTGCATCACTTCAGTGTCGCTCGTCGCATCTCACACACTGTGAACGGCATTTATCAAAAAGTTTTATTTTTGTTGTCGTGGTGTGGTGTGTCACGTCCGATGTGTAGGGGCCTTAGCAGGGGGCGACCTCCAGAATAGAGTTAGACCAGTTTCTTTTTTCAATGCAGCTGCATACTAAATCATAACCTCCGTCTACATTTTAAAGGATTAAAAACAACATTCTCCGTTGATGTTTTGATGTTCATACAGTAGAGCTCTCCTCAACATTTTCTATCAGTATCAATTAATGGGAATAAAATTCCCTTTTCTGATTAATACTAACTTTTTCGTGTCTTCGGAGCAGTTTGGTTGAAAGGATTTTTCATCATGCAAACTGAGACCTGTCTTTAACTTCATATGGTACCAGATACAGTATAGTGTACAGTAGAAAACACACATCTGCTACAAGGTGCACATTTTGCATGAGTTCTCAACAGCTAGTTCATTAGCGAGAACTGTGACAAACAAATAAAACCTCTACAAAAAAAAAAAAAAAAACACCATAAACCATCCTTTTCATCATTAAACGTTTAGCAGAGAACCACAAAGGCTCCATCCAGCCTTCCTGACCTTTTAAAAGGTTTCACTAATAACAGGATTCTTTTTCCATAGCTTAGAGTTTACTGCTTGTGGATAACTGTTCTCTAAACCTGGGAGAATGGGGGCAATCACAATTAGATGCGCCCACTGTTTAGTTCCGAGTCAATATTTACTATTGATAATGTGATTATTACGCACAATACCGTACAGTAGAGCCGTGTTAGTGGAAACTGACACACAACCTGTTAATAAGCACTCAGTCAGCTGCTCTCAAAAGACTAATTTCACATTTCAATAACTAGCAAGGGGGAAAAAATACAATACAATACACTTAGGATGCTTATTTGAACATACAATTGTACCTATGTAGTGCTACACAATTGCAAACAGAAATGTGTTGTGTTCTCAGCGCAGTGTTTCTGTAATATTTCATATTTTAATAATGTCCTGTTTCTGAGAGATTGTTTTGGCTTTATTTCTTCATCATGCAGTACATCATTTCAGAATCAGCGTCATATATATATGACACACACACACAGGCAACATTTTAGTGTATTTAAGTATTTCTAGTAAAAAAATAAATAAAAAAAGATACAGTAACATCTACAAAACATGCAGGGCTAGATTCTAAAAGAACTGGATTGTTTGAAAATAGGGAAAGTGCATACAATATGCCAGTAACTTGTAAACCCTGCCAAAACTGAACATAAAAATAAGTCCACTGAATAAAATGAATGAGCTGTTTGCTACAGGATAGGATCACAATAATGGCTAAAAGTACAAAAAACATCCAAAATGAAGTTACAGAACTGTTTTTTTTTTTTTTTTTATTGTTTATTTTTATTTTTTTTTTAAATTGATGGGAAAGCACAAAATGTTTCTCTAAAATAACATTTTGTAAAATGGAGAAGTGTGGCTCTAGCGTAGCCAAATAAAGCTGGCAAAAATTCTGTGCAAATGTGTTAGAGACATGCCCCCTGCATGACATTTAACAACTCAATACATTCAAAACAGAGACCATTTCTCACATGACCCCATGCTTTACAGAGAGACACACAATTAAAAAAATATTCTAATAGCAAATAAAACTTATTTTCAAAACACTGGCCACAACGTTGCTGCCAGTCTGGCTTGCAGGCTGCTTTCCAAGTTGCCTTTGGTTGTTTGTCTTTCAACAGCGGCATAAATCTGTTCTAATAGCCCAAAAATCAAATCTAAAGAGGTTAAATGTTCTGTTAAAAAGCGCACAGTCGGAATACATTATGAACCCGTTCCATTGTTATGTACTGTAATACTGAAATGTGCCAAACTGGTATTAAAAACCGACTTGATATCTTTTTATTAGACATTCTATACCTATCCTGCAATATGAGCGGATAAAACCCCTATTGCGTAATTAAGGGAGGTTTTTGATCACCTCTCCCAACCTTTAAAATAACATTTGGTTATTGTCTTCTTTTGTGTGTTCTTTGTTTTCAACAGCGACATCATGGAAACATCATGTTGGCCAATTCGGATGTACATCCAACCCCTGTTGCATTTAGAATAAAACAATTGAATCGCTATGACGGAAGAAAAAACATGCATTTAGCAAAGATCGTGTTTAGTGACTCTGGTCCCAAGTGAGCTCCTTTTTGTCTAAATTGCCATCAGGTGGACTTCGGTTGCTACTAAACCAAAAGAAGAGTTAATGTGACCCACATAATGGAGAGATTGTTTCAAGCACTTCACTAAATACTTCAGAAACGACAGTGAACATATACAGAATGTCTGAATGCTTCAAGGATTTTAGCTTTGGCTGTATTTAAATTATCTTAATATAGCGTGGTCATCTATTTGACAGCTTTCACATCTCTCCCTTGATCTGCACTGATTTCCATCAGCGTGTAATGGTCATGTGGGATTTCTAGTGGCTCACCTGAAAGGCACTGTCGTTTGAAGTGTAGGATGAGGCATACAAGTGTGGTTCCATGCCCACTCGCTCCTAGTTGCCAGTCTTGGCTGGGGACCCACAAGGAGCTCTGCATTGACCTTTGTGGCTAGTTGCGCTAATCACACTCCAGTGAGCACTACTGTTCAGCCACCTGACGAGTCCAAGCAGAAACATCCCAGGTTGGACCCTTGCCTCCTGTTTATATATGGTGGATACTGAATGATTGCACCATGTAACAATTTTTTTTTTTGTTCCTGGGTAGTAAGTGTTATTTCCCAATTGCTTGTGCCTCAAAAGTATAGAAAATGGCTATTCCCCACAAACTTTGCTTTTCTGACCAGGACAGTGATATTTCAAAATATCAGTATTTCCAATGGGAAAACGGGCAAATGTGTGTCTTTTCATTCACATAAAGTCAGAAAAAAACAACATATGAATCCAAATTGCCTAAAAATTTAGAAGTGAGTAGTTTTTCGAGATTTACGATTATACTGTAAATACAGTATAATCGTAAATCTCGAAAAACTACTCACTTCTAAATCTTTTGTAGTCATTTTTGTATTACTTTAGTATAAATACATGTTAATTTGGATTCATGTTGTTTTTTTCTGACTTTATGTGAACGAAAAGACGCACATTTGCCCGTTTTCCCCACTGGAAATAGTGATATTTTGAAATATCACTGTCCTGGTCACAAAAGCAAAGTTTGTGGGGAATAATAGCCATTTTCTATACTTTTGAGGCATAAGCAATTAGAAAATAACACTTACTACCCAGGAACAAAAACTGTGTTACATAGTGTTGTTCGTGGCCTGCGTACGCGGAGGCGTTGCTATCCCACGTATCACACCATATATGGGAGGATGGCTTGGCGGTGACGTTACAGACCAGGAAGAGACAGACAAGTACTGAGCGCTGAGCACATATTTATTAAATAATAAATAAAACATTTAAACAAAAAACAAACACTGCACACAAAACAAAACGGCACAGTGGCCAAAACAATCTCTTCTTAACAAGTATCGTGCTGGTGTAAAACTAGCACGCTCAGCAGTTGATATTTCTGCACGTGGTCATATACCATATGTGTGATCGACTGCCAATTTGTAAATAAATCATTGACTGGCACTCTCACGAGATATTTGTTTGGCACAGACAAAACGCAAACCTCATCCCTGCCAACCTACATTAACCATTAGCGGTCCATTTATTCAGTGCTTGTCAGGCATGTCAGGTCGAATTTATTTTCACACGTGCTGTTTAAAATATGTTTTTTTTTTTTTTTTCAGATTAAAAACAGGTTTAAAAGGCAATGAATCGCAAAAGGACACTCAGTACTGTATTTCCAGCCAAGCCCCACCCCTTGTTTGCTGTATTTTTCACATTCCTCTCCTGATCACTCGTTTTTATCCCCAAACTCCTCAATATCCAAGTCCAAGTCATTATGCAGAAGCTGTTATCTCCTTTGTTTATGTCCGTGTTATCTCTGTGGTGCATTTTCTCAGCTTTTTCTGGAGAAAAAATGACTAGAGACCTGTGCTTTACTTTTTGATGATCTCGGACAGGGTCCGATATCAGACTGGAAAGGGTTCAAATAAGCCAGTACCTGATAATAATAATAATAATAATAATAATAATAAATTAAATAATAATAATAATCCCATCCCCATGGGTAGTGGGTAAACCCCATCACCCCCCCCCCCAAACAACAGGGTCCCAGAGGACCCTCAGGTGAAGGTAACCGGCCTCTTGGTAACAGAGGTGGCAACAGCCACTCTATTTGTCGGCCTGGTGGCCACGGTGCAATAAAGCATAAGCATCCA
Source organism: Polyodon spathula (assembly GCF_017654505.1). Classification (NCBI taxonomy): domain Eukaryota; kingdom Metazoa; phylum Chordata; class Actinopteri; order Acipenseriformes; family Polyodontidae; genus Polyodon; species Polyodon spathula. The sequence goes on from NC_054534.1 coordinate 6,587,287, forward strand.
CGGGTGGTGCGGGAGTGGCATCCTCATGTGGTGTAGGCTTGGCATCCCCAGGCAGTGCAGGACAGGGCATTAGCTGACCATTTGCAGACGATGGCAGGAGCTGACCCTCGGGAGGTGACAGCAGGCGCTGACCCGCGGGAGGTGACGGCAGGACTGGACACTTGGGAGGTGACAGCAATGCGAGTAGTGGCAGTGCTGGCTCCTCCCCTTCATCCAGAAGGGGGGGGAGTCCACTGACCCATGCCCAAGCTCTCCACAAATGAGGCATCATTCCCGGCCATCGAGGTACCTGATGAAGGCATTTATTCCCTTTTCCCCTGCTGCGTACAAAGCAGAGATGCCCACCTTCAGCTTGGGGGCAGGTGGCGCTTACTCCTGCTGGGGAAGCAGCACTTCTCCAAGGGGAGTTGGACGCTCAGGCTCCCCCCCTTTGGATGCTGGACGCTTGGGCTCCTGCCTTATGGCCACTGGAGACTGCTTCCTTGTTCCTTTTGCCTCCAACTGGCGTTGCTGCTCCTCCACGCACTTGCCCTGCCCCCTTTTCTTTCTCTCTGTCTTCCTCTTCAGGGCAGGTGGCTCCTCCGTTCCACCCTGAAAGGGGCAGCACCCAGTGCAGTGCCCGCATTCTGCACAATGCAGGCACCACTGACCTTCTTCCATCCTCTACAGTCCTTTCCCCGGGTCCATTTTCTTTCTTTTTGTTTTTCAAAATTCACAAAATAATTACAAGTAAAAATTGTGCTCGTAGTACCTCTTCTGGCCTGCGTATGTGGAGGCATTGTTATCCCACGCACAACAACATACAATACATGGCAGGATGGCTTGGTGGTGAAATCACAAACCAGGAAGAGGCAGACAAGTACTGTGGGATGAAGCGCTGAGCGAGTATTTATTAAATAATAAATAAAATGTTTAAACAAACACTGTACACAAAACAATGCAGCATGGTGGCCAAAACAAACAGACACTCTTCTCTTCTTAACAAGAAGTGAAACTGCGTACTTTGGAGTGCTCAACCCCAACCACAGTCAGCAAAAGCTGCTGATTTTTATACTGTGGTCAAGGGATTAACTGGCTATCAATTACCTGGTTTATCCCTCGACCACATTCTCCACAGGGTTTCTCATATGCATGGTCGACAACCACTCTGTCAATAAATCATAAGCTGCCGACTGTGCATTCTCTCGAGATATTTGTTTGGCAGAGATGAAACACAAACCTTGTCCCTGTCAACCTACATTAAAAATAAACCCAAAACAGTACCCGATAATAATAACAATAATAATAATACTAAATCATTAATTAATACATTAATACATTAATATTAAATCATCTGCTGTTTCCAAACTTTTGAACGCTACTTAACAAGAACATATTTTTATTTTAAATGTGCTTGACAAAACGCTGTATCAATACTGCAACAGGGTAAACACATGACTATGAAGAAGCTGGGCAAGCCAGTCTAGCAGTAAGCCTTGTCCAAGTGTGCTGGCTTCTATGGGCCCCAGGCTCCCTGAGAACATGGAACACAGATTTCAGAGCTTGGAATATACCACATAGACCCTGGAAGATGTACACTCAATTCATACAGCCTAAGGCTGCTAGTTAAAACAATGCTATTATGATAAGACCTGACTGGTCCATTTTGAAGGCTGTTATATACGCACATATTTGCAGTCAATTCTCGTTAAAGATGACACGGATTAGACACATTTCGAGATACTACAAATTTTCTACATGGTCCCAGACAAATTTAACAATCGCTTATTGAAAATTACTTCTTATAATTTCATGTTGATGCGAATTATTTGAGTCCCCACAGGGAAGAACATTTTGAGTAAAACTAATTCAAACAGCTAATTTCAAAGGGTACTGGGAAATGTATTCACTTGCATCCAGACTGATGCCTCTGTTCTGTATTTTAGTGCTGTTTTGTGACTAGTAGCAGCGCAAACACGTGCACTAGCTTTCAAAACCGCTAAAAGGTTTATTGTGGAATAGAATAATTATTTTGTATAAATATTCAGACAGGTTTACCTCTCCAAGTGCTTCATAACGCTTTTGGTTCCATCTGTGCAAGTCCTCCCGATAATTGAAAACAAAAGGCTCTCCAGTTTTTATATGCCTCAACTGTCCCTCTAAATAAAAAAATAAATACAAACACAATTCAATTTTTATATAAAAAGACTATGAAACATATCAGATACAGTATCTGTTCTATCAGCACAAAACTAACAGATATAAAAAAAATCACTATTTCATTCTAGAAGCAGCATTAGTTCACTTTGCCACAAGTACTCTTATCTTCAGCAACACCACTGTTTTCTGTATTTCTGCATTATTGATTGGTTGTATTTGCAGGTCAGTTCATGGTGCAGTCATCATTACACATAGTAATTGCTGTAGTAAATAACTGTCTTTCAAAGCATTTTTTTTTTAACAGAGATACCAATGAAACAATAATAATTGGTAGCGCTTTACATTACATGAATAGCATTCTAATTACACTGCAATGGCTTGAATGACCAATTACCAATGATTTCTGCTCTTTCTTGGTAAGTACTCTGCAATTACATGGAAATGGTCTTGTGAACACCATGTTGTTACCTATCGTACATGACAACACCATGGCACAAATGCTATCTCAAGAAACCTCTATTTAACAAACGTTGGAAACTTCTTGAAGTGCATAATTGCACCATGGACAGACTTGGGGCCTGCTGTAGTGAGGCACTAGGATGGATGTTACTTTTGTGGCCCACACATTATAAATACACCTATTAAAAACGCCTAGAAAAATCAGACTGCTGCCCTATTTGTGAACATTGTTACTCCATGTTGCAACTTCACTCAGTTTACAGAAGTGTCTAATATCTATGTTTACACTTTGGGATGTCCTTCCCTTGTTTCCAGGAACTGGGAAATCAGAAAAGCACAGCACCAAACCTTTACTTTCAGTATCTCATCTCTTATTAATGACTGAATTTACAAAAATTACATTTTCCTCAGATAAAAAAATAAACAAAAAAAAACATGTTGGTGTTAATCTGGTGAGATCATCAGTGTTGTAATCAAATTAGTTTAAGAGACGGGTACATGTTTTTTCTGTACTCCTAAATAAAGAAATAAATTATGCATTCTTGGGAGATAAAACTTAAATCTTTAAAACAGCAATGCCTAACAGAAAGAAGATTAAATGATTATAAAACTGAACATGCAAGAAAAGTTCAGCTCCATTGCCTTTGCAACACAACCTCTCTGAGGAATTTGCTTTCATAACTTTTTTTTTTTCTCAATAATTAGTGCACTGTTCTATTTTTTATGTTGTGTGTGTAATTAGATGTACATAACCTTGGATTTCCAGCAATAAAAAGCTGAAGGCTAGTGTGATAGAATCATCAGCTTTGAATGCAAATGAAGACATAACACCAAATACCCCCTCCCTTTTTTCAAATCAACCTAGGGTGATTACTGTAGCTCTAATTACAGCTCACAAATACCTGCTAACAGCTGCACTTCTTTTTATTATTACTATCAATATTGGAAGATACCATGTGCCATTCATTGTGATTACCAAGCATCCCTGTTCCAAATATTTTCTTACACTAAGTGGCTTCAAATGCTAAGTAATACGATGTACCGACTAGTGTTGTAATTCAAACACTGACATTAACACCGATTACTGTGCAAATTCTAACAACGATTATCGAGTTAAAATGCCTTAAAAAATTTAAAAAAAAAAACCTTCCCTCGCTGTAACAGTTTCAAGGAACAATAAGTCCTCTTTTTATAGAGCATGGTATAAAAAACTTATTCAAACAAATCCCAATGTTTTAAGGCACATTTGCTAAATACATTGGCATTTAAATATAGCACTCTCCAATTTTTATATTCCTGCCGTCACTAGTCTGACAAATTTCCTGTGTAAACATAGCGGTAAATTAAGAAAAAACAAATAAAATAAAATCAACTCCACTGTCCAAAGCAAAAAATGAACAAGGTTTCAAAACTACATAACACTATGGCCTATGGAAATAAATAAATCGATCTTTTTTTTTTGTTTTGTTTTTGTTAATTTGCTGTTGGTTATAATTTATGAATTACGTGGCTCAGCTTCTGCTACTAGTGAAAGCAGCAGCCCTTTCCAGTGTGCCGCGGTTGCAGAGATGCATTTCACTTTTTTTGTCATATTTTTATATGATTTGCATTATCTTCTGATAATACAACTATATCGTCATTTTTCCCAAAACAGTACATTAGAGGTAGCCGACCCTTTCCTGCAGTGGAACTCTCGACAGCGACAATTCGGGTTGATCATTTTATTTTGCGTCTCCATAATTGAATATGTATAGTATTTCTTTCATACATGTATGTTGATTTTTTATTTACTGCCCACACTGCACTATGATATGTAGAATATCTATTTCATACATGTATAGGCCCAATCAATCTACAAACCACATCGCAACCAAACATGCATCACATTCTGGAGAGCTCAGAGAAGCGTTTCACCCATGTGGATTCGCTTACACCTATACAGTATATTACCAAGGCCCTACCTATTTCACGGCCCTGAGAAACGTGACAAAGACCGTGAAATTCATTCTTCATAGTGAAAACTGTATATTTTGTGTACTGTTATGCTGCACTTAAATCCAATTAAGTTATATATATATATATATATATATATATATATATATATATATATATATATATATATATATATATATATATATATATATATATATATCTCCTGGTTCCTGACGTGATTATAAGCCTGTTTCAGTTTCAAAAAGAAAGCCGGACAGGATTTATTGATTGAAACTTTGCAGCAGCCAATAACTACTCTGGACTTTGCTCGGTGATTGGTAGATAATGGCATCCGGGCGGGTTTAGTTTCCTAGGAGCGCTCAACTGGTACTGTTAAGCTAGTGAACATTTTGCGAAGTGTCCAGAATGAATTTAAATAAAAAAGTGCGGATAGTGCATTGTTTCAAAAAGAAAAGGTAGAAAAAAACAACTTTCTGAAACAGCGACACGTGACGACGTTGTAATGTTAAATGTTATTAGTTTCGCTCAAGACAGGCTTGGGACTTGTTTAAAACAAAATACGCATATGCTCAGTAACTTTTCGAAGCAACAACACAGTACATTAATATATACAAGACACATTTTTAATTGCATGGAATATTCGATTTCATTTCAATATTATCTATTTGTTCTCGTGGGGTCCCAATCGATAAATAATTTTATTATTATCGTTGCTGTTGGAAGTCTAGTACCTACTCAGCAAACCGAGGTAATGGCAAACAAAAAAGACACCTCTACCCACACTCTTTCTGTCAAAATGTAAGTCTGTTCAGCAATTCAGACGTTCACACCTGACTGTGGGAGCAATCAAAATTTTACACAAGTTAGGAAGCATCTCTCATGTTTGCCCACTACAGCCAATCATAATAATGCTATTGACTCACTTGTAAACATCACTGGTAGGCAGGATGGCAGACAGAATGCAACCATGGGACTTGAGCCACAGTCATTAACATGATTAAAAACCAGCTACAAGTACAGAGGGTTCCCAAATACACAAAGAAAATGAGTGCATAAAAACAACTTACTTTCATTAAAAGCATACTCAAATTCCTCTAAGTTATTAGGGAAGTTAAAAGGGGGTTCGTCTTTCTTCATCAGTTCATCCAGGTCTATCCTAGATAACAAATCTAGAGATAAAATGAGAGGCAGCATCGTCATAAACAGTATGGAATACACACACACACACACACACATTTATTCCAATAAACTGTTGGTTTCTGTTTTATCGTGTTTAAAAAATGTATATGGCATCAAATAACAAGCCTGAAAGTATGACATCAACAAACAAGCCTGAAAATACAAGAATGATACATGTCATTTCCATTTGTCATTTAGTTTGTACAAGACTGAATATCTATTAATTAGAAATGTGAACCACAAACTAAAGTACTGATTTTGACCTTAGCTTTGTATATGTATAGGATTCTGGCTGTAGTGTTTTTCCCAACATCTGCCTCCAAGGTGGAATTTTTAAAACTGACCCAGCAAGTTGTCTACAATTTGAGTTAATAAAAGGGCAACAACGGGCATATTTATTTATTCTGACACAACAAGTTGCCTAACTTTTGCAAACAAAGAGAAAAGAAATATAATATAATACAGCACACATGGAAGCACACTGTTACACATGCACTTCTTAGACATGTCCTCTTCATTATACAGTATATAGTGAGCAGTACAAACACAGGTATATCTGTGTGCAGTCACTTACCTTTAAGCGCTGTAGTTTTCTCCTGTTCTTCTTGCCCTCCTAGCTGTGCCATCTTAACCCACACAATGAATAAAATAGAGTGCTAGTGGTTAACAAGCATGGATCTTTCTCTCTTGCTAATTATCACAGGCTAACCTGAATCAATTGTGGAGAAATAACATGTTATTCAACAACAACCCTGCTATCGAAAAACAGTAACAATAATAATAATAATAATAATAATAATAATAATAATAATAATTACAAACTTTAAATACACTGATTTAAAAAACAAAGCATTCCTAATGTACACTTTGATTACATACAAATGCTGTAAACGTTGGATTACATTTTGGACCTTGAAACATAAGTAAATAGAATGCAGTGGTAAAATAACCGTCCTCAGAACTCATTTGGTAAACTTGATTCAAAATCTTATTAGAATTGTGTGGATGGATTATATATTCTCCTTTCAAATGCTTAAAAAACTAACCCCTTTGAAAAGTGTTCTTGTAAAATTGATACGTGCCTTGAAAGTATAAGTTGTGAGCAGTCTTTATAAAAAGGAGGAAAAAATAAACTTTTGAAAAATAAGCATTCCGGTCCAAAGCTTACTGACTGCCAGTTCCGCACCTGCAAGACGCCGCTGCGCGTGCACGTGTTGTTTACGCATTTCTTCCTTGTGACCCATGTCATATTTACTGTGATTCTAATAAATAAGGGTGATTGACAGCATGGTTAGATGCTTAATTAAAAGGGTTAAAAAGCAGATGATTTGTAGTCAGTTTGTACTCCTCAGTGCTTTGATGTTAATGTAAACAGTGTTTAACTTTACCTGCCTGATCCAGCATGGATGCTGTTAATGAGACGACTCGTCTCAGTTACGCATGATTCTGATTAAGCAAGGGTAACCCTATTTCACAATATGCATAATATTACACATGTTTCAGTACTTTAATTAGAAGTTGCCTGTCCTATGTTTTTAATATACCAGCCAGTTCCATCGGGATTAGGAGGGTTGCTGTACCTGTCTGTAAAGAGTGTAACTAAACATGTGAACACGACATACAATTTATCGGGAACCACCACCTTCGTAAGAGCTCCACTGCAGCAAAACTGATATTACTTATTTTCATAAGCTTTTAGATTTGTATCACTTTGAAATCTCCCCTGTTGCAGGCCACAGTCACGACTGCTGTTGTTCCCAATATACTTGTTATACCGGGGAACGTGCAATTGGTGCCCGTGATTCTAGACCCCTGGCGATATATGTAGCTGTACTTTCTTTCATCCAGCTTTTGCAATACATTACTAGAAGAAGAAAAGCCTATTTCCTCGCATGCATTTTACTTAACTCACATACCACGGTAACTAGAGAGGAGAATACACAAACATCCTGCTGCCACAGCTTCCTCAAAAATTTTAGAAATCTGACAGGACATGCGTCACAGCGGAAGCGGAAGTGTGAGGCACCATGGAAACCGACACTTTAAGAGCTACATTTATAATCTGACCGCAGTAGAGTGGGCTGCGCCGACTGTGCAACCAGGAGATCTAGTAAACAGGTTGCAGGAGACCGTGCAACCGCCAAAGCAGGCTCTCAATCTTTGAATTTGTTATGCAGATTTGCGTTCCGAGGCCCTGGCTAATGTGATTTATACCTATTCAAATACGATGTCCAAAATACTGCAGTTTCACCGAATTGAACTACTACTGTCTATGTATGTGAACGTTATATCTGCTGAAAGTAGCAATTAACTTACTAACTCACTATGTGGCGTTCTCTGGTGTAGCCAATTCAACAAGCCAGGAAGGACTGGCAGCTTGCACAGCTCCAGGCAGCGCTAAACTAAGTTTCGGGACACGTCCAGAAATATGGATCACGGCTAGTCTTATGTTTTAATGTAAAGATTTAAGGGATAAATTACCATCTATTTAGGGATGAGGTGGTCAGTGATGTAGTTTATTTAGGGATGAGGTGGTCACTGATGTGGTTTATTTAGATGGTCAGTCATGTGGTTTATTTAAGGGTGAGGTGGTCAGTGATGTGGTTTATTTAGAGATGAGGTGGTCAGTGATGTAGTTTATTTAAGGATGGTCAGTGATGTGGTTTATTTAAGGATGAGGTGGTCAGTGATGTGGTTTATTTAGGGATGAGGTGGCAGTGATGTAGTTTATTTAAGGATGGTCAGTGATGTGGTTTATTTAGGGATGAGGTGGTCAGTGATGTGGTTTATTTAGGGATGAGGTGATCAATGATGTGATTTATTTAAGGATGAGGTGGTCAGTGATGTGGTTGTTTATGGATGAGGTGGTCAGTGATGTGGTTTTCGTGGGGGGAAACTCATTCAAAATAACATAGAGCTAAAGAGCTAAGGTATTTAGATGTACCACTGTGGTATTTATTTGTTTAGATCACTATATGTTTAGCTGCTGTAATCCATATGTCCACAAAACACTGCATTTGACAAACAACTGCAGGTTTTGATGACCAGACTCAAGACTCTTTTAATAGATAATCCACCCCAAAACTTTGTCAAGTGGGGTCTTTAAGGATCCCAGTGATTCTGCATGAACAGCATGACTTGGTAACCCATCCCATACCATCACCACTCCGCTATAGTGTTATCACATGTTTTTTAATTTCAAGGTGTGTATTTGCTTTTATACAAATCTACTATGCCTGCCGCATTTGACACCATTAGGTCTATCTAACCACACAGGTATTTAGTTCACTGGTCCTCAACCTAAAAGATTATGTGGCTGTACTCAAGCAGAATGCAAACTGAAACCATGGTAACAGCAATTTAATGGGCTGAATGAACGCTTCATACCAGTTACCATTACTAATTGAAGGATTGACGAGAGGGGTTGCTGATAGTGTGAGGCGTGCCAAAGGGTTTGCTTTGGCTGCACAAAATTGCCCTAATTTGAAGAAATTGTAACATAAAGCAACATAGGCGACAAAATGTTAAAAAAAAAAAAAAAAACTGATTTAGACTGGAACACTTTAAGTATTGGGAAATAAATTGTACCTCCAGTACACTTCTGGGAAGGGTTCAAGCTCATACAGTAACTTCTGAAGAAATGTGATTATTGACTACAGTGTAACAATTTTATTTATTTTTTTTGGTTCCTGGGTAGTAAGTGTTATTTCCTAATTGCTTATGCCTCAAAAGTATAGAAAATGGCTATTATTCCCCACAGACTTTGCTTTTGTGACCAGGACGGTGATATTTTGAAATGTACCTATTTTCCAGAACATTCCAGATAGATTCAGTACTGAGTAAACTTGGAGTAACTTCTAGAACTTTCCAGTAGTATAAATAGTAGTATAAATACAGGGGCCTTAAGCCCACCAGTTAAGTTTAGTTCCAGCTGCCTAAGTGAATACATATCTGCATTTTTCTGAGATGGCATCAAGAGGCTGCAAGCATCCGGCAGACGCATTTTGCTATGTCTGCGGCCAATTTATCAAGACAAGAGCAAAAAAGTACTCCGTGGAAGCATCTGCTAAGATGTCTGAGGCCTACAAGGCATATTTCGGCATGCCTGTCAGGGAGCAAGACAAACCCTGGGCACCTCATTTCACCTGCGAGCACTGCAAAAAACTCTGGAAGGTAAGATGGACAATTGTTGCTCGCAATTTTATGTCATAAAATTTGTTAAAATTTTTAAAATTGTAAAAGTTTTTAATTTTAAAATGTTTTACAATTTTCAATGTTATTGAAAAAATATATCATATATGAAAAATGTTGCGAGAATCTCTTACACATTAGTCATGGGTGAAATAAATGTATTTTTGTAGGATGGTACAGAGGAGAAAAGAGAGCCATGAAGTTTGCTATCCCAAGAATTTGGCGGGAACCCACTGACCACTCAAGCAACTGCTACTTCTGCATGGTGGACCCTTCCAAACGTCAGACTGGCAAGAATGCACCTGCTATCATGTATCCGGACCTTCCTTCATCCATCGCCCAGGTGCCACACTGCCATGAGCTCCCTGTACCCACTCCTCCGGAGAGAGAGCAGCTGTCTTTAGAAGAGAGCAGCAAGTCAGAGAGCGAGGAAGACGTTGTAGATCCAGTTGACAATTTCAGAGGTGGAGCTGAGGGGAGAAACCCATACTACTCCAACCAAAAAGACCTCAACGACTTGATTAGAGATCTTGATCTCACCAAGTCCAATGCCGAGCTTTTGACGTCTAGGCTCAAGCAGTGGAACTTGTTGGATGAAAGTGTGCAAGTCGCAGATCAGAGGAAGCGTCACCAACCTTTTTCCAGCTTCTTCACCTGTCAAGATGGGCTCTGCTTCTGCCACAATGTGACCAGTCTGTTCGAGGCAATCGGAATCACCTGTAACCAGAATGAGTGGCGCCTCTTCATTGACAGCTCATCCAGGAGCCTCAAAGCCGTGCTGCTCCATAATGGTAACAAGTACCCGTCGCTTCCCCTGGCTCACTCGGTGCACCTCAAAGAGGATTACAACAGCACCAAGACCTTGCTGGACGCCTGTATTTACAGTATAATCGTAAATCTCAAAACTACTCACTTCTAAATCTTTTGTAGTCATTTTTGTATTACTTTAGTATAAATACATGTTAATTTGGATTCATATGTTGTTTTTTTCTGACTTTATATGAACGAAAAGACACACATTTGCCTGTTTTCCCATTGGAAATAGTGATATTTTGAAATATCACTGACCTGGTCAGAAAAGCAAAGTTTGTGGGGAATAATAGCCATTTTCTATACTTTTGAGGCATAAGCAATTAGGAAATAACACTTACTACCCAGGAACAAAAAAAAAAAAAAAAAAAATTGCTACACGGTGTTATCAGATCCCTGGAGTAAAATGGACCAATCCAGTCTCAGCTCATAGATCTATTAGCCCCTAGTTTCTTAGCTAAATATTCAACTTGACCTTTACTGCCTTTCGCTGTTATGATGGATGGTGGCGATGTCTTGTGAACGCAAAGGAACATTCTCAAAAAGTCTCTTCGTTTTAATGTTCCCGGCCACAAAACTAAAAGTGAACTTCCTGTGCCAACTGAGCCTTCTCATAGGAAACTACAGCACAGTGTGTCAGGTGTGGTGCTCCGGTCTATTGCAAAACAGGAAGTGAGTGGGAAAAATAAATCTAGTACTTCCATAGAACTAATAGTGCTGCGGCAAGATAAATGTGCTTCACTTGAGGTAAAGGGAAATAAAGTTTGTAAAGTAAACACATTGACAGAACAAAATATCTGAGAATGTTTTCTTTTTTTCTGTCATTAACCAACTGACATTCTTTGGAGCGAGTGACCTACTTTGACCCTGAAGAAACTCTTGAGGCAAAATAACCCAGGAAATGAAACATAAACAAACTAGCTCAAAGAGTCTTGTAAACTTAAGAGCTTTCTTTAACCTAGCTTTTTTACTTAAAAAAAACCTGTGCACAAAAGACCTAGTCCCTACATAGCAAATGGCAGTGGAGGCAAGATGCATATCATAATTGTTTTAGCTATAACCACCAAATTAGATGTTCATTTTTTCATTTAGTTTTCCCAATTATTTTACCCCCGATTTTGTCTCCAATTTGAAATGTCCAATCATTTTCCATCTTACCACAGCAAAAGCATTGAAAAGGGGAGTAATGAAGGGGTCGGGCGGCACTGTAAGCAAAAGAAGTACTGACTACCAAGGGTCCGATCAGCAGCAAAAAAAACAAGAACACGAAAATAATTTTACAGTTACAGCAGAAGAAACATTGATGGAAATTTCTTCTGACGAGACACTAAAGCTCTAATTTTGTTGTTTGACAACCTCTTTCTAACTTTTGGATTTCTGTGCGACAAGAATACCAAGAGCTATCATCTGCCTTTTCCATCGACCTACCTTTGTGAATCAGGTTTTGCTGCACTCACTTTACTAAAAAAGTAGTACAGGATCCTCATAAAGGTCTCCACTACACTGGATACGATGCAATATATCCACCAATCCTATTTTTGTCGTATCGCTTCAGTGTCTCTTCAATGTCGCCCATTGCATCGCAGGCAGTGTGAACAGCTCAAAAATACATGTTTTTTTTTTTGTTTTGGCATAGAGGCCTTAACTGTTGAAGATAACCTTCGCCTATACCTCAGCCACACATAGCCCCATTTCAAGCATTTGTGTTCATCCATGCAAGCTCATCCCTACCATTAAGTAATGTAATTAAAAAATAATTTTAAAAAAGTACTATTCTTTTTTATATTGTTGGCTGTAAAAAATAAGCAATTACTACATTAGTTTTGTTGAAATTGCCATGTAATGCATGTTTTACTTATCAATACAAACTATTCTGCAGTAACACAAGACAATGTGGTCGCAAAGTAATTTTTGTTGGTAGCAGGGAGTCGCAGTATTGTGAAGTTTGAGAACCACTGCTATAGAGAGTGTTTGTTGCCCAGTTTAAAAAGTTCTACTATGACAGGACATGTTTTTTTTCTTCAGATGAGACTTGAGTTCATTAGGCTACAAATACAGTTTATATTAGATTTACAAATAATTCTCTCAAATGGAAATTATTTTTCTAATACAAAAAGAAAACAATTAAGGTTGCAAAAATGTAAATACAGAAGTGCCCAGCTTTGATGGCACCATAAGCTGGGAGGCCTTCCACACGCAGCTATCCATGTTGGGGAAGCTGTGCAAGTGGAGCGAAGACGACGAGGCACAACAGCTGATGGCAGCACTGAGAGGGCAGGCACAGATAATGCTGCTAAACCTGTCCGAAGAGGAGATAGGCAACTACCACAACTTGGTGGCCTCCCTCCAACGCTGGTACTACAAGGGAACCAGAGCTGCTGCGAGTCAAGTTCTGCAAGTCAACACAAATATCAGGGGAGTCTCTGGCTCGATTAGCCACTGACCTGGAGAAGGAAGCCCGGCGGGCATACGCGGACGCTGCCATCCAAGAGCAAGCCCAGTTCCAGTTCTTTGAAGCCAGGACCAGGCGAACTCCACAAGTACCTACGCCTTGCCAAACCCTGGTTGCTACAGACCGCTCTCCAACTCGCCCAGGAATGAGAAGATGTGACCCAGGAAGAGAGCAGCACCCGACCACAACCCACAGCCCAATGGGCTGAGCAAGAAGAGAGTGACGCCATCCAGAGACAGAGACCTTGCAGGATATCGTGGCTGTCCAGCAAGCCATGATTGAACAGTCCGGACCACCGGTGGGAAATTGAAGAGGGCCAAGGTTGAAGGGGAAACCTAAGTCGGGGTCTTCAGTCCCAAACTAAACACTAGCGCACCAATCATCGTGGGGAAAATCAGTATTGGGGCACATCTCCATCCGAAGTGCAAGGGGGAGGGCGTGCCCTGCACCGCGCAGATAGACACTGGATCCACCATCACCCTGGTCAGACCCGATGTCCTTCAGCAGGATGGCCAGACCAGCTGGACCAAAGTGGCAACCACAGCGGTGCAACTACAGACGGTGATGGGACAACTATCCCCAATTAGAGGGAGAGGGATACTGCAGCTGTGCCTGGGGGAGACCGCCTTTGACCAGGAGGTCTGGGTCGCTGACACTCAGGACCAGTACATCCTGGGGCTGGACTTCCTTCAACAGGCGAGAGGGCGGCTAGATCTAGCGAAAGGGAAGGTGGCCTTTGGAGCAGGCCCGCAGATTCTGCTAGATGAACCAGCCGCCCCACCCAGCGCAACAGTCTTCGTGGGAACCCTGATACCTGCCAGCCCTTTCAAGAGCTCCTGCAAATGCTGTCAGCCAGGGTTGAAACACCAGCAGAAAGCCAGAGCAGCGGCCGCCACCATCGCAGCCAGCCTTGTCCAACATCGGATTGACACCGGGCACTCACCGTCCAGTCGAGAAGCACCGGTGCTTCAGACCCCCTTCACCAGTTTGGGACCTGCAAGGGACTCTCCCCAAAGTGAGGCGCGGGTGCCATGACACCGCGGTTCGCCTACTCGCTACAAGGACTTTGTTTCCTCCGCCGCCCAGTCTAGCTGGGCAATCGAACCATGCTGGTTCCAAGAACCTCATGCTACAGTCACTCGCATTTCATCACTCGCCAGCTGCACCCTGACAGGATGCTGCAGCTGCTGTTGTGGACCTACAGCGGCAGCATGGGAAACATGTGACGGGTCGCAGCGACACCAGCAGGACTGGAGTCGCTCCAACTACGGAGCTGGACTCTTGGGCACTGTACCCCGCAGACATTTTGGGGACAAAAAGATACTAAGGTTGGGGCAATATAGCGATCTGTGCATCTATGTAATTGTGTCTTGTGTACTGTACTGTAATTCCCGTTGTATTGTGTTCCTTTCCCCTCTGTATGCCCTGCAGTTGCTGGTCGACTGTTTGTGTCTAGGGCGTCAGGGCGTTGTACTGCCAATTATGTGTATGTTCTCAAAGCTGGTTACTGTTCCAGAATTGAAGTGAAGCAGACAGAGCAGTGGTCTCTGAGTCATTAAAGCAATTGAACTTGAATCAAGCGTGTTGTCTCCTTCCTTTCTATTGCCTGCGAAATGCTACAATACTGTATCCCAATTAAACAAAGTGCTGTCCCAATTAAACAACATAAATAGCATTGAGAAGAACCACCTCCCAGAGTTGTATCCCATTTAAGCAGGAATCTCGATTATCAGTATCCCGATAAAGCAGCGCCAACTTTAATCAGATGTTTTAACACCTATTTTTTTTTTCCTTTTTAGTTGTCTATTACATTTTTCTTTCAAAATGAACAAAACATGGGGAAGCGCCACACTTTAGTTAATACTTAATGGATTTCTACATGCAGAGTAAACATAGTGTGATGGGGAAAAAACAGTACTGTAACTTTTTTTTTTCTCACTGTTGTACATTAGGAGTTAAAACCAGACATGATAAATGCTGAGATACTGCCTATGAATAATTTATTAACATATTAGCTACTTATATGGACAATTTTGTCATTGAAGCATTGCAAGAGTAAAATAAGTTGCCAAATTATGACACATATTTTTTAAAAAGTTTTTACTTACCAGAAGGTGGACGGAAAATCACATCCCAACCGTCGACTGAATTTACCCACCGTCCTGCAGTCTGTTGACTCGAGATCGCTTCGTAAAGAAGCGCTAACAGGTTGAGCGCTGTGAGGTGGTGGATTATGGGATTTGTAGGCACAGGCTGAGAAAATTGTAAAATTAAAGTGGCTGCACAAACTACACATTTTAGATATGTGTATTGCTCCTAAACGGCACCTCTGAAATCAAGGTTAGTCCACGCTTACTGTTTATGCTAATAACAGGTTAGAAAACCGTAGGTATATATATATATATATATATATATATATATATATATATATATATATATATATATATATATATATATATATATATATATATATATATAACGGGGTTACAAAAAACAGTTAACTGCTATGTGTAAGTAATTTTCAGCCCTTGTGTTTTGCAATGAAGTGCTTTTGTACAAGTTGAATTCAGGTAATAACTTTGCAAAATGAAGACAACTTTTCAGAGGCAAAATAGTGGTATTGAAGAAGGAAACATAGTGATTAGATGCCTCCTACTATCATGAACTGCATCACGTACTGGCATCAAAGAAATTGTGGCTCTTCCAAACTGAAGCATTTCAGTCATGTCTTCTCAGGAAGAAATAAGAACTAGTATTCGTGGACAACCTATCATTTTGTCTCTCAGCTAGCCAGGCAGAAATTCTTGCCAGCAGTTGCACTGACTCCTAGGAACACCCAGACACAACAAAAATTACACATTCAGTAATATCAACACACTTCCTTCTCACGGCATTTGTCATAGTAGCTCCAGAGTTTTGGTACAAACCAAGGCGTGAAATAAAGAAATATAATTCATACTAGACCCTGCTATTGATGTTATGCAGCCATCTGACATGCATTAGAATCATATAGTTTGTATCAGATACCTTGTATCACATTAAAATTGTGTGATAATATATTCTGACCCATATATTATTCTACTTATTAAAAAATACAGTAGTGTGCTGTAAGATCCATCATTCAAGGTGAGAGCAGCCAGGAAGCCCACTTGTGGGGAGTACAGTATATCAGCTTGTATCATACAGCACCCTAAATTATAGTCAATACAATATATATATATACCCCATTAAAGGTATTTAAATAAACCCCAAATAACTATTTTTGTATGCATCAAACATGATTGATGGTTGTGATTTTGTAAATATGGTTTGGAGAAACTGTACAGCAGGTCTTGTACTCATAAAAACTGATACATGATTTCTTGGATTAGTGGTGCGTTGTACTTTATTCCGCTAGCCAGGAGATATTTTCGACTAGGGAGAACATAACAGCTCCTAATTGCCAATCGAATCAACAAACAATATTTCCAGAAAAAATGTAAGTAGATTTTCCATCATATTTTTTTTTTCTGTGAAGGAAGGAAAATACTTTAATTGTCAGGTCACACACAAGTTGTATTAGCTTTTATTATTTGTATGCACTTTGACAACTTAACCAACATTTAGATAAATATGCTGATAAAAATATCAGAGAAAGTACGCAACGACTTTTGCGTAGACATACACTTTGACCTCCAAAATGGCATAATAAATACATGGCTATGTTGTGTGACAGCACAACCTTTGGATTAGACACTGGAAATGGAGTAAGAATGATTACCAGCTTTATTGTAACATACAGTATTTCTGAAAGACACAATAAGATGAGAAGGGGAACAAAGCAATTGAAACGCTTCCACATCGCATGACAATATCTGAAATGCCTGTCATCTGCAATGGAACAATGTCTGTTAACCTATTTCTGCTTAATGGGATGTCGATTATTATTATTATTATTATTATTATTATTATTATTATTATTATTATTATTATTATTATTATTATTATTATTATTAATAATAATAATAATAATAATTATAAAATCAAAAACAGAAATAGAAAAGGTTATTGTAATTAACTAGAGAACACTCTCTGCACAATAGCATGAAAAGGGGGCTTGAAAAAATAATTGATCACAATAGAAATTGAGCTGTAAATACTTTCAAGTGAAAGGACTGATTTTCCATTCCTCGTGTGAGCAGAGAACAATTTATATATAGGGCTGGGAAATCCAAATGGGTCTTTAATTGATCAGAGATGTTGCCATTCTTTTTTTTAATAGAACATTATCCTTCCACTTAGTTTTAGGTTTCATAAAACTGAGAAAAATCCAGGAGAGCCTTTTTTTTGTAGTCTGATTTTTAAATATTAATTGAGTCAGCTTCTCTTTGCTGCTTTACTCTTGGACATTTACATGGAAGCATTTTGTTTAAAATTTCAGTGTGTTTTGTTTTTGCTTCTACATTTTGAATGAATGATGTTTAAGATGTATTCCAGGTCAGTGTAATGTAATGTAATGCTTTGATCTGCCACTGGGATTGAAATCACACTTGTTCATTTCCGTCAGCAGCAGATCAAAATTTCAATAGGGACTCTCAGTCCAGATGGAATTGCAGGCAGGCAGAACTTGATCTCTTCAACTTGAGCTGATGGCAAAAGTTACAGTACCTAATGAGCGTCCAATGAGAAGGACACTAGAGGCATGCAGAAAAAAAAAAAACTATGTAGGCTGAGCATAAAGGCTGTGAATATATTGTACTGTATATTAGCTTGTCAGGAAAATGGATGTGATTCATACAGTACATGATCTTTGACTTGTTTGTGATGTCTGAATGCAGCTTGAATTGTAGATTTCATACTGCAGATGAAGCCTAACATCAGAAATTTAATTTCAACTTTATTGCCAAACATGCATTTAATATTTCCGTCCAGCTTGTGTAAACCACTCCACAATTGTAAATCAGATATTCAAGATGCACCAGATAGCACTCTCACGATATCAGTAAAACTTTTCTGTCAGACGTCTCACTGAACTTTCCAACATATCTAGAATATATATTCAATTTTTATTAAAAAACAAAAAAACATAATAAATGCTACCCTCAATATTGCTCTAGCTGAAAAAGAAAATATGTTTTCTAAATAAACATTTAACAGTATAACAACACGTTCTTTAGTGATACAGTGCTAATTTATAGTAAGTACATTTATAATTGAAAATGTTTGCAATTGTCTTGTAGTGTTCTTTGGTTTCTCGCAGTTCACAGCTGTAGCTCTATGTTCCTTGGCTCTTATCGAAATATGCTTTCTGTAAGTGATCCACCAGGGTCTTCTCTTCATCTTCAAGTGCGGCTGCTTCTTGCATTTCCCACCTGAAATGATAAGACAAAAAACACGTCTGTACCCCCCTTTCTCACACCATTAGAACTTATGTTTCAAGTAGTTCAACACAAAGATCAAGTAGCAAAACCCCTTCTCCCTAAGAAACGCACTGAACACAGAAACCAAGTCAATGTTTAATCTAACATTCCATTTGACATCATTCGTTATTCCAGTAAAAGTATCATTTCCTTTTTCATTTAGCCAAAGAAATAACACACTGTAAAGCATTAGAATTGATACTCAAGTCAATGGCCTTTTTAGGAACTTAGAAAGAATAAGCAGAGAAGTTGTGTCGCTGCACGAGTACTTATAAAGGGAGACATAATTAGTCTACAAAAAAGGCAACTAGAGAAACACAGTTTTTTTTTTAAATTAATATTTTCTAGCATCTATGGGATGTAAGCATATTAAAACATTTGCATAGCATTTCCTGTCTAGTTTGAACAATATATTAATATAACTGATGAGTAGATCATGGCTCTGCTATACCAATTATTATGATCCCATAACATATAACAACAGTAACTTGAAATCTATGCAGATTATTTATTGCTCTTAATATACTGCATAAAGTTCATGGCACAGTAGCTTTCTGGCATACTGTACGTGTTTATTTATAAAAGAGCCTGTCCCTATGCTAAAGTGCAACATTCTTTTAGAAACACCATGGACTCTTTACAGAACAGAACAGTATGCTGAACACTGCATTTAGACCTGTCTATTTACTAATGCCATGCTGTTTACACAACTGATTTTCAGTAACCATGCTTGTTTCCATACAGAATACCATTAATACCAGTATCATCTAAAATTATTATTAAAAAAAAAATAATAATAATAATATTTACAAATGTCACGACGTGCGAGGGGGGCAGAAACTGCAAGGGTTATTCAATGTTTAATTTGCAAATAGGATTAAGCAGAATGACATTTAGCTGAAGGTTACTCGCAGCAGACAAATGCTTTGTCTTAGTTGATATTGATATTCAGAAAGCAGCCTACATGTCAGCACGACAAACAGTTGATAAATGAGCTGTCTACCCATAGGAAGATGTTAAGTGAAAATTTGAAACAAAAAAAAAAAAAATGCAACCTAAAGGATAATATGAAATCATTATAGAATACAGTGGGACTTGGTTAGAGTTTATTACATCGGTGTTTGCAACCGTATGAAAAAAATTAATAAAATGCAGTTACACGTTAAGCAAATGTACTGGCAATTTTTTTTAAACAAATAACCCCATGAAGCACTTCCCTGCTACATTTGGCACGTCACACTTAATTCTCTACTTTGGGAAAGCTTTTGTTTTCCGGGAAGCTGAAACCTGAAGGGATGCCCTCCTGTTCTTCTTTATCAGGCCTTTCCTGATCTGCTTACTTCAGAAATGAGTGCTCTACATTAGCTTAAATAGCTCAGAATTGTTTTTGAATTGATACATATATTTCTTTTTAAGAAAAAGCCAATAAATTAACGAGAAAGATATAAACTGAGATTTACAAAAAGACTCAACACTCCAGAGGCCTGTAAAGCAATATTAAAATAATAAACCCCACTTGGTGCAGCCAGCTGTCAATGACCAGCAGGTTTGAGAAATTACACCACACTACATCTATATATTATTTCTGTTCCTTGACAATCCCATTAAAGGACTCCTTTATTATCACAAAAGTTTCCCCACAGTTGCTCACTAGATCCATTCAAAGCTTCCATCTTTAAACATTTAGGGGAAGATGTAATAAAGTGTTGCATCTGTCGCAATAGTTGCAAACCACGTGCAAACTAAAAGGATGTGTAGCATGAAATATACTAAACAAACGCAGAGCTGTTAGCATCATTTTAATGAATGCTTTGCAGCCGCAGTTCTTATTTAAGTGAATATGTTCTTAAGTGAATATGTTTCTGGGCATTTAAAATATTGTAATGAGATGTACTAAAGCTGCGGGCAATTGCGACACTTACAATTGAATCAATTTGTTAAGAACGTTTGAAAGCATGTTTTTACTGTTGCCAGTCGGCTTTTTCTCGTGTGTTGCCAGTTGTGCTCAATGTGTTTGAGACAAACACCCAAGTACCTGATTTTCAGTGAAGACATGGTGTACTTACAAGCCTTAAAAACAAATTTCTATGACATTTCTGGTTTTCCCATTCTTGGAGCAATAGACTGCACACATGTGCCATCTGCATAGTTAAAAAATAGTTAAAAAATAATAATTAAAATTAAATTAAAAAAAAAACTCTAAAAGTTTATTATTACATTTCAATTTAAAATAATCTTTTATTCGCACTGTACACCAATTTTGTGTTACGAGTAGGCTAAAAGTGCAAAGAAAGTGTGGTAGGTATTCATTTTATTTTACTACTGTTCTGTATACTGTATAGGTCTACTGTACAGATTTATATTTTTACATAATGTAATGTGTAGCCAAAACACATTAGTGTTATTTCAGCACAATGATTTACATTTTAAATGCATTGAGAACTATAAGTGTATGTGTGTTTATTGTATTGTTTTTAAACCTGACACCTCCCTATGTCAAACAAATATGTTCGGTTTAGCGAGGGTCTGCTGTAAGGTTATGAAAAGCTTTTTGGGGGTGAAGGTTGGGGCCTACTATAGAACCTGATGGGATTAAACTGCCTTTTATTTTTACATATATAACATTATTAAATAGGTTTAAAAAAGATGGAACAGAATGCATTGTACAGATGACGTTTACATTTAACAAAAACAATGTTATTTTGATTCTTGCACACTTCCATGTATAGATATTATCCTTCGGGCACTCTACGCTGCAGCAAACCACAGCTCAGCTGCCGCTATTTTATTTGACAAAAATGTCGTACAACTCTCGCTAAGATGATGCAAATAATATTTTAATTATTGTATTACATCTCTCTTCATTAACATATTTTTTATTAGTACATACGACAAAATGTGCACTTTGACTGACTCAATGGCACTGTGGTTCATTATTAGAGAATGCAGCCTTGTTTCATGCAATGGTTGAGTGTGCTAGTATTTTTCATAATTGCCATGCAAATACCTGTATATCTATGCCAGTAAGTCTCTGTTAAGGAATTACAGTCTCCACAATGTACCGAATTCCAAAGTAAACGTGGTAGTTGATATGTGCTTCAGATTGCATTGTATTCAATTTAGCCGTGTGCTATTCCAAAAGCTCTCCACCATAGATGTGCAAAAATCCTTTCCTTAACTGGACAAGCTCTTGTTCCATCTTAGTTTTTTAGTAGAGGTTACCGCTTTACTACTGTTCAATTAAAAAAAAGAAAGAAGAAATTAAACTTTTTAACAACTGCAACAGGTTTTTTGAGCTCATGCTTTTAACAGTACCTCTGTCTAGAACCCCTCTCACACAGATGAGTTCTGACGGCTCAGAGCCGGCACTGATGCAGCATTCTGGTCTGTATGAATGGTCTATACCGTAACAGAGCCATCATATATGTTATGCCATCTCTGAACCATCTCAACTCTTGTGTGAAAGGCTATGCCGGTACTGAAGCACTACAGTGGCAGCGGATTGAAAGTCAACATCCCATGAGACTGTATACCGGACGTGTTGGGTCTTTCTGTCGTTGGTGTTACATGCTTTCATTTTTTTTTTCTAAATACAATGGCTGGCCAAGAACAAGGTAGTAATTGGAGTCTGGAAGAAGTTAAGAAATTGTTAAATTTAAGGGCTGACGAGGAGGCGAGTTTACAAATAAATAGTTTTTAATGTCTCTGAGATAGCTCAGTAGCAGCATTTTTGTGTAAAAGGGGTAGAAAGTGTTTTCCTTTTTTATTTGTACACCTCCTAATAGCTAAATCACTGTTTAATATTTAGCACTATTACAGGTTTTTTTTTTTTTTTTTTTTTCTCCAAAGTGCTCACCTACTGCTGGTGAACATAGTCCCCACCTGATCTCTGAATCAACACTATAATCTCTTTATGATTATAAAAAATTAAAAATTAAAAGAGACCTTAGCACTTTGAGCCTCTGAAAGCGCAAGACACAGAGACATAGTAATGGCTGGAAGACCTCTCTGCAATGAAGCTCTTTGATAAAAACATGGCAAGAACGATGTGTGTATTAGGACAAGGCATCTACATAAAACCACACACGATTAGAGATATCAGAGCTGGGGTGTGTCGAGGCTCCCCAAATCAGAATTTATTGTGTATTATTAAATGAGAGATTACAGATATTTTTTATTAGAAAAAAAGTATTTATATAGCTGGACAAAATTACAACCAATTCTAAGTCAATGGCAGAGAAACCTGGTCTCTAAAATGGTACTTTAACTCCTGCTAAATGTCAGGAGTCTACATTCCATGTTGTAAGACTCTGCATACAGACTGAGGTAATGGCATGCAAAGGGGTACAAACAAGTGACTTGCAGAATACAAGGTCTACATCAGTTTACTATTAGTTAGATGGTCTATGACCTTAACACATTTTATTACAGTTTGAGAGAGGTATTACAGCCGGTGCCCAATTAATTAGATTGGTAGAGGAAGAGGACAGCTGCAGAGGACTGTGCCAGGCACTGATCAAAATGCACAATAGCAAACTGTATCGACCTGAACAGTGGGTTGAATTACACAGGAAATAATTTCAGCAGGTGCTATGAACATAGCCTTTCTATTCCTAGCAAAGTTGCTATAATATGTGGTTGAAAAGGTTTTCACAATTTCAAACATTTAGGTTTTCTGTTAGCTGGATCTTTGTAGTGTGCACTAGTTCTCTGATGTGTAAAGTGCCTGTCAGTCTTTGTACTTTATCTTGTGCCATGTCAAATTTGTTTGATAGCACACCCAGTTACCTGAGGCTGTCTCAGACATTGTACACAGTACATGCATGCCAGTGGAGCAAGCCATTGTAAACCTGACAGTTTTTATAATAGCATGGCTCATTCTCTGTTGCGTTGTCCCTTCAATGTACTGGCAGTACATCACTGTGTTATGTTGAAATATCTAAAGTAGTCTATTTTAAGCAAGAGGCATAATACAGATTTACTTGAGACTGTATTCAAGAGTGTAAAATCTCTAACTGAACTGAGTATGACCGATCTGGTGCCTGCTATACAAGTTGTATATTTGGGGGTGTCAAGGATCATGGTTCCTCACTCAGATTTCAAACTACAAAAAGGTGGATTGCCATTTGTTTATTGCAATAACAATATGAGTTTTAAAATTTAAATTTTATATATGCAATTATTGGATAAGATTTCTCTTTTCTTCCTCCACAATCCATCTATCCAAATCTTAACTTCTATCCCTAAATCTGCTATAATTCAAGTGTGCCTAATTCTCACCAATGAAAAGTAGAAACAACATATGTTCTCTGAAATAACAAAAAGCCAGGAGTTTTAATAGAAGACAAAAAATAATCACGTAAGAAAGATAATGTGAATTTAATAGGTAACAAACTCAATATTAAGGAAATTTACATTAAACAATTGATTTTTCCTCAAAAAACAATCTTTCATTGCTGAACAAACTGTAGAGGAGCTTGTTTATTCTTGTTATATATGGGTTGCATGTCATGTTTGAGTTTTGCAGTACATATAGTATTCTTTAAAACCTAGTTGGGTTGGTTTCTGGCAGATCTAAGACTACATCCAAAGCCAAGTTGCATGTATTGTGAAGCACATACCAGTCTGGATGAGGACTGAACTTAAAGGACTGAGTGAATGAGAATATTGTCTGTCAGGCTGAGTTGAGCCCAGAGATGTATGAAGACTCATTTCAAACCCACATGACAGTGGAGCGATTTACAGAGTTGAGGGTAGCGGTTGCTCTCAAGGGGCTTGCTGCTGGGAAGCTTCAGAGTTCCATGAGTGCAAGAAACATCATTGGCTGCTCCTTTAGGAAGCACTGGCAAAGACACTCATGTATTTATTTAGTGGGTTTCAATACTGCATACATTAACACAACCAGACAGCTCAAACCTACAATACAATCAAAAAGGACTTAAAAACAATCAAAAACACACGGAAACTGCATAATCTATCATAGTGCAGACTCAAGGGAAAACCAAAAAACCTCATTCCAATCCATGGACAATAAATTGTTGCTGTAAAGTGAGTTCAGGCTATATCTTCCCAACAGTGTGTTCATCTAACCCCCACCGTCCCCACCCCCCCGCCTCTCAGGTAAACACTTTCCCAGAGCACGTTTTAGGTAGTAAGCATGGTGGTTAGAAGGGTAGAACATTCTCTAGCCATGAAGATCAGCACTGAAAGGTAGACGTTAACTCGTTGCAATGAAAATCTGCACGACCAGCTATGATTCTATTCCAGTGGTCTTCACTTCTAGTCCTTGAAGGCAATTCCAGTCAAAGTCATTATTCCATTACTGAACCTGCTAAGTCACATTTATTATCCCTATTGTTTAAGGCATGGCCTACTATTTCTGGGTCAATTTTAATTGGCTTATCTAACACAGAGAAATCTCCTCACATCTCCTTGCTTGCTCCTGATTCTTTTGCCTTGTTCCAGATGAAAGTTCATGTCTATTACATCCAGCACAACATTAAGGATATCACCAAGTTTCTGTCAAACTGGTGTATTGTTATACGCAGAACAAAAAACATACCATCATCATTAGAACCCTAAACAGCATAGGCGAGATAACAGGCATGCATGAAGCTGATATCTAAATACTGAATGCTTCCCACAGGTTCAGATGGGTGTACACCTATCACGCAGCTGGCAGAATTAAAATCACTTTAAGAGAGAGACACTTTCTATGAAACTTCTCTCATGGTTTACTGTAGCCGGTAGGCTTTAAGCACTTTCTTAGAACACCACAACATGGCACAATTAGCTAAGTGTACAGTGCTACAGAGCCTCACCACAGGGCCTCCACTGTAAACTAGCTGTCAAAATAAATCAAGCTTATATTTTGATATTTTCATGAGATCTTACTTAAATGTACAAAGTATTGCATGCGGTTTAAATAAATTATAAGCTAATGAATAAATTACGAACAGATAAACAGCAAACGAGTCCAGATGATTCAGTTCCAGTCCTAGGAGTGCTTCAGCAATTTTGTATTGCTGTATGTATCCTTCCCTTCCCTATCTTTTTGTATTGCTCTATGCATCCTTCCCTTTCCTATCTTTTTGTATTGCTGTATGCATCCTTCCCTTCCCTATCTTTTTTAATTGCTGTATGCATCCTTCCCTTCCCTATCTTTTTGTATTGGTGTATGTATGTATCCTTCCCTTCCCTATCTTTTTCCTGTTTTGCAGATCTCTCATTTGTAGAGGTAAACACACACAATAAACACTTTTTAATTTTTTTATGCACACTCATCTGTAATGCTGTAATTCTTTTTTTGTTTGTTTTTGTTTACTGTGAATATACTATAGTACATAGTGCCATCTGGTGGACAAAGGCTGTAACTGTCACAACTGGAAACTAGAACGCAAAAGATGAATTTCCCTGCATCTCTAGGACAAACGCTAACAGAAACATTTAGCTGTAACTGACTTTGCACTGACTCCCATTAAGTATAATTTTACAATTCAATCACCTCAACCCTTAAAGTTAACTATGAAGGGTTCAAATAATTAAAGAATTTGAAAAGTGCTCTTTCACCCTATTCGTTTGGATTGAACCCATTATTGAGCATGTTATTTGGTACATGTACAGTGCAAAAACACACACACACACAACAATGCCTCAGTTCTAAAAGGCATATTGATATGTATTCAAAACCACATGCATAATTAGACTGATTGATTGCTTCAACTGTATTACACTGAAGTGTTGGATTCTCTGTATGTTACCATTGCAGTGAAAGAGTTACAGCTTGTAGCACTTTGATTTACCTGCTTCACAAAGCAAGCCACAAAAAGGTTGCACTTGAGTAATACAAAGCAGAAGAATATGATCCTCCAACATTTCCCTTTTCAAGTGGATAATTTTACAGATCGTTAATGAAAGTTTTCAGGGTTATAAAGATAAATACGATCTGGGTGTTGCCTTATTTAAGTTAGAGCTGTACATGTTTTAAATAAACATTTAATAATTTATTGTTATCCTAATCTACAAATTTGCTCAGATTGTTATATTATTTTCTCATAATGAACATTGATAATGTGCTCTAACTATATCTATTTACAGTAGTACAAAGCTGATAAGAAGCACAGGATTCTCTATTATTTTTCATTAGATTATAAAATTGTGACAAACAGACCATGGGTTACAAAACTATTGAGCAATTTTCAACTGGCTTTTATCCTGAATTCTGCACGTTTATTGGAGAGATATACACTGTAATAACACTGTCGTTAACGTGTGGAACAGTACTCACTGGAAAGGGTATTTGACCACTTTTGCATGATTAGTTCCTCCATTTCCTTCTTCAAGTCAATGTGGAAATCTGCAGAAAAGTCTATTCTCATTGAGGCTGTTCATAATTTAAGATCAGAAGCCAAGTCAGATTTGCTGTCTTGCCCATGGTGAACAGAGCTGACTTGCAACAGGGAAATGCAGCTTTTATATATCACAAATTAAACTTTAATATGCAATTTAATCCCAGACAAGTCATTTGCATAAGAAGGTGCTTCATTCATAACTTCAAACTCTTAAAAATAGATTATATGGTAAAACAGAAAGCAGACAGCATTCCAGCTTGTGGCTTTGTCATGTGTAGCATGCACAGGTGTCCTAGTGTTGTCTACAAAAAAATAAACACATACATGATCTGCCAAGCAAAACTGCAGTGGGTTACATAACAGCAGATACATACAAAAAAATAAAATAAAAGTAAGTAAAGGTGGATAGTACTCAAATAGAACCCTGATTGCTGCATCATTTTGCCTTGCAGTATTACCAAAAAAATATTTTCTGTAATAAATAATGCATGGAGATTTAGATCTGGTTGATCCAGGGGACTTTTGCCTTTCAATGTGTCCATATTTATAAAGTGTAGTATGCAGATAATGTACAATAATCTGAATACCTGTCAATTACAATGCTATGGATATTATAGTTAGAGATAGACAGATATGCACAGATACATAAGCTGATTGACTGGACTGAATGTAAAACCATATAAAGAAAAATGAAATGGACAAACAGTGTCACAAATAATGATGTTCAGTTGAATCATGTAGCTCAACTCTGTCCATTCCAAAAGGCATGATGTACCGGTATTCACTGCTTTTTTTTTTTTTTTTTTTTTTTTTTTCCAGCCAAAAAGAAGATAGGAATTTGTGAAAGAAAATAATCAAAAAGAACAATGCATTTATGAGCTCAATAAAACACTTTACCCTTTCAGAAACTGAGTGAGTGATTAATTAGGAAATTAGCCAGTGCCCTGCAAACTCAGGTGTGGTAACCCTGTGGAACTACTCAACAAAAATAGGTAATAAGCGACTGCATGGTGGAGCATAACGAGCAGCTGACAGACACTGAAGCAGATTATGATCTGGGGGTGTGGAGGGATGTATGCATGCAGGACACCTACATCCTTACTTCTACTTTTTGTACAAATAAAGTTACTAATCATTGAGCCTGGTGAGTGATTGTAGGTAGTGTATTGCCAGGTTTAATGCAGCATTCCTTAAAATCAATTGCTGCAGCTGCCAGCCTTTGTATGCTTCAAACCTTTCAAAACAAACTGATAGTTGTGGACAACTATTGGTTAGTGTCAACTGTCAGAAAGGCTGCAATTTATCAATATCAATAAAATTAAAGAAAAAGACAAACCAGATTTTTTAATTCAATGGATTTTGTTCTGATATTTTACCAGTATCTGCTATTGTATATGACATTATTGTCGTTTTCATTCAAACTTAGATTAAATGAATGAAATGCAAAAACAGGAGTATTGCTAAATGAAAATAAAGGTTATACTCTCTCAGTTAACTTGTTCCTATTAATGACCAAAGTGGCTGTGGTTTCGAAAATAATCCAAACTGAAATGTTATCTGTGCAGTGGGTGTGACTGCAAGGGGGTTGAGGTGGATGAAGCACAAGAATGTTATTTAAAAAAAAAAAAAAAAAAGTTTGGCATCTTCTGTCTAATTTTGGATCAAACTGATGTGTTGCACTCCAGTCACAGTTGATAAGGCTCTAGATAGTGATGTTTGGGCCACAATCATGTATTTTTATATTATTGTTTTGAGGTTGTTGTGAGAATCAGAGGGTGATATGGATGTGATTTTCTGAACTGCTGATTTTACCCTAATATATACAACTAACCATGAGCTGATAAGAGAGTAAGTAGCAGACATGAATACACCATTTTGATATTTGCCTTAGCATTGTTGAAATAACATGCCTCAATATTAATAGATGTTTCATTATTATCATCGTCATCGTGTAATTCACTTGTGTTTCAGCTTTGTAAATGGTATCATTACGAATTGGACTAGACTTGCCTCCTTTGGTTATGACTGAGGAAGTCAAACTCCAGGGTGAAGAAATGAAATCCTCTGCATTTTTTTAATACATGATTTATGCAAATAGAAACCTTCAACCTTCTCTATCATGAGACTGCAAACATTCCTTTCAAAAATAATTTGGGAGTCTTTCATCACAATATCATATCCTAGCTTTGAAGTCAGCGTGCTTGTGTGAAAACGGAAATTCAAAATCTGGGATCCGATTCCCAGAACTTTAATCGGTGTAACTCCAAAGACTTCAGTGGTGCCTTGTACTATACCCGCTCAAGCTATAACTTACAACTAACCCAGATCAGCTTATTAAATTGTTATCCTCCTAATCAGATTTCATTCTTCACAGCTGAAAATGAAAACTCTTTTTTTTAAAGCTTATCAAAAATAAAATGTGTTGATCATTATGACCAATTCTAGTACAAAGCAAAGGCTAAACAAATGCAAAGCTTACTTTCATGATTATTAATTAACCCCCAGTCATTGTATTAGTGTTAGGGGGGGAGGGTATAATTTATTTTACTATTTCTAAAGATGTCCAGATATAAAGGGTTTTTTTGGCCCTCCCTCATACGTTCTCAACTCCACACTTTGACAGCTAAACCCTGTTGATTAATGTAAGGAAAGAACCCCTATATTCCCTAACTGTTAGTGAACTAATTTTGTGCAGGAATGCCTAGGCTGGTATGTTGAACAGAGTCACCACCCAGGCGGCTACATTTGGACTAAATGAGCTGTGAAGGGTTTCATCTCTGCCCGTCACAGTCTTTCTTCTCAGAGCCCCACAGTATGCAGCCCTCCTCTCCAACATGATTTGTCACACCCCATCAATACAAAATAAATTATTGCCATTCTCACTTGTCAATGGGCCTGTCTTCACTTCAGCCCCTGTCTAATGATTGGAAACTCAAAGGGAACATTTCCTGGCTTTGCAGTGCATGATCATGACCGAGCACACTGCTCCCCTATGCATCCCCGTCCAGTAAAAACATGTAGGCAAAGCAAATTAATTGGATGCTTTGCATCAATGATTACAGCTTTTGCCTTCATAAAAAGGTCTGTGAGCCAATATTAGCTGGTTAAGGGTAGCATGCTTCCTGATACAAGAGCTGTGTTGGCAAATGTTAGATGGTAGCCTTGAAAATCTTTCTTTTAATTGTTTCCATGAGCAGCACAAGAATCATTATGAAAACAAAGTATGGGCAAGGTTATTCAATTTCAATAAACATTACAGAATGAGGTGTATTATTACTATTATTATGTTATTTAAACTTATTTTAAGGTTGATGCAGGTTAACTGGCAGGATGCAGACTTTTATTTCTTACCTTTATGAATGACAAGAGAAACTGCAGTTAGAAAAATCTGATGTTGGAGAACGGATAACAGAGTGTGCTACACTGTCTATCATACAATTGATCAAGGAGAACAATAGGCATAAAACACTACAGTATAGTATCATATATGGATATACACATAAAGCCTTTTTCAAGCGATGGTTAGACTAAAAGTGCTTTATAAAGCATATGGAATACAATACATGGAAACGAACGTGTCAATGAATAATACAGCTTTTGTCACTCGTTTAAACAGAAATACATTTCAATTTAATTAATGGTGATTTCTTTCTTTCTTTTTTTTATGTGACTGAGCAGGGATGGGACCACTATAACAAAGTCATATCCACTAGATCACTGAGGTGATAGTACGAAAGAGAGGAAGCTCAAAAACCTCCAAATGGATGATGGAGTTTTGACAGCTACCGTCAGTCCTGCAGAAATAGGGTAGCCCAAGCTAACCAACGTTTATCTGAGCTGTCATTCACTCCTGGCCACGAAAAACGCATATAAATCCTTGCCACTCTGTTCACGTGACTGGGGAGACATACTCTAGGGGCACCACTTTCCATTGCAGGCTATAGAGACAGCCAGTGAAATTGACCAACGTTGCATTTTCAGCCTGTCAGGGGTGGACTGCAGAGATATTTGCAAGTGGCTTCTCAAGCCTTGAACACAATCGCTTTGATGGGTATATTTAAGATTTTCGTCTCGTCATTTATTAATTGTTTTCTCTCACATCTTGTATTAAAAGGGTACAGGTAACAGCATCAGCAGTGTATCAAGCAAGAGGCTGTCACATAAAGTAGGCCTATACTAGCTGACAATGTGTTTTTGTTTGTGTTTTGTGACCGATCAGCCCCAAATTCTTGCTTTTAGTTTTCTGTCTATAGCATAAATAGGTGAATGAGGAGCTTCCATTTCAAGAACATACTTACAGAAATAATAACAAAAAACAATACTGTAATATTGCTTTAGGACTGAGCTAAAGAACTTTGCAGTAAAACATGTAATGGGATCCAATTTCAGTTGTCATTTCAATCATTAAACTAGGACCCTCTCTGGTGTTTTCACTTGAGAATCACTTGTATTTAGACATTTGATTTCATAACCCTGGTAAACAAAGGACCCTAATTTACAGTAATGATCGAAGTGGCAGTATTTAGAGCCCCCACTGTTTAGATCAATTCAATAGCCCCTGATTTTGTATAAGTTAATTCGCTTGATCTTCTAAAGCTTCTAAATTGTTGATGTACCTCATCAGAGGGCCTCTTGCTGCATCTAAAACCACTGCAGTCCAATCAAATCGGAAGAAAATTAACTGCAAATTAAAATGCAATTGCTGTATAATTTTCTTTGTGCATGGAGACTGAAAAGTGTAAAAACACACATAACAATATGATGCGTTGGATACATGTGGTAATGTCACGCTACATGTATAAGTGCAATTCAGAACTTCTTGTAGCATATATTTTAGTTTCAGCTTTTATAGGCTGGCTCCAATGGCCTCTTACTCCACACGGCACATTTGCAACGGCGTGTAATTACTTTCTTGCTAATTAGAGTAATTTAAGATCATTATTCCAAAGGCCTCTTTTAAACAAAAATAAAGAAAGCCTTCCTCAAAATGACAGTGTTTCACCAAGATATAAATACAAGAAATACCAGGGTGAAATGCACATTTGACAAGATTGACCAATTAAATACATTGTTTTTACAGACGGTAATACTGTACAAAACAAAAAGAAAAAAAAAAAAAAAAATTATACCTCCTTTAGATGGTATAGTGATTATTAAAATGATCACTAGACATGGGCAGAATGAGCCAAAGACTGTGACAGCATACAAATTCCACACATTATTTATTCATTTATAAACACTCCATAAAAACGAATATTAAGAGGCTCACCATCAATAACCAGCTGTGCTTTAAGAAATGTCCCAAGTTACCGGACGCTCATAGGACACTGGAAACACAATAGCAGCTTCCATGTATCGCAATGCAAACCTGGCTATTGAAAGAGAGTCGTTCAGGATAGTGTGCAACAGGAAACCCTGCTGAGTGAAGAATGCTGCATGTATTGCATCCCTACAACCCCATCTATTTGGTCTAATTGCAAACACTATACAGGTAATACAAGTCTGTATATATTAATTATAAACCCCATCATCCCAGAGACTTAAAGCGCGGCTATAAGAATCCATAAATCTATGTGCAGCTATGTGTGGCCTTGTACCTGCCAGAACACCAGGAGGTACAGTCAAGTAAGTATTCTTTGTAAGTGGAGCTGGACTTGCGGGCGGATGATGGGTTTGCTATCCCTGAATAAACCCATTTATAATGGTAAACTGCTAAGCGCAGGGCCCTTCAGTTCCAGGGCTGGGAATGGATTACCACTGTGTCAAAAAGTGTAAAGGAGAGGAAATCAAAACTCACCCGCCTCGGTTTTGGCATGTTTTCCTTTCTTTTCTAGCGTACACAAGCCACTCGTTGAAAACTCACTTATCACATCTCAATGAAATGGAAAGCATCTGCTGGTATTTATGCTTACTCCCGACACACATAGACACACACCAGGGTAAACTGTGCTGCTCTCTATTTTCCTAACCAGGGATTGTATTCACTTTATGGTGCTTATCGTTGCTGGCACACAATTGTCACTGATCTGTTTCTGTGTGGAATGTTAAAATAGTTGGATAACTTTTACATTCCTGCGTGTTTTTTTTTTTTAATGGATTAATAAGGCAATAGCCATACATTATTTTGAGGATTTCCCAGCATCCTTTCAATCACTGTCGGTCACATGGCTATGCGGACCCCCATGCTTCCAAACCAGAGAACATCACATGGAAGCTCATTACAACACATTTAGGTCAGTTGTTAATCTATAAAATAAAAACTCAAATACACCTTTCCCATAAAATGTGGTTATTTCCTAACCAAGAATCTGAAACAAGTTCAGTGAAGAGGACTGAATCCAAGTTAAGATTTGTTGTTCCCTATCCAACTTCCTCACTGACCAGGTTAAAAGAAGATGCACTGATCAAGGTCATATGCACATTTAGTGGTGCGCCATGATTTGAACCCTGACTCCCAGACCTCTACCATAACCACTGGACCGGCCTGCTACGCAGAGGATGTAACCCTATACAAATGAGTGGAAAGGATTTGTGATATTGCTATTCTTTCTAGCCCTCTGGATTTCCTTTTAATTGTCAAGATTGGCTGTTGATGCTGTCCTGTGATGTATGTAAGTTATCTCCTGAAACCTATCGCTGTCAGCCACAGCACACCCGAGTAAGCAATTTGATGAATCCCAAATGGGCTTTTACTGGTAATGATGCAATTTATCAATCAATCCTAAGAAACACTTTCCATCTTGACCAGTAAAAGAAACAATTCCGGCTTTTCTTGGAATACTTTCTTGTGATGATCCAATCTGAATTAAAAAATAAAAGCTTTATTCGATGTAATCATATCATATTTTCTTAACATTTAACTGCTGGCCCGATTAAAACTGCCCATGCAAGAGTTTAAAAAAAAAACGTTCTTTTGCTTTTAGTTGCTTGCTGGTATGGCCTGTGGATTTGGGGATCCTAATCTTTAGTTTTGAGGCAATGGGGTCAATGCAATTGATCTAAATGGAGGCAAACCTACAGTGTACCCTTGCCAGATTAAATATTAAGTATAAGTGCAACTCTGGCGGCTTTTTACTTTGATTAAAAGACATGCACTGCAGAGGCTCGGTGGGCATTGAGAGAGAGGTCTGTTTTCACTGAGAGCTCTTTTTGAATGATTTATTGTATTTACTTTTTCACTCAAACAGAAGCACCTGTGTGAGGGTAGTCTGTACAGAAAAAAAAAACAATACTGTGGATGCAGTGTTCAAATCATTTCAAGTCCAAAGTTCAGTCAAAACATTGAACTGTGCAAACTGTACTGAACCTGACGCTATGCAAATTGGTGTGGGGATTCATTCTTCATTTTCTTAAAAATGTCCATTATTTGATGATTTCAAGGCCATTGATTTCGCTCTACAGCTTGATTTCACACACTGCAGTTGAAGAGGTTCTTCAACTGCAGTTCTGCTTTCAATGTATTTATTTTTTTACCCTTGATATTTTACATTAACATACCTTTGCTATGAACAATAGGCCTGCAAGTAAGAAATGTAACAAAAAAAACTGCAGTACGTGAAAAGTTCATTTAAGTTAAAAAGAGTCGACATTGTAGGTGGGTGCCCTCAAAATGTTACAGCTATTAGTATACTTGCATAATATAATGTACAGCTCTGGCCAAAAGTTTAGCATCACCCCATATAATTAACACACTTTGCTTCATTAAGTCGAATGAAACCTGGTGAATAATGTTACGCTAACATATTGAATTACATACAGCTTTGTAGTTTTCCATATACTGTACTTAACAGTATGTGACATTCTGAAATCTAACATGAAATACTATTATGACATCCGGTAGACTGCAATATCACTTTGTAGTTTCTTTGATTGTATGATGTTAAATAAAAGATCTAAATGATGATATTCTCAATTCTAAAATTTTAGGTGATGCAAAACTTTAGGCCTAACAATCAGAGTTTAAGTTACACACTGGCTATACACTAGCAATGTCCTTTAAAGTACCTGTAATAGATTCAGCACAGTTTGGTTAGGCTATAAAAGCACACCATTATTTAAGAAATGATTATGTCATCAATTGCCAAAGTGTCAGCAACAAGCAGGGATAACATGATGGGAAATACTGTTTTTAAAAGCTGCTCAAAGACACAGGTGTACATTGATAGTGAAATGTTTCACCTTACTGCCCTGAGGCTGTAGAGGTCTGACACTAATAGTAATTACAGAAGGGCCCACACGTGTTTAAGTGACTGGAAGTTTTTAATACAACTATACTGTTTACAACTACTAACAGACACAAGACTTTTAAAAAACGATCAGACATGATTGCAATGAACTGCAATGGGACATTATCTATCAATTCATCATGGACAGTTACTTATTTTAAAGTACAGTGTAATGACCACAGTACAGTTCAATACATGTGTAATTATAGCTGTCTTGATGTCCATTGAAAAGTATAACAATTAAGAGCTTGGAATTGCAATAATAATAATAATAACAATAACACATATTATTATTATTATTATTATTATTATTATTATTATATTATTATTATTATTATTATTATTATTATTATACAGCATATGGGTTCCTGAAATTGTAAAGATAAAAGACTTCAATATTAGCTCGGCAAATATTCTGACATATTATATTCATAAAACCACTTGATGATATACAAAAAGTCACAGCAGTTGCATAAACATCGCCCAAGATAAAGTGCTTTATTACACTTGGAACAACTGTGTACTAAACAGATTTAAAAACACTTGAGGAGATCCATTGTTTTTTAAATGGTATACAATGCCATTCTAGTGGGGTTTATTTTCAAGGTTATTGATTAAGGGGCTATGGTTTAATCAAATTGAAAAGGATCTGAAATTTAGGTCAATAGCCACAAGCTTGTGACATATTACAAACAATACACAAGAACATCCTGGACACAGACGGGTCTATGAAAACGGCTAACCTCTGCAGGACAAAAAGATGCAGGAACAACATGTGCTGTTTCTTCACAGATAATTTAACAATAAAATACACAAATATGAAAGTACCCAATAATATAATATACACATGCCAATAGCATGTTTACATAGCTAGCATATAGTCCAATGAATCCTAACCACACTTGATTACTTGGATTCTCAATTAAAAATAAAGTTTAGTCCATTCAGGTGTCCCTTACATTTGACTTTTTTTTAGCTGTACACCATTATGAGTCATTGCTAAATCAATATTAATATATTAATCTGTGCCTCAAGGAAGACAGAGATAATTGTCCAACTTGTCCTTCTTGTTTACTATTACTTAATTGGTTTACACTGTACTGAAATAAAGTTTGTCATTAAATTTTAATTTCAGAAACCAACAGCTAAGTCCTAACGTGTTTAACTTTAGTCGGGTTCCACTTAATATATTTCACAGATGAAACAGCACAGGAGCGACGATATAAAGAACGATTTACGCTTGCCATGCATTTTTGTCCAATTAATAGATTGCCTATGTGTTGCATATTCTGCATGACAAAGGAGCGGGATATTAAACTGACATTCATAATGAAAATGCACTTTGCAAATTAAAAGTGCCAAAACCGAATTGTTTCAGCTTCTTTAGGAAATAAACAGTCCTTAACCAATTAAACCACATCGTAGTAATTATGTGATTTATTGCAGGTTGTTTAACTTTCAAAACTCGGCTAACTCATATTAAGGTCACAATCCATCATGTCTTGCAGGGAGAGCAAGCGAGTAATGACTGTTGTATTAGCTGCTTTTGATGATAGTATGAAAGAAGTATTAGCACTTGTCAACAAAACTGCTTACAACATAACATTAGCATGCATGGGCCGCTGTGCCTATTTATTATTCGGGCAGCTTCACACACATTGTTACAAGCTTATAAAACATTTTGTTGGCGAAAACCAAATGTACACTGTTTGCTTTTCTGATAGAGTGGCAACGTAAATTTCTGGCTGCCTTAGTTTAGTTTCAGTGCAAACAGAAACATGAATTCTTTATCCTTATTGATACTGAAGAGCTTAATAATTCAGGTTCCTGTTCTTGTGTTTGCTTCTATCACAGTTATCAATTACCCATCAGTCTCCTTGTCAAAACAGAACAGATTCATTTGGCTGAAAACAAGACAAATAAATGGATACTATAACCGAGACACAGGGTTGCCAAGCTGTCAAAGGGAAATCCAAGCAATGACATTTGCTGTCACAAATGGGATATTTGGCTTTAGCGAGCAAATTATTCCCCTTTATGAGCCAAGAATGCACTTAGCTCAACGTAAGTAAATTAATCTGCCTATTTTGACTTCTAACATTACTCTCAACTGCGATAATGGGCACTGTAAAATGGCCTTTTGTTATACCACAGACATTCCGGCATGCTTAAACACCCATCTCCATGTATTAATTAGGCTGCTTAAAATAAGATATCGATAACTGAAAACAGTTCACCCCCTGGAGATTTGCGTTCTTATATATCATCTTCACATTTTCTCAATGCATTACAAGTTTTCATACGACAGGTTCTTGATCTGAACCAATTGATAATAAACTAATATCAGTAATATCAATTGCAATGTGGGAAATCCATCTTTTGAAGATCAACGTTCTTTTGAAGATGCTGTTAAGCCAATTGCCTCTTTCCACACACTGAACCTCAGTAACGGATGCTACCAAGCTGCTGAGCCCTGGAGGTAAGGGCCCAGCACAGACAATCACTGCCTGTGCTTATTGGCTGTCTGACCAGTAGGGGCTGCTGAAGTACGAGGAGGTAAACCAAGCCTTGAATATTTTCCTTCCCAACCCGCAGCAGTGCAAAAGCCAATGCAGTGTTTGAACCAGAGGGCTCCTGATTGTGCAGCTCACTGGTATTGGAATCTTAAGCCATATAAGAAGCTCACAACCTTTCATTGAGAGCTTTGAAAAGTGTCTTCTTTAGAATATGAATATAATAATGATGAAGCGTGGATTAGTTGTGCCAAACATCTGAGTAGCAGATTTGGGTTACTAATCCAATACACCTCCCCTCCTCAGTATTTTACTGATTTTCATTATTAATGAACAGTCAGCTTTTTTCCTCCAAATGTTACAGTGTATAAATAATATGATATATGACCAGGAATTAATCATTTTAAATGTCAAATAACTAATTATATGTTGGTTTAGTTTTTTTTTGTAAAATTTGAAGAATTGTATAGTTGTATAGCAAAGCAGGACACCTTTAAAAACATTGTATCAGAATTTGCATCTTAAAACCTCATTTATAGTTAACTTGGGCTCTTAATCAGATAAATAGGTCTTTCTACTATAAGCAACATCATGCACTACATGATGTTATTTTATTGCGAAAATGGGTAAATCAAAACCAACATAAACAGAGAGATGGAAAGGGGTCTCAATATACCTCCAGATTCTGATACATTAAAAAACCTGAATGCTAAAGAATGGCCTTAGTAAGTTTCATCACAACAGCACAACCAGACAGACAGCTTCCCTACATCCCCAGATTCCGATAATTACCAGTGCCAAGAATGTCACAAGAAGTTCTCTAGATGTAACCCATAAGTACATGTGTATGGCTGCCTCTGTTAAAGCTGACCGATAGCCTGAACAGGAGCAGTGTTGTAACCAGAGCTGACATTTTACCAGGTCAAACTTAGGTTTCAAGCTATAACTGCAGTATTCATATGACTGCTTGACATTTACTATTCAACCTCCAAATCAATGTTACACGGCAAACAAACAGAGAAAATTAAGGAGTCTTTTTACATGAGCATCAGCATTGAGGATACAAAAAAACAACCGGGCACATGACCTCTGTGTCCTCATAGCTAGTTATGGCCATGAACAGTGGATGTGTTACTTGTGTGGGTCGTCACTGAAAAATACAGAGGCAGACACAGAGCACTGGGTGTTGACATTCCGCAGAGGCGCTCAGGTTTAATAACACAAGTGCTGACGCTAGGGTACTAACAAAGGTAGCCCTAGTGTCACATTTAATAAAGAAAACAAAACAAAGCTAAAAATAAGTTTGACAAACAACGGTGAGATCTAGTCCCACTAAAAGGAACGTGCCGCTCCAGGAGCCTACTACATTATGCAAACCCTCGCTATACTGTTTGGGATCAACATTCCCTAAATTGACCTACTTCTGGGCTCCAGGAGTCCCAGCATCCTCCTGGCCACTCCAGACTCTTCAAACGGCCTTGGCTGGGCAATGCCTTCACGACTACCCTCTTGCAGTGGAGGGGTTTTGTGCAGTAGTTCTCTCCATAAATCGGACGCTCTCCTCCTCGATGTTGTCGTGCATATTTACGTTGTATACCTAGGGTTTATGTCACAACTGTGTCCTCGCCAATTACCATTAAAGAAAATACCCATTATAGCTCATAATGTAATTATTAACTATAATAAACACAATGCCTCATTAAGAACTAGCAATTATGGCTTCATTATCCCTAGATTCATGATGAAAAGAGATTAACAATTAATATTATGTATGTTTAAGTATTTCAAATCAATCATAAATGTGTATTTGTTATAAGACAAAAATAAATCTAACAATCCAAATTATTATTATTTATTCATATTCTCAAAGGAAGAAGAATAAAGGTTAGGTTTCATAGTTAAAACATGGTGCAATGTTTAAAACAAAGTCTCCTTAACATGGTCGTGCTCTCTGTAGAAGTTAGCTGTGCTGCAGTGCAGTGCAGTGTCTCTGTGAAGGCTGTAGGCAAAAGCTTTCGTCATTCCGGAGGGAACCTATCTTCACCGGGACCTCTTTGAGGATTACATCATTGCTTCTTCGTTGAAGAACTTCGGAGATTGATAAGTTGAGAGTGATGAGAATGAAGAAAGAGTGAATCCAGAGAGAGCCCAGAGAGTAGAAGAAAGTGAAAATCCTTGTTTTGAGTTTAAATAACACGATGTATAGGCGTTCCTTTGTACTGTAAACAAATCCTCGTCCTTCCTTCCATTGGTATTTGGTAGACAGTTGAGTGTCACACAAAAGTATGTGTTAGAAATTGAATGTATCCGCCTATTTGGTTATCAACGGATTTTAGCATTTATCATTTAAACCTCCTATTCAATATAACTTTAGTTACATTCATTGGAGAAGCATACAAATTTCTGTTTATTTCTCTATACAAAATTATGATTACAAGCATATAAAACACATCACAATACAATCAAAGGATAATATTTAACAAGTTATTAGTTTATAATATTCATTTAAAAACAATAAACTTCAGATTTATTGGGAAACTTACTTATAACTATTAAACTTGTGTGTACAAGTTATATAATTAAAAATTATTCTTAAAGAATTTTAAAACTAACTTTTAACACAATAATGGACCAACTGCACCGTCAGTATAGCTTGCTTGGTAAGTTTTATGATACCTTAGGAGGCCAGAAAATCAGGTAGCATTTTGGAAGGCGAGCTTCAAAGAGTTAACACAGTTTGTGGCCTGTGCCGTATCTAATCAGCTTTGAAGATCTGGTTAAGAATGCTCTGGAATTGGTGTTAACAACTCAACCCCCACAGCATGTCACACAGACAACAGAATTAAATATCTGAGAAATGCTTATATTAAAATGAATTTAACCATGAATTGCCTTGACAATGTCAACACAGCAAGCTTTCTCTCAGTGCCCGTCTGTATGGCTATGGCCGTGCAGTGGCCTTCAGCTGTGGCGCAGCCTCCCCGGGCACTCCTCCCAGCCAATCCGTACCTTCCAATCAGCTCAGCGCCGGGTGAGCCTAACTGCTCAATTGGTTGCCGAGCAACATTTCTTCTGTTCCACGTCCCAGTTGCACACATTTCCAAGGCTTTCCCTGTCACACTCATGTTTTAACTATGCTGAAAATCGATTTAATTTGACGTTTACACATGTGGCATATTTCAAGCCTATTACAGTATATACACATGATAGTTAAAGAGTGACAAACAATGATCAAATCTTGAAAGTTTTAAGCAGTCTGGTACTTAAGAAAGTTGAAGGAGACCATACTTTTCCCCCCAGAAAAAAGTCAGTACACAGATACAGCAATTATTTATAATTGACTGGCCCCACTGGAGCATTCCTCTGGGCATTTTAAAACAAACACACTCCTAAACTTTGACTGTAAGGAAGCGCTTGTATATTTTCAGAAGAAATGCTTATATGAAAATGTTACGAATGGCAGTGACAGGCTATATATCATAATATCACTTAGTATGCCGAAATGCCAACATTTACAGAGATTAATTAAATGCTGCAGCTAAAAAGTATCTCTTAAACCACATAACAATTCAAGACCTTGAGCCCTTCTGTTGGCCATTTCTGATTCCAGCAGCAGCTGTAGGCATACGCAATGTCAACAGTACAAGCACTAATGCAAAGGTAGAAAGACCTGGTGAAAGTGTGTTTATGAAGGCACAGTGAATAGAGAATGAGTCTAGGTTTCTTTTACAATAGCTAGAAATAGCTCATCACTTTCTGATGAATTCTGGAGGTCTCAGCCCAGTTCCTTACTGGGTAAAAACTGCGATCACTGGCTTCTGCTTCGTGTGGTAAAGCTGGGTGGGCACAGGCCACCTAGTCACCCACCTCAGGGGAAGACTGTCACTCTGGCAGGGCAGTGTGTGAAGCTTACAATGTGTGGCATGGGCTGAATAGATAAATATAATACTTAACTCACCACTGCTGTCAATCTGACACCTTTCATGAGTGCTAAATTCATTAAAAATAGGAGTTTCCAATTAGGGGACTTGGTTTTGGGACAAGTTAAATAGCAGAGATGGGTGAGGAAGGGCAAGGAGCCTGAAGCATTGTGGCAGGAATTCCATCTGGTCTAGCTGCAGTGATGGGCTTCAAATTATGTACAAACTCTGAATAATAAAGGAACAACAAAATAATTTAAAACTGCCAGGCATTGCCAAGAGAGAGCCAGCTGTTGATGCCCGCAGTTCAGTATGGTACAGATGGTTATATGGAGGGCCCCAGTGATCTCTTTACAATCAGTGGACAGGTTTTGGGACAGCTACCTGACTAACAATAATACAAAATCTGTATGACAACTTCACTGCACAGTTGTTATGCATATTATATATATATATATATATATATATATATATATATATATATATATATATATATATATATATATATATATATATATATGTGTGTGTGTGTGTGTGTGTGTGTATATATTTTTTCTTTACCTAAGTTTCAGTGATCCTATGAGAGAAAGAATAATATATGTTACCACACAAAAATATGTCTCTCGTTAGTTTTGAGCTAGCAAGGCACTCATGGCTACTAACGAGAGAGATATTTATAGAGGTAATATATTCTGACCCATATTATTATTTTATATCTTCTGTGTTTCTTACCTTCTAGTTTGGTTTTGTTTGTGTAAACTGCGCTGAGCTGCTGTACAACATGCTGCACTCACAGTTATGTCTGCGCAGGTTACGCTAGTAGCGCTGGGTTTCGTTCTGACTGAGAAGATGAAATTCGAAAGATGCATGTCCAGGTCTATTTCAGATAGCTGGTGAAATTATCTCGTTTCTCCCACTGAACGCAAAACACGACATTGTGCGCTTGAGTACTTATTGTTAGTTATAAATATTGCAGCTGTTGACATTAAGTGGCGCTGTAATGACGTAGGTAGGATAAAAACCGCATCAGCCATGTACACACGTATGAACGGAACTGATACCAGGAATGATTTTTATCAGTTTAGGGGTATGTACGGTTGCCTTAGAATGGTCCAGGTATAGTCATATTTTGTATATATATATATATATATATATATATATATATATATATATATATATATATATATATATATATATATATGTGTGTGTGTGTGTGTGTGTGTGTGTGTGTGTGTGTGTGTGTGTGTGTGTGTGTGTGTGTGTGTGTGTGTGTGTGTGTGTGTGTGTGTGTGTGTGTGTGTGTGTGTGTGTGTGTGTGTGTGTGTGTGTGTGTGTGTGTGTGTGTGTGTGTGTATGTGTGTGTGTGTGTGTGTGTGTGTGTGTGTGTGTGTATGTGTGTGTGTGTGTGTGTGTGTGTGTGTGTGTGTGTGTGTGTGTGTGTGTGTGTGTGTGTGTGTGTGTGTGTGTGTGTGTGTGTGTGTGTGTGTGTGTGTGTGTGTGTGTGTGTGTGTGTGTTGTGTGTGTGTGTGTGTGTGTGTGTGTGTGTGTGTGTGTGTGTGTGTGTGTGTGTGTGTGTGTGTGTGTGTGTGTGTGTGTGTGTGTGTGTGTGTGTGTGTGTGTGTGTGTGTGTGTGTGTGTGTGTGTGTGTGTGTGTGTGTGTGTGTGTGTGTGTGTGTGTGTGTGTGTGTGTGTGTGTGTGTGTGTGTGTGTGTGTGTGTGTGTGTGTGTGTGTGTGTGTGTGTGTGTGTGTGTGTGTGTGTGTGTGTGTGTGTGTATGTGTGTTTGTGTTATGCAGAATCTACTGTTCATAATTTTAATTGAGCCTGCTTATAGTACCCATAGCTCATATGGTAAGACATACTAATAGCACAAACAGTTAGTCTCATGTGGCATGTAATGAACAATTTAGCCCTTATGCTTGTGTTCTGACTTCCTCTGTATTAAAGGCATATAACATTTCTTATTTATTTTTCCTACAGTGGTCTGCAATACAGCAATAATTAAACTGCCAAGGGAGTCAATCTGCTATGCAAGTCTTTGTTAAGCAAACCTCTTACAATATTAGATTTCGTTTTATGCTTCATTACTCGTTTTTATTAAATACATATTAAATCACAGGTTCAAAGTATTATTTAGAAAAGGATTGAAGAGGCACCAAATGACTTCTGAGTGAAACACCTTGCTGTGAAACAGCTTCTTTAGACAGGCTCCCAAATTACCACTGACTAGAATCTACAATAGTATAGAGCTGGACTGAAAACGGTACCTATTTCCATTGACTTCAGTCAAAAATCCTGGTCCTGCGTGGTTTTGAATGGTGTTTATTAATCAGAAAATTTGACATTCTCTTTAAGAAAAGCAATAGCTGTAATAAAATTAAAGATTCAAGTGTTTTTAGCCACATATAATATTTTTTTGTATTTAGTTTTGTCATATAAACTCCTATTTTTCCAGTAATTGCTATACCCTCATTACACTATAACTCATAAATATTAGTTTGACAAGATCAAAATGGAGCTATGGTCATGTGCTTGTTGTTGAAAGGCAATAAACAGCTGTTATTAGTAAGGAATTATACCCCTTTTTCAAAATTAGCTTATTAATACATTTTACTTCAATGCCTAATATTCTTTTCATTGTAAAAATGGCACCA
The DNA here is from genome assembly GCF_017654505.1 of Polyodon spathula. Lineage (NCBI taxonomy): Eukaryota > Metazoa > Chordata > Actinopteri > Acipenseriformes > Polyodontidae > Polyodon > Polyodon spathula. The sequence goes on from NC_054534.1 coordinate 6,631,531, forward strand.
GCAATAGGGGTGATTGTGTCAGATCTTACCCTTGTGACAACCTGACTGGACTGTAAATGTGAGGAGAATATACTGTGCATCTATTAACTCAAGTCTTTTTAAATTCAGACTATTCTGGAAAAGCATGCATTTTATTTTAATACTACCAGTTAATGGTTAAGATATCACAGCGCAAGCAAAAAAACTGGAATGCATTTGCAATTTAAAATACCATTTGGTATAATGAAAATGTAAAGCAGTGGTTTTATTTTATTCAGTATGGCAGGTTAGGAGTCCCTGTGAAGCTACACTGAAGCAGTCAGTCTATTAATAATGTAATTTGGTTCACAAACTGTAAAAGGGAGGCTCCATGAGTTTTAATTCAGCAACCAGCTGCTGACCCTATATGGATCAACCAATTAGACATCTCTATTTAATAGTTGGGCATCCCATCTAAAACACACAAGACATTTTCACTACAAACAACCACAATGGCCTAAAAGGATCACGGCTATCCCCCTGGTGGAGATGCTTGGCTTGATAAAAATACACAGGGGAGTCGGGGGGGAAAAAAGAAAGAAAGAAAAAGCAAGATCGTTTTAGGCCGTGTTGAGTAAAAGAACATCTTAATACAATGAGCATCTTTTTTTTTTGCCCCGAACTCCCTAGGCAGTGCACCAGCCATCTCAGATAACCTCACACACAGCAAACACCATTCGTCTGAAGTTACATTTGCTTCTTGTTATCACAACTTATGCCACTTAATTCATTATTCAACGAGTCACTTTCTTGTTTATTAGATGCAAGGTAGCTGCTCAGCCCCAAAGGCCATGTATGTAAAAGATTGCTTGTAATCCTGTCACTTCAAACCGCTCCTGGTGCTTATATTGCTTAAGGAATTTGATAGAAAAAAACAAAACAAAAAACACAAGAACTATTTGAAGTTTATTCATGTTGACGATAAATCCTGATACCCACTCTGAAACAACACAGGAGCTTTCCAAATCCACACAGATCTCCTGCCCTTATCTTAATCCTGTTTCTTTTGTTGTGTAGTAGATCACAAATATCACAGTAATACCCCTTACAAATGAGATCCAGTTTTAACTAAGAACATACATGTAATGCATTTAGACAAAAAAAACAAATCTGTTCCTTTTAAACATTTTTATTTACACTGTCATTGTGATCAACTGTCTTCTTTTTATTATTTGTTTTCAGTTACTTAAATTCTGCAAGTGTATGTGTATATATATATAGAATCTATTTAAGACCTATTTTAGATTTGTAGCACTGCAGGCATGTATTATTTTACATTACATTAGAACAAAATCAAATATTTCATGACCAAGTGAAGAGCAATACTACTGTATTCTACGTGACTAAAAAAAAAAACCCCAAAAAACCCACAAGCTTAAAATGTAAGGCGACAAAAGCTCTATCCGTTTTTGTATTTACTAATCACTGCTGTGGATTTTTTAGATTGACTTTTAAGTTGTTTTATTTCTATTTTTTGCAGGCCACTAAAATGTCTACTATTTAAAATAAAATGATCAAGCTTATAGACAACAGTGCAAAAGGGTAGCACCTGTCTGAAAACAATATTATTATTAATTATAAACTGCAGCCTCTAAAATTGGTTAATTAATGCAAGTCAGCTTCAAACCTTCTTGTGTAACCGAGGCTCACAGCAATTCAAGAAAATACACTTCTCTGTGCTAACAATCAAGTGTCATCACTCAGAAGTGTAGCCATTACTCTTTCAGAAACAACATCTGCATCAGGTACACAACATAGCAGCACATTCATATATTTAACTCCTCTACCACTATTGATTTTTTTTTTTTTTTTTTTTTGCTTTCAAAAATCACATACAGTGATGCATTGGAGAAAAAAAACCAAAACCCTCCCGTTTGAAAATTCAAATACAACAATCTGTTATGAATGTGTTTAACGAAACACTGAAAGGTCTGACTCGCTTTTCAGTTTCAGCTATTGTATTGTGACATTGTAGTCGGTTGCACATTATAGGAAAGAGGAATTGAAGGAATAGGAGAAATGCCGTCCAGATTGTAAGATTCACAGTTTTAATGCTTTCTTGGTATAGTAACACCCTTCATCCACATGAAATCACTGTTCATTACAACACACACCTAGCAGCACTGCACAGCGTGCTTGGTTCCCAAGGACATTGCTGTACAGGCGGGTGGTAGACTGTGTGCAATACCTGCATGACAATAAAAGTACACTAATCTTTGAGCACAGGCTTACAGGGAGGACACAGCAGTATTTACATCATAGAGTTACTGTCATTTTCTTCTACTTTCTTCCACTCATTTACACTGAGCAACCTTATTCTAGATAGAGATATTAAGACTGTCAGTATAAACTGCTTCTGTTTTCATTTTGCATTTATTTCAATGCCAGACTCAAGGCATACATTTTTCATCACCTGCTAAGCTATGAATAAAAGATTAAAAAAGAAGTGAGGGGAAAAAAAGTCTAACACATGCAGCGCAGCCAGCACAACGTGCAGACACAGTGTGCATAACTAGATGCTTAATTTTTACCATCATTTTAACATCAGGAGTGCTGTGTATGGGGGAAAAGAAGGAGGAAGCTGAAATATTGAAACTTTTCACATCTGTAATGTCTGGGATTTGTATATTTGATCTGTTTAACTATCTGACAACCAGAGCTGAAGTGAGATGTACAATACTGTGGAAGTCTTTGGATATGGAGTGGATTTTTTTTTCCCTTCCCTGTTATTTTCAGTTGTTTTGTATAATACAAACATTGTATAGACCATAAGACACTTTAAAGCATAAAATAGAAAACAGTTTGACAAGAACGTGTAGCAGGAATATGTCACTTATTACAGATTATTTATTTTAAGACAGACACTTTGCATTAATCAATCATTAATAGACTCTTATTTGGCGATTTATAGTCCTTTTATATATATATATATATATATATATATATATATATATATATATATATATATATATATATATATATATATATATATATATGTTGATGTGGTTGTAATACAGAAATATAGAAATATTCACGATGCAGTTTTCCACTACAATGGTCCACATAAAACACAAACAGCCTAATTGTGATGGCAATGCCCTTTTCTGATGGTGTTCAAACAGGGTCAGACAAAGCAAGGCTGAAGCGCTTCCCGCTAATTGCTGGTACCATTTGGAACGTGATGACACAACAGACCCTGAGCGCCTGACACATCCCAAGAGAATAACACAAGAGCCATCTCCCCGGTGTTAGAATCACCCAGCACAGTAGTTTGAACAGCCTTGTCTTTACCTTCCTACAATGCAGTCCTGAAGCCTAGCAAAGCCATTCCCGGATCACAGGTTTCTAATACAAAGCCAAGATGCATATACTTTGTCCTCTTTAGAACAGGCTCACTAGAGACCTCCACTTTACACAAGCCTTATATTACACAGCACCCAGTAATAAAGACATTGGCTGCATATTAACTAGAACCAGAGCTAGGGAAATCTACTTGACTTCTTCCTGATAGGTTGTCCTGAATGTATGCAGTTCTTTGACATGATGCTGCAGTGTAGAACAATAAATCTCCTACTGTACACACAGTAAACTTGCTATGCTTTGTAATAATGTATTAGCAAAAAAAGACAAGGAAAATGCAGTTCTTTATTCTGTGTACCCTCTGTGCTGCTTTAACAAAACTAATATATATGCAGACGCTGAGCATAATAATCTTCTAATGCACATAATAAAGTCTAGTGCTTCTAGTTCCTCCCTCCTCCTCTAAAGTGTTAAATGAATGCTTGCTTACCTGTAGCTCAGAACCCCACCCCCACCCTCCATATCACAGTCATATGGTTATATGTGCAGCAAAATTCATCTTGTTAGAATGGTGGTAATATATCCCACCAAGACCACTGTTCCTACTAGCAATTTAAAATAATTATTGTGCGACTTGATGGTAGACATCAGGTTTGCAATAGAATTACAATGAGGGAAGTGTATTAGAGACAAAACATTGCTGGAGGAGAACGTCATAATGGTGCAATTTGGCACAAAGCCTCAATTTAAGAAAAAATGATGTATGATCTTAATCGAGGCACCAATCAATGAATGGATTTAACAAAATTCAAATCTAGTAACATTTTTACTATACGGGTTGCAGGTCTAAAAAAAAAAAAAAAAAAGAAAAAAAATACAATAAAATGAAATTCGCATTTCAATGTTTTCTTGGTATAGGGACATGTTTTCTGTTGAGCACTATAATTAAATATTCAGAAGCAACCAAGGAAATAGCCACAGGGTAATAAGGATTATTATTTGATTTCAACAAACAATGCAACTGTGTCTGTAACAAACATGGTGCATGGCAATTTCCGCTAAAAAGGAAGGACAAAGCAGCCTCAATGGCTGTCTTTCAGCTGTGAAAAAAAAAGTTATCAACACTGTGAAAGTAACACAGAAACTATTAAACTACAGTATATGGGAGGGCAAACATTAAAAATGTGCTCTCTTTAATTCCATCAGCTAAAAAAAAAAAAAAGCGAGTGTTTTTTTTATACATTTCCCAGAGCATTGACTATTAGGATTCTTACAATAAATATGATTGCAATATTGTATTTCTATATATCTGTGCATGCTGTATATGTGCATGAATACAGAACATTGTAGAGACTACAGAATATGATATTAAAAGAGGATTCCTTCATGCAGTTTTATGAATTGTGACAGCAGTTGCCTCTTTATCAATAGGACCACTTCTCATAATGGGCAGTTGCTTTATACAATATGCATTACAGTTTTAATGACAAAGGATGGGCTATTTAAAAATAAGTGTCACACTTCCTGTAAAGCAATATGTACAAATAATAATCTTTCTATTTAGTTTAAAACAGGCTGCTCACGAATTACAAAGCTTCCCCTGCTGCTGTGCCAACATAGAAAATCAAACCCGTAAAATAATTTAAAAAAAAGAATCTGCACTGATTGTACAGTGTGTGCTACAGCTGCCAACTATGGGGGTGGGGGGTGTCCTTCCAAAAGAAACGGACAGTGTAAGAAATTAAGAATGTCATTTTTTAAAAATTAAAAAAAAGCCGCAGGTGAGAGTATGAAATCTCTTTCCCTCCAGGTGTCTCAATGGCATCGCTTACACACTCTGCATCATGCCAAGCCCAAAATTGGATGCCTTGCATCTGCCTCGTGCTCAGCCTTTCAGCTCAGAAACAACAGTACATCTTTCCCCTCCTGGCAACCCTGATTAAACAAATTAACTGCGGCACTCTCTGCAAATGTAAACCAGTGCGCAGGGATGAGAATGGATACAATGGCCAAGCCTGCATTTCATTTTAATTAAATTTCATTCTTCTGCTCACTTTTGCCACATCTCCAAATGTCAGCAGGATTTAGGCAAATGGAGTGACATCTGCTGCTGCATCACACATTGCCTATAAAAACTTCACCGCATGAGTAGCACCTGGATCCCCGCCAGGCACGGAAGAAGATGCACGCTGCAGCGTTAATCAGCGACGCCACCGCGCTCCCAGCGACTGCGAGAAACACACATACCTCACTGCTAAAAGGGACAGGAATAAACAGACATCAGGCCTTGTAGTCCTAGAATCCAAATAAGTGGAGCAGAAGAGATGCTCTTTATTCCTTGTTATTTGCCAAGACCATTTGCTACGGATTCATTTTAATGGGGATAGACATTTTAAAATACCTGACAAAGGGTTTCAGGCTGTCCTATAATGATAAGACTCATACCATACTCTTTTGCTTTAAATATATATATATATATATATATATATATATATATATATATATATATATATATATATATATATATATATATATATATATATATATATATATATATATATATACAGCTCTGGAAAAAATTAAGAGACCACTGCAAAATTATCAGTTTCTCTGGTTTTACTATTTATAGGTATGTGTTTGGGTAAAATAAACATTTTTGTTTTATTCTATAAACTACTGACAACATTTCTCCCAAATTCCAAATAAAAATATTGTCACTTAGAGCATTTATTTGCAGAAAATGATAACTGGTCAAAATAACAAAAAAGATGCAGTGTTGTCAGACCTCGAATAATGCAAAGAAAATAAGTTCATATTCATTTTTAAACAACACAATACTGATGTTTTAACTTAGGAAAAGTTCAGAAATCAATATTTGGTGGAATAACCCTGATTTTCTAGCACAGCTTTTATGCATCTTGGCATGCTCTCCACCAGTCTTTCACATTGATGTTGGGTGACTTTGTGCCACTCTTGGTGCAAAAATTCAAGCAGCTCGGCTTTGTTTGATGGCTTGTGACCATCCATCTTCCGCTTGATCACATTCCAGAAGTTTTCAATGGGGTTCAGGTCTGGAGATTGGGCTGGCCATGACAGGGTCTTGATCTGGTGGTCCTCCATCCACACCTTGATTGACCTGGCTGTGTGGCATGGAGCATTGTCCTGCTGGAAAAAACAATCCTCAGAGTTGGGGAACATTGTCAGAGCAGAAGGAAGCAAGTTTTCTTCCAGGACAACCTTTCTCTCGAGAAATGTTGTCAGTAGTTTATAGAATAAAACAAAAATGTTCATTTTACCCAAACACATACCTATAAATAGTAAAACCAGAGAAACTGATAATTTTGCAGTGGTCTCTTAATTTTTTCCAGAGCTGTATATATATATATATATATATATATATATATATATATATATATATATATATATATATATATATATACACACACACACACACACCTTTTTTATTATCACATTAAGATTAATATTTTTGTACATATGATGTTTGAATATTGAAATATCTAAAAGAAAGGGCATTGATACAGCGAACAGAATAATTAAGTTTAGATGGCTAAGATCTGAGATATTTTTTCCAAAGCTCACAGTGCCATGCGGTGGACAAAAGTGTAAATGACACATGGGTGTTAAAAAAGTCACATCCTTTTGACATAATCTTTACGATTCGTGGTAAAACTATTGTATTCATATTTAAAAAAAAAAAAAAAAAAAAAAAAAGATGAAAAAAGTTTTTTTTTACTGTGTGAGAATTTAGCAATGATTACTTTAGCAGCTCTGTAGTGTCACAGGAATGTATTAAGTGGGTTGCTTATTTTCCACAAGATTCTTTTAGCAGTGTACAATAACAAATCAAACTGCTACTGCATTCTTCAAATCGCTCTACTATAGCCTACACGGTATATCCAGGAACATGGACATTATCATTTATTCTACAATAGCAAATAGACTTTTCTTTCCTACAGACAGGACCCGTGACTAATAGCAAGCCTTGGCAGAAAGTTGAAAAGGCTTTTGTCCAGATAATATATAATACGGCTTCTGCTGATGATGCAGTTCACTTTTGTGTGCATAACAGAGAGTGTGATTTTCACTACGCAGTTAATTAGGATCAAATAAATAAATACATAAATAAATATATAATCCTAAATGCTTACAAAAAACAGCAAACTTGAAAAACAATCATCATGCACACTGCAAAAGTAGTTTAATTAACTTGACTCAGATTTTTTAAAAAACGATTGCAGGGCGTCCAACAGATGCTTTAACTGAAACAAGCCTGTGAAGACAGTGACAAAAACCGGCTGAGTGAGAATCTCACAACTGTCCACAGAAACACTCCTGTTCAGTATAGTATACTATGCTGAGTGTGCTGATAAGGCATTTACATATCTGAAACATCACAACCGTCACAGCTGAATTTCATAATGTTTCAAGTGCAGAACATTTAAAACAGTGGTAAGGTCCAATGTAAAAATATTGTTTTTGAACACCGCTTAATAATAATCAGAACCATCCATCCATCTATTATCTTTAACCACTTAACCCTTTACAGGGTCATGGTGAGTCGGAACCGCAGCGTGAATGGACAATAAAATGCATGATATGCTTTAAATGTTTGTATTATAAAAAAAACTAAAATCTACATAATTAAAGTGAAATGCAACAATAATCAACATGCCCTTCTCTTATAGTAGTTATTTGCATGTTCTAAAGTGTGCACAGGTCAGATGTACTGTTTTTGCTGTCATAAGAAGAAACAAAGAGTACACTTCAACCTTATTAGACAAGCCAAATATATCTGTGCCTATAGCAGCTTGGTTGTGGCTTACACTTCACACTCAAGTCATGCAGATTGGAGCTGACTCTCAATTAAACAAAGACTTTCTCCAGAGATGACAGTCCAAATACAGTAGAGAGAAAATACATCAAGTTTTAAAATGGGTCCGTTCAGCCCCAGTGACGCTTCCTCATGAAATGATACAATTCACTGATGCCTCTGCCTCGTCCAGCATATGTTCTATTCACAGCCGCGTCACTCTTCATTTGTAATCATTTCCCTTTTTTTTTTATCCTGTCTTGTAATACTTTGCTTGACTGAAGATAAATACTAAAAGGCAAGAGGAATATGTTAGTATGATGACCTGTTCCAGGGCTTTAAGCCCCTGTCATGGCTTGATTTTAACATAGGGTATTAATGACAGTACATCAGTTCAGGCATCATTGTCCTGAATTAGACTGTATTAATTAGCACTTGAATGCAATATGCATGAAAAAGGCTGCTCCATCGACTAAAATGATTTGACTGAATAGAAAATCCATTTCAAGTCTGCTTGTTTATAGATAGAGACGTTTTCTCTCTTTGCCTAACGTTGCTTTCTATTAACTGTGATATTCATTATATTACTTTATGGAATGCATTATCTCCATCAACAACAGTGCCAGGTAATGTTAAGCACATTAAGTTAACTATTCTCCTTACTGCCGCCCAAATAATTTATTTTGATAGCTCAGACACAGATCAACAATTTAGTCAAGCTCTATATTAATCAGTCATAATGCCAATTGACTACAAAGGCCTAATAGGGGTTTAGTATTCATAGCTTACAAAATACATAAAAAGGAGGTTTTGACAAATGCAGTGTGGGTGTGGTTTTCTTTTAAATTAGGAGATTAATTAGGAATAAAACGTGTCTGTTTATTCAGGAAATATTTTGTGTTGCATAATCTGAAACCCTGAGTAGCTGCTTAAGCACTCTGTTGCAGTAAATTTACATTTGGGCCTCGCAGTGTTCATTACTGGAAGAAAAATGAGAAGAAGAAGAAGAAGAAGAAGAAGAAGAAGAAGAAGAAGAAGAAGAAGAAGAAGAAGAAGAAGAAGATTTATAAATGCATTGCTTATAAGAAATTACAAAATTGTTGAATGAGATAAAAACAACAAAATCATAATAATCTGATAGGTGGTCAATAATGAATAACCAATAGCAGATTTAAAATGTATTTGCAACATATTATTATTATTATTATTATTATTATTATTATTATTATTATTATTATTATTATTATTATTCAACACTGATAAGATTACAATACAAAACTTTACTCTGACCCATGTATGTTAATAAATATTTTTTGGACCTGCTGCTTTCATTGAAGATCACTGGAGTGAAACTGCTGTCACAAGACAGCTTCAACTCATTTGTGAGCCCTCAAGAAGAGAGCGAGCTCAAAGAACTGCATTAGCATAAACTAGGAATAAAAGCGAATTAATGCTTATAAAAGCTTACAGCACCCATCTGACAATATTTCAGTTTAAATATTTAGGGAAGAAGCGATGATTCCATTTACTCAGTCATCTGGTAGAGTTTGGAAAGAGAGTTCATAGGAAAAATCTGAATCTTAACAGAAAAAAACAAACAAAAAAGATCAACCTGAAACAGTTAATATCAACAAAGTATGTAGATTGACCTATAAGTGCCTCATAATGATTGCACACATTTTGCCCAGTTCATTAAAATGGAGGACTGCTGTTCAATGAATGCCATGCAACCGTTGTGAACGACGTCTTTTCTTAACTGAGCTTGATGCCGTCTTCTTGTTGCTGCTTATTCGTTTTGACTGACAGGTATGAAACATCTTTATTTCAACTAATCTTTAAATAAAGTTGTCAGCATGATGCCAAGCAATAGTTTGCATGATCTAAATTGTATACCATTCATGACCAACAACAACATATTGTTTGACATCTTGTTAATCTACGTATAATCTGTACAGGCAGCAGTCTTTCAGACATAAAATATGCTGAGAACAAGAGAATAATTCTGATCATTTTGGGGAGCTTTTGAGGAGCCTCACATGAGAATTCCGGGACTTTACATGTGTCACCTCTGCATTGGCTTATCGAAAGTTCAAATGTTGCTGCATGCACTTGCACATCAGAGCAATCACACAGCCTTGATTAATAAAATAAGAAAGCTGATTTCAAAGGACAGAAGAGGGGTGTCTGGAGGAGACTGTGTAAAATATCAATACTTTTTTATCTTTGGCTCTGGAGAAAAGGCACGGTGATGATTCTGTAGACACATATCAACATCACTATTTTTATAGTCAAATGATGCACATATCCAGTTACACACAAATGCAGTAATAAGGTTGTTCCACTTTGTGGTTCAACAAGTTTCCCCGCACGGGTCTGTGAATTCTAGTGAAACCTGCTAAGGGGGAGATCATCCACCGTGCACATCTAATCCTGAGCTCCCTCTAAGAGGCCGCTGATTAAGATATCATTTAGTGCCAGTCCCTACTGTGGTTTTGTGATATGAACACCTGTCCACTGCTAAAATTTGGGCAAAGATCCACGGCAAAGTAGCCCCCTCCCCCTAAAAAAATATAGTCATCAGTTGGAAGTAACTTTGTCACTACCGATCAAATCACCAAACCAGAGATCACTATACTGACCCACTGAGCCACTCTGTCCCCAGAATAAAGTGCAGCCAGCATGTTATTGTTAGGTAGCAGCTCTCAGCCTTACTGTTGGCATGGCTTCCTCAACACAGCATCCTGCCAAACACACAGGCTTTCCTAAACGAAGAAGCACGCCCCTCCCCATCAACCCATTGTACCTAGAGACCATTTTAATTCACTCACTAGTTACATTCTCAAAGGGACTGTTGTATATGGTAACATACAAGCCAATATCCCAGCTATCAGTTTTCATACAGCCTGGCTGGACCTTTACATTACTGCTGCCCTACACATATTGTTCTATCATTGCATCTGTCAGCATTTCCTGACAGCACATTACGAAGCACATGGCTGCAGAGTCGGTATCAATCATCCTACAATCATGCAGATATAAGCTACAGACTGTTGATAATGGGTCCTAAATCAGATCACTGTGGTTTAAGCATAAGACTCTTAAAAGGTAGTGACCCCAAGGAGCTCTTGATTCCTCGCACCTGTCACCATCCGATCCTCACTCCATCATACACTACAGCCTCCACAGCTATAGACGTTTGCCTCCAAAGACTTTTTCCTTTACTGATTAAACAATTTGAAGTAGAGATGAAAAGAGCTTTGGTAAGGTAGAAGTTTAGTTTTATGCTCTGAATAAACAGAACAAATATAACACCTGTTAAGAAGAATGCAAATGTAATCAAATTATTACATAGTAGGGACGTACCGTCTGAACAATAAGAAAAAAAAGTATAGGAAAAATATAGTTTACCACGTACAATAATAATAATAATAATAATAATAATAATAATAATAATAATAATAATAATAAAACAAGTATATTAATGGCTTGGCTTTTCATATAATTTGCTGTGGGAAACAGCACAGCAAACGACAAAAGGTTTTATGTAACAAAGTGTGCAATTAAATTGATTATTGAGGCACATTTCATCTACTATCTAAAAAAGAGAACACTGACAGAAAGGTTTTGAAACAAAACATAAAAGAAAATAAAGACCCACACAATCAGGACTCATATATATATATATATATATATATATATATATATATATATATATATATATATATATATATACACACACACACACACACACACACACACACACACTTTTAAACCCGAGTGGATAACCAGAATGCCAGTTTGCTTCTTGTCTCGCTTGCCTTATCACTATAATTGCTGCATGTCTGTCATCACCACTGAATGTGAAAAAGTGTCTTCTTCAGCTGCTCCCCTGCTTGTTTTGTTCGCTGTATTCTTGTAAAGTGGGAGAAAATAAGTGTCATTTAATGAATAGTGCTATTCTTTGTCTGACAGCTTCATATCTGTAAGGTGTAGGAGGCCCCATAGCTTTCGTTCTCTGATAATGTCTTTGACAGTGTGCTAAATTCACTCCCCCAAAAGGAAGGCATATAGTCTACTAAGGGGTTTCATCTAGGCTGAATGGGTGCCCCCCTTTAACCCCCTTCAGCTTCTGTTCTTACATTAATTGAGCTGATCAGATCGAGCAGATGAATTTGTCTTTGATGTAGTCGGATGTTTAGTTGACGTGTCTGTCTCTCCTATTGGCGGCAGACAGACAAATAGGGTTGTTGCCATGGAAACAGCAGACAGCAAGGGATCTCTTGAAAAATATTTTTATTTCTAAATTCAAAACCGAAAAATTCTCACTGGATCTGGTTCTCGGCTCAAAAACCTGTCATAGCTGATGATGAATGCAATTAACATTCTCACCAGTGCTTTAAATTATAAATTAGGCGAATGTTCTATGCAATATTCCCTCTTCTGGCAGGGTGACATACAAATGTTTAAAAGAAAAGAAATAAAGAAGAAACAGCATGCTTTCCTTATAGTGCATAAAGCAGCTCCTAAAAGCTTGGTAAAATACATAGAATTAAAATTCAGGAAAATAGGATGAGGGTGGAGAAGCCTTTTTAAGTGATCTTAATGGCATTGTTATCCTGATAAAAACAAAAGGCTTTAATACTCCATGATAGTTGCTCTTTATGTATTTATTTTATTTCACACACGAATTGCAAATTATCAGAGATACACTCTGAGTCTGAACAAAAAGTCATTAGTAATTTCTAAAAAAGTAAAACAAAAAAAAATCTCTATACATATATATTGGATTGAAAATAGTTTGTTATGATGCTAATGTTACACTGCACTTGTTTCAGTGACATGCTTACTTAGTGTAAATGGTTTACTGATATTTATTCTAATGCACTTCCCCATTCCTTTGTTGTGCCTTGAATTTTAAACTGGTATATGTTGGGAATAATTTGTTTACTTTTGAACTTAAAACAGGTTATGTATGTATGTATGTATGTATGTATGTATGTATGTATGTATGTATGTCTGTATAACAAATGCATGCATGGTTTACAAACATACATACATACCTAGCTGGATATTTATATTTAATACTGGAAACATTTCAGTGCAAACTCAAGGGAACAAAATGAACTGCATTATCGTATTTGGTACAGGTAATTGAAACATTTTCCAACAGAAAGATTCTCTGGGATCCTTTGAATTTTTTCTTTACCCGGGAGCAGCCCTATATGCACAGTCAAAAAATAATGAAAAAGGGAAAAGATAAAAACACCTAAACCACTAATGCTCATGTTCTGCTAACTTAAACAGCTGTATTATTACTACTCTTCACTGCTGGGCTGGCGTCTTCGATTTTCTACACTGAGTGACTTTGCTGTTCCAAAAGGGCCTTCTAGTTCTGTCTTTCTTTCTTCACACACTGTACATACATATTTATACAGCAGTTATTTATGTATGCAAGGTTCTCGTAGCATTAACTTGGCATACCTCTGTGAATCACAACTTGCAGTGAGAGAGATAAAATGGTAAAACATAAACAGCAAATGAAAACCAGCTTTTTTCTTCTTCTTCTTAAAGCCAAGCATCTTACTTTAACAAGCCCCTCTCATCAAAGAGGGTTAACTCTTCTGCTGAGCCAATGTATATTAATGGTGACTGCAGAAACCAGTATATTTTTAGTCACATATTCTATTGCTATTCCTGCACAGTCCACATTACAAGGGCAGCCTTTTGCCCTCCCAGTGTGCTAGCTTGACCACGAGCCCACCACAGCTGAAAAGGTACAATGACGGAAAGTGTAACTGCCTCAATATTTAAATAATATATTAAAATTTAATTTTCAGCACCTGGAAAAATCTGTTTGTCTGCCAGCAAATCAGACAGTTGGGCCTGGAGCTGCTATACATATGGGACTAGCGCACAGCCTATCACAAATAATTACTGAGCCAGAGCATCTGCACTAGCTGCCCTACTCATTTTACTAAAGCATAAAAGTATATAATATATATATATATATATATATATATATATATATATATATATATATATATATATATATATATATATATATATATATATATATATATATAATATATATAATCATCTGTTTAAATGAAATGGGGTTTAATTAATTTATCTCTTGTTTTAGGTAATCAGCTGTACTATATTCATTTGTAAGAAGTCCTAAGGCTTAAAGCCTTCAGAGAAGCTCTTTGGGGTTCGAGTGACTAAAGGGCTTATAAAGACTGTAGTGTGCTTTTCAATGTGCAGCATCATTCATATGAAAATATAAAAACCTCTTTATAAACTCTTCATTCTAGGGGTCAAATGGGCAAACTAAGGTTTCAACTAGGCATGTAGGAAAGAACTTCCATCACCAGAATCAAAGTCTATGTATTTATTTATTTATTAAATAGTAGTTGAGATATGAATGAAGTTATTATTGTAAGTATTGGACACATACCTGTACATGAAATGCTTTCATAAATTACCATCATTCTTGAAATTAGCTAGTAGCACTAAAGAAAGTTACAAATAACAATGATTTAAAAAAATCTTCTTTCATGTGTCAAGACATTTGTTCTGCCAGTAGACTTTCCACATAAACGTGAAGATGAAAGTAATACAAAAAAATTAAATGAATGTGAGTTTACAGCATGAAAAGAGACTCAATGTGTTCTTCCACCCTGACCTGATCCCAATTAAAAAAATGCCCTCTTGTGAAATAAGCATTATATATTTTGAAGCTGGTTCACAAAACTTGTGAATTGTGTTGTGTGTGTGTGTGTGTGTGTGTGTGTGTGTGTGTGTGTGTGTGTATATATATATATATATATATATATATATATATATATATATATATATATATATATATATATATTACCAGTACTTATATATATATATATACGTTTTTCATAAAACTATCAAATACAACTTTGCTTGATCTTGCTGTGGCCTTCCTACACAATGTACCATCATCTACAGACTAACCCATTTACTAAATAATTAACACTGAAAATACATTTTAAAAGTATTAAACAAATAAACAAAGAATGACATTGAAAATATTAATAAAACTGTTCTACCTCAACATAATTTCTGCTATTCGAGAGTGTTAATGAAGAGTGCCCTCAAAGGCTGAATCATAGAGGCATTGATACGATTTCTACAAACTTTGTGTTTTGACACCTTCATCTTCCCTGGCATTATATTGTCTCTGTGCATCACATAAAAGGAGCATTTTACAAGGTCTGCACATGAACAGGAGACAGCAGCCCTTATTAAAGAGACTTCCAAGGCTACGAGCCAAAATCTGTCTCATTTGGATTTCAATTGAAGAAAACTACTATTGCATTTCATTACAATGTATGTGAACCTTTGAAAAGAATGATGGATTGGGATTCTTATCCCTACTAATTTATTGAAATTGATTCAGCTTGTTCCTGTATATCAAGAGAGCCTGTCCTCTTCAAGAAAAGGTTTCATTATCCCAGTCCCCCAATAACAATATGTGTTATGATGCTGTGTGGTCTTATGCAAAATGAAAAAAGCATGATATTTCATATTTAAAAAAAAAAAAGAAAAGCTGTGCAATAAGACAACATTCTTGCCAGGTAAACCTGTGACTAGTGATCTTATTTAACATCCTGCTATTGTAGGAAGGACCTTGAAGACACTGACAAAGACTTCTAGTCAAAATGTTTGTCACAGAATTGTATGCATTTCTTTTTGGTATTACTGAAAATTTGGTAGTGGCTTGTTTGTAGTGCATTGATACATTAAGTAAATATGCAATAATGACATTTTCAAGAAGAAGAAGAATTTAATTTCTAGTAATAATAATAATAAAACAACTAACATGTATAAACTGGGATTTAGGTGGCAACATTATAAATGCAAATGCTTTCTGTTGTATGGATCTACAAACCTCATAGGCCCCCATCTTCACTTCTCAGTCTACAGTTATTTTTTTGCTAACTACAATAAACTTCTCATTTGCAGCTTCTGGCTTTGCTTTGAAAGCTGAAAGGTACCAGCATGCTTTCATAGTGAGAAGTGCAGTGCAAGGGACAAGGTGCCTCTTTAAAACCCCTACACATTAAAAACATAATTAGCCAATGTTGTCTCTATGAAGATAACATTATTTTGTACAACAGAGTCACACTGCAGATCTTAATAAAGAAACTCAGTTATTTTCTTTTGTGAACCAAAACAACACCAGGTGACATTATTATTTTGTCTGGAAGACCCATTTTTTAAAAGGTTTGGTGCTAAACACAGAAATATCGAAAACTGATATTTAAGAATGTAATTGAAGCGTAATTAAAGGGTCTCTAAGATATATTTTACAAGGCAGATGGTGGCTTGGAATGCTGTTAGTATACTTTGCAATATAACCAGGTAAACCATCACTGTTAAAACTGCAGGTGCTTATATTAACATTTATATCTTAAAATTATACAGCTAGGCTCAAGCTGCTAGATTCTGGACCCAGTCCCTGCATGTACAACTAATCTTCAAATGCAAGGAACATTAATCAAGTTGCCCTCACTAAACTGACAAAATACAGCTCACAAATCCCTTTGCAACAATAAATCTAAACATTGGGTTTATTTTCCGTTGTTTGGGAAATGGTTTCTCAACCAGCCCAGTGATCGGGATCACAACTGTGCTTAAATAATAAAACAATAAATCAAACATTTGACAGAGCCCACAGTTTATTAAAATCATGTTGTTGTTTTAATGCATGACAACACGACAATAACGGAACAATGGCAAAGAAGACTGAAAAATAATAATCTGAAGAAAAGAAAAAATCTTTCAATTAATTAGATAACACCATAAAGCAATAAGAGATGTACTAAAATTAAGCAGGGCCACATTTTGCCATCAATAGTTAATGTGGCATACTAAAAGGTTAGTTGAACTAGTGCATTTACATTTAAATGAGGTTGTGTACTGAATAATTAATTTTTAAGAAGAACATAGTGTTTTAACAGGCAACTGCATGTACGCAACAATACAGAATGTAGTCGGTGCTTATACGATCTTAATGAGACTATTGCACCTGGCATCATATGAGTGTGTGTTAGAACATACTAATCTTTCCTCATATGTGATCTTAGTAGTGTATATTTAAGAACTGATTCTACTCACTCATGACAAAGTACTTCTCTTTTACTCTGGCTTTGGTTGGTATTGTTTCCATTAAAAGAACAGCCTCACTTGTGAAGCAGATCGTCTTCTGCAACACACTTGTTTCAGTACAAAGGCAACTATGAGTAAACTTTCTCCCTGAAGGAGTGTGCCTTCTTGGGATTGCAATACTCAGGAGAATCATTGTCACTGAACCTGAGTACTTTTAGCTTTGGATTGTCGCTTGCCTGAAAACAAAGAAAAGGTCAGTATTTATTTCATTGTGTTATTAAGCAAATAATCAAAAAAACCATTTGCATCTTTTTATTTATTTTTTGTCCTTGTGCTTTCAATCAGAAATTCCATGTTATATCTCAGCTATTTTTGTGTTTTGTTTTTTTTATAACTGGCACCTCATACATGGCTCTGTGTCGGATGATTTCTTCGATGGCGGCTCGGATGATTGTGTCGGTTTTCATAACGGTAGAATTGCCTGTGCCACATATGTGGTTATCCTTTCATTTCAGCCTATTCTTAAACATAAATATCAAACATCTGAAGGACAATTCAACGACCTGTTATGGCCTCTGCTCCTTTCACACACACGCACACACACACACAGACGCTGACACACACAGCTCTCACATCCCCCTGCATACGTTCCAAAATCCTTTTTGCCAAAAAACATTCTTCCAATGATGTCTTTGCGACATCTGCCGGCGCACGTTATATACAATAACAATAAAGAAGAAAGTTTTGTTTCACAAACTAGAAGTGCTTCGAATTCCTGACCAAAAGGCTTGGATACCCCCTAGTGGGAGTCCAATGACAATCTGGCCTGTAAAAATAAGGTGATGGACGTCCATGAATCCCTCAGGTACAAAGGTCACAGTTCTTGAGATGCAGCGACATCATGACAATGGGACACTTTACAGCCTTAGAAACACAAGCTGATCCATTCTGTATATAAAAAGGACCATGCCAGCTGAATACAAGACAGAAAAATAAAGGGAAAACATTTGCAATCATCAAATGTACAGATGCAGCAGTCCATTTGGTTCCCCCACAAGGCCTACAGAACAGGGAATGGGTTCAAGCAGCTGTGGTGCATTTTACAATTCCCTGCCACATATGCCTTTGCCCCGTAGCTCTTTAAAAACAATCATAAGGAGGCGGTATAAAAAAATTAATATATTCATTATTACTCACCATTTAATTTAAGCTACACTTATGCATTTGTTTAACGTCTTCATTATTATGATTATCATCATAAATGTACATAGGCCCTGCACAATGTAACACACACCAATTGGCACAGCAAACAAAGATCCAAAAACACTGCTACAAAAACTTAAGTACATCTCAAGTGGCATACAGCCAACATAAACTTTACAGTTACATATTGCATATAATCTCAACAAACTGTTTAACCTGTCAGGATAAAAGTTGAAACTCCAGGGCAGCTGTATTCATTTCCCATTTCAAAACAACACATTACAGGAGGCAAAAATAGGTGACATGTTAAAGTTCACTTGAGAGCAGAATAAGCAGCAGAATATCTTGCTAAATGGTAAGTTGCCAGGCTTGATCCTTTCAGTCTGAGGTTTGTCAAGAGCTATTGGAAACCTAACTTGCATTGAAAGATGTATGTGATTCAACAAAAGCGGTATTGAAAGGAATGGTAAACAGATATCATTTGCACACAAAAGGGGAATTTAATTCCCAACAATGCATACTGTAATTCAGTAGCTGTCTTCCTAAACAATACAAATGGCATGAGTATAGCAGAACAAGACAAACAATATAATCGCTGTACACTTGTTTGTGGGCAAAACATGATATTATATTAAAATTCAGTGTATATTTAAACCATCTCAACCTGAAATAAAGCAAAACACAAGACATATTATCCCTATTTCTTATTTTAAGGAACCGTTTCCCTACTAATTTGAAAGTATTTGGTATTTGGGGATGCAAGATATAATGATAGCTTGCAGCGTTAGGTTATTGTCATAACCCTGGTTCCCTGAAATAGAAATGTAGCAATTACCGAATGGGTATTTACCTCCTAAAGAGCTGAAACTTGAATAAATATATGAAAGCTTGCAGATCCTGTGACAGAGTCATGGCCCGCCCTCGAGGGCATAAAATGACAGCGCCCACAGACCTCAGCGTCATTTTTCCTTCAAGCCTGCTGCAATCATGGATGCAGCGACCTTGAAGGTTAATGGTTACAGTGAGAGGAGGTTCTTGAGTGCTCAGAGCAAAAGCTTGCAAGCCATGCAATGGAAAATGGGTAACCTGAAGCCGCTTTGTGTTGTTTGTATGGACAAGCACATGTCTGCCTCAAACTGTCTGCAGAAAATGCTGCAAGGCCAGGTAAACTGCCTGCAGCTCCAAAATATTTATGTGGGGACCCTGCGCCATTCCACACAAAGCACCAATCCAGGCTGGACTTGTCCGTGATGACTTCCCATTTGGTAACACTGTTAACACTGGTGAGACACTGTCAATAGGCGGTCGTGGTTCAACACAGGCTGAAAAACCCTGCTGTTGAACCAGGCTTGCAGAGGGTGCATACACAGATGACCCAAAGGTAGGGTCTGAGAAGCAGCTGCTATCAAGCCCAGAAGCTTCTGAAACTCCATTACTGTGAGCGCTCTGTTGATAAAATAGCTAGAAACAGGCAACTATTCTCTGAACTCTGCTATCTGGACCTGGAGTCCAAGCACACTCCTAGATAGGAGGCTGTCTGAAAATGTGCTAGCTGGCTTTTTACATGATTCACCGCAAGGCCCAACTGTTGAAGGTGGCTGGTGACAAGTTCTGTGTGGGCGACTATCTGTGCTGGAGACTGGGTACAAATGAGCCAGTCGTCCAAATAATTGAGTATTCTGATGCCTTTGAGTCTCAGTGGGGCCAGGACAGCTTCAATGCACTTCGAAAAGGCACAGGGAGCTAGAGAGAGAACAAATGGCAAGACCCAGAACTTGTATTCTGTTCAGTGAAAGGTGAACCGCAGGTACTTCCTGTGCACTGGTTTTATGGGGATGTGGAAATAGGAGTCTTTGAGGACCGTCGTGGTGAGCCAGTCACCTGGCCTGATTGATTGCAACAGCAACAGGTTGACCTGTCTGAGGTTGATGATCGGTCTGAGGCCACTATCTCGCTTGGCAACTAGAAAGTACCTAGAGTAGAATCCATCCTCCAACTGGAGGGGGTTTATCAAACAAGAAGAAGAGCTGCTAACTCCTGACACACCACAGTGGCATCCTGTGGGTCCGTGACTGAAGTTACACACACCCCAAAAGGGAGGACCATGGTTGAACAGTGAGTAGCTCGTCAGAATGCTAGTAAGCACCCAGATTTCTGTAGTGCAGTGACATTAATACTCCAGATGGCTCCCTGAAAAGGGGTCCTGGGCCTGTGGCAGCAAACCCCAATTGTAGCCTCACAGCGAGCAACCGTGGGCCACTTTTGAACACCATCACTGGAAGCAGGTGCAGTCAGATGTGCTGTTCTTGGAGGCTGCTGGAGCCTAGGGTGCCAGTTTGCCGCTGAATTGCACACTGGAACTGGAGGTATGGCCCTGGTCTAACAGGGGCATCCAACAGCGGTGCTTTGTCCCCATCAGGCACATGTGCCTGGATAAGCCTAAGCTTCTTGCGTGCAGCTACCAGAGCAGCCAGGATTCTACCTACAGCCTGCCCGTTCAGTTTTGACAGAGCAGGTTCTTATTAACCAGACACAGCTCATCCAGCTATTGTGGTGAGAGCCTGTGACTGTCAGAGAGGGACATAGGAATGAGGGACACAGAGCGCTCTGTAGAGAGACGTTTCTCCAGCGTGCACTTGGAGAAATGTGCATAAAACTTGCAGAAACTGCAATTGACCAGTGCCTCCTTTCCATGCTCTGGCCCCATGCAGGAAGAGCATCTGGTCTTGCATGTCTACCAGGAATAAAACCAATGCATTATACAAGTAGCAATGCAGTGTACAGTACCACTGTACAGGTGTTGCCTCAGTCTGCTTAACAGCCACATGTCTGTTCAAGACCCAAAAAAGACCAGCTTGGTACAGGACCAGATATGTAAATGTCAGAACCAGGTCAGTTCGGTACTGGTTCAGTGACTTTAGTGCTGAGTTGGAACGGTACGGTACCGGCATGGGGCAGTGGAGTGGATCAGTGACCTGTGTATCAGTACGGTACGAATCCACAGTTACCGTGGGTAGCACTTTACAGGGATGCCTACCTGTCCAAGCTACTGGGAAAACCACTGTCAGTACTCACACAAGACTGAGGGAAGCCTGCTTGTCAGAATGAACTAACAGCCCTTGTAAGGGTGATGCAGAGCTGTCACCAAAACAGCATCAAGATGCTGCTGTGGGAGGGATCCAAGCAACCATAACCGACACAGCAGCTTGATCCAGCTGCTCTCACTGCATGTGCGCCGCAGCACGCATTGCAGACAATCCTGCGCTTAGTCTCTGAAATTACAGAAAAATACAATGAGAAAAGGAACTATTTCTCCCAAACAAAATACAGTAATAACAATTACTTTAATTGTACAAACTGTCTTCTAATTTTGGCTGAAGTTAAAACAAGAATAAAATAATTCTGCAGCCTGGGGAGAGAGAAAAAAGTCAGCTGATTTACGTTGCTTAATCCCTGGGAAGGGGCGACTCAAGTCACCGGCTTCACGTGGGGCACAAGGCTGCAGTGGGAGGTAACAAACAACAGGCTGTAATGTAAAATATAGGGCATAATTATATATATATATATATATATATATATATATATATATATATATATATATATATATATATATATATATATAAAACTATTCAGCATAAATAAACTCTCTCACAAATTACGTAAAACACAATGATTAGCATAAGCAACAAGTACTTATCAAATAGGCTCTTCCTGAGGTCATTTCTTGAAAGGAAAAATGGCGCCGAGGCCTGCAAGTGCTGTAATTTTATAGCCTCGGGGGCGGGCCATGACTGTGTCAAAGGCTCTATGAGCAGCTTTAATATATTGATTCAGGCTTCGGGTCTTTAGGAGCTAAATACCGGTTCGGTAATGTTTACATTTAGTACAGGTATTAAAATATGCAGAAATGCATGTGCCTTTAGTACATACAATTAATGGATTTTCTAAAAGTTTAAGACTTGTCTTTAATGGTCTTGGTTAAAAGTTGACTCCACTATTCTAGATACTGATATTTGTAGTAGTAATCAGAATCTTATCATGAAATACGGATATGAGGAACTAGCAATGTAATCTGTAACAAGCCTTTACAACCACATCAGGTGTAACAAATTTAAGTGTTCAAGATCCAAAGTGATCTTAAACTTTTACCTTTCAAACTGGGCAGATATAGATATTTAAATATATTTCTGCACACTGTCAAGTAGAGTGCACTTCCAGCCTTTGGCTTCATTTCTGAAAGCCATGGCAGAAAGACAAAGCATGGGCATTGTTTCAATAACCCTCTCCATTACCTCCGTTTCAAAAGCATAGCAGCAGAAGTTCGCCTGTAATGGACTAAAACCATGACTCAAGATGACCTGACAAACGACTTCATGACTTAAAAATAAATAAATAAATAAAATGGGTATTGGGGAAGGTGGGATATGGGGAGCTATTTTCTTGCACCTGGTGAGGCAAAACCATCAAAATACATCTTGCTGGATGAAAGCATATTCAAGGTCCACTTCCTTGAATGACAGCATATTCTGATTTCTGTACGGCATTAGAGCCCATTATCTCTGGATAGACACTCTCACTCCAGTAAGCTTTTTATGCTGGGTCACTGTGCAAGGATCGTATTAACAATAATTTTGCCCTTGAATGACTAATGTGGGTAATGTCGCAACTGTTTCCTTCAATATTTATCCGCTCCCTCCGGTGCCACCACCCCTCGCCTCCTAATAGGAAGTTCACCTCCTTGGATGGCAGCTGAACGCATCTACAGAATGGCTGGGTCACTATTAATTTCTTCTCTTCCTGTCCAGTAGTGAAAGATGAGACACTAATTACTTTGGCTTTGAACTAATATTCAGGAGGGCATATGAAGGGCAAACATGATAATAGACATTCTTTATCAGCCATGGCCAACAACTTTCATTCTTCACCATTCTTCACCAACTTTGAGTTTTGCAGTTACAACAGCCCCCAGTGGTTTGGTTTATGTATCCATCACTTTTAGACTACAGGATCTAATTACCTGATGCTAACAGTAACAGCTCTAAATACTGTTGCCATTTATATATTCACAAAGGTTATTTAAAATAAAATCAATAATATTAATTGTGTCGGTTTTTAGATGCATAACAGTTTAGATGACTTGAAAAGACTGTTGTGTTTTCCTGAGTGTCTCGGGAAACTCAAGGTTGTTAGCATGGTTAAAGACAAAGGTTGGCCAGTTTGATCTTAGGAATATTTCCAATAGTAACTATACATTTTAAACTCCCACAACCTTAACATGTTCCATAACACTCAATCATAACATATACTGCACTGTAATACTAAACACAAATGCAGTAACTGATATGTATTTCAACAAGAAATATGTTGTCAGTGTCTTAGTTGTACTGTGTTTTTCCAAAATAATCGTGTATCTCCCTTAATTGATCTAACTGTACCCTCTCCTATAAGTAAATAAAATAAAATAAGGGAACCACAAAAATCATACAATTAAATATAGAATAATAATAATAAAAAGATACAAATCTACTATACATAAAGAGGGTGATATGGAACGGAGCCATGTATAAATGATGAAAAAGAGGAGGAAGACATTTTGGGTGTGTTGGCAGAGTGGTGTCATCCTCTTCATGCCTGCCATTAATGCTTTTTGTTTTTTTCTTTCTAGTTAACTAGTTAACTTTTTGGGTGTAGTACTGAAATGGTGTCATAATGTTTAAAATCACACTACTTAATCAATCAAATCAAACATTCTTCGCTCTTAAATTAAACAGTAGTTCTGTACTGTGCTGCAGCAACTAATAGATAATTATTATATAATTATGCTCACCTTGTGTCACTCAGACCTTCCTCATTGTTGGAGAGCACTATAAGATAATGCTGGCTTTCTCTGAATGACATAATATTAATTAAATATAATAACTGTATCATTAGAAAGTTCATAAGAGCCAAGAAATCACTAACACAGTACAGGCACTAAAGGGTCAAAAAGAAAATGAGAAGACTAAATACTATTCTCTCATTTACTGCCTCAAAAAAAAAAAAAATCATATAAACTTACAGTGAACAAGTGTAATTACAAACAGATATTTAGAATTTGTATAGAAAATACTTGAAACATTTAGAATTGCTAAACAGTTTGGTGTTTGTGTCAAATACTGAAACTGCAAGCAGTCTAGAATACAGGCATGCTCACAATGTAAATATGCCTGCTGTTTGTTGTTAAACTGTCCATGTAATTACCTGGAGAGAGCTAATTATGTTATGTTTTGTTATTATCTGTTTAATGCAATTTAGGTGTTTGAATTAATGTAAATCAGGGAGCATTAGGGGGTCTCAAAAAAGTCCTCAGTTGTAAAGCACCTACTGTGGGGTTTGTAAAAAAATACAATAAATGAAAGATACAGGAGCACTAACCAAGTCATCAGTGCACTTTACATACTACATTAACTTTTGGGTTTACCACATTAAGTAATACAGAAATTGTGGTCTTTTCCATTCCTGTTGTTTTATATATATATATATATATATATATATATATATATATATATATATATATATATATATATTATATATATATATATTATATTATATTGCATGGATCATTGTAATTTATTGTGCTTTATGTCCTTTCTTTTTGTAAACCCTTAGAGCCCTCTTTCTCTATAATATCCCTATACTGTCTGTTATCGTTCCCACAGGCTCAAACAATGGGGCAATGAAAGTGTGCTTTCACAGGAAACCCTGCTAATAGAACTGAACTCATAGAATACTGCACCTAATATTGATACTCTAACTCAAAGTGTACCTTAAATACGCAAAAATATAAGGCATTGATACTAGGGAGTTGCATCCTCAAAATGGTTATTTTTTCTAGTTTGACACCCACACCACAGGTCAATGGTCATAATAAAAAGTAAATTTTGCAGAGGAGTTTCCATAACATTGAAAATGCAAAGTGGTCATTTAAAATGCAACTTTTGACACATGAGCCGTGGATATAGCAGAGCGAACAGGGCTATCAGATTTAAAAAAAAAACAAATGAGCTCCCCTCACTAGGATACTTACAAATCTAACCTGCCATTAAGAAAACTGAAAGCTCTACAAGTAAACCACAAATATGGGATCAATCTCCCTGCTCTCAAGGTGAAGTTGTGTGAGGCAGATTCACACCTTGATGGACATTGATTTATGTTCAAATAAATTAATATTCTAGAGCAGTTATTGATGCATTGTAATACTACTGAAAATCTTCAGGAATTAAATATATACAGTAGATGCAGGAATTAAAATAATATCACATTAAAAATGCACATAGGAACATAGAATGGTATAACTATTCAGACAGTATTAGTTTTGCATTACTTTTGGAGATTTTGCCAACACTTTTTCTATTTTCCCCCCAGAGCAGTTGAAGAAGGAAGATGGAAGAAAGAGTTGCTATCAACTGCAACCTGCTACAGAGTGCTGGTTGCATCAGATTCATATTTCAAAAGGTATCACTGCAGTTTCATTTGGAATTGAAAAAGAAGTGTTTTCAGGTCTGCCTAGTTGACAGTTCATTGTGTTGGATGTGACTTTCACAGTCTGCTGGCAGTTTGTGGGGAAGCCATCACACCTGTGACTC
This sequence comes from Polyodon spathula, assembly GCF_017654505.1. Classification (NCBI taxonomy): domain Eukaryota; kingdom Metazoa; phylum Chordata; class Actinopteri; order Acipenseriformes; family Polyodontidae; genus Polyodon; species Polyodon spathula. The sequence goes on from NC_054534.1 coordinate 6,657,649, forward strand.
GAATGTTGATTAATGGGTCTTTCAACTTATCACTGCCATGTGAAAGAGGGCCACGGCCTTTTCCGAGCTTCACTGATTTATTCGCCTTCGGTAAAAAACGACGAAGATACCCTCCGTGAAGAAAACCACACCTGGTTAAAGCTAATGAAAGCCTCAATATGTCATTTTTGGGACAAGTCAAAAAGCATGTAAAACTAGACAAAAGATGTATTCAAGCAACATGAATGTAGTTTTGTCATAACCTGTCAATTTGAGGCCTACCAAAGAAATAAAAAGACCTTCCTCAATGACACATTGCATAGTTTCAGCTTTCACAGTGACAATCTTGAATTCTCTCTGCAGCAAGATGGAGAGCCCACTGAAACCTGAACATTTCTCCAATAAAGCAAACATGTCTGTTAGAGGACACGTCATTCTTTCTGTCCTTGATATCCGTGCCTGCTTTCAAACTCAAGGTATCTTTTTAAACCATGTCACATTTGTCTATAGAAAAAAAAAATACAAGCACAGCATAACTCTCTGGCAACCTTTTCAAGTTTCCAGTCCACACAATGAATTTCCCAACAGTATGATAAATTGAAATTTTAAATTGCACTCAGTTTATACATGGATAATCAATACCAAAGAAGAAATACAAACTTTCAACATTTTTTTTCTTTCCCTAGAAAAACAGATACCATATGGCTACAGTTTTTAGAACAGATGGTATTTACCCAAGCACTAGAACCGCTGTGTCTGCTTCCTTCAGTATTGTACGAAATTAACAGAAATACTTCTGAAGATCAATATGCACCCCTGATATTACCATTTAAATATGTGGCAGATGTCCTTACATTTTTCAATATAATTTTCAATGTACATGCATTACAATGAACATTTATGATGCTAGGGACCTAAATAAGATTACCCTATTACCCTGAAACAGGACACATGATGATAAACATTTATTAGATATTTTAATAGTATTGTTTCCATATCATTTAAAATTACACTTCACTATTTAGCGAACACACAATGCAATGACACTGTGACCTGCATATTAACTTGCATCATTCCTAACCCATAAATGTATTTTTAATTTTTTTTTTTTTTTTTTGTAGTTTTCCTGAAGACCCGTATGTCACTTAGCAGATCCAGGCCTGCGTCTCTACTGCCCCCTGTTGGGAGAGCCAGTGCCCGTCCTAATCATCAGCCAGTGGTGCGGACAGCAGTGAGGAACTTGGGATAATGTTCCTAATTTTTCCTCCCTATGCCCTGAAGCCATTCCACACCTCATTACAGAAGATAGAGGTGTCCCCTGCCGTGCTCGATCTGGGTGAGAACACTCCCTGAGATCTGCATTCAGCACGGCAAGGATTCAAGCTCAATGTCTATCAGTACGAGTCAAAATAAGTTCAAATTAGGCTCAGGTTTTTCAACATAATATTACAAATAATAACTGAGTTACACGTTATGTAAACATGCACACACGCATACCTATGGTTTACTTATGATATATATATATATATATATATATATATATATATATATATATATATATATATATATAGTGCTCCCTCACTATAACGCTGGTCTTGGGACACACACAATATGAGCGTTATAACCAAAGTGTGTTTTAAAAGGGGAAGGGGGGCATGCTGCGGGACACATAACACACATCTGACAAAAGGACAAAATAAAATAACTCCCTCTCTATAATGCACATATAGTGAAGCAAAAATGTAAGTTCCCATTAATTAACCATGTATAAACCACCGTGTAATCAATGCTATATTTAAAAAAAAAAAAAAATTCCCACTCACGGATCATTTTAATGAGCAGTTTTTAAACTATAAAAAGCCTGGCTAAATGGCAGTCGGAGTTCAGTTCAAAGTGACAGACAAGCAAACCAAGCGCAAGAAGGAGAGCGGGTCAGGAGAGGGGAAGAGGGAATGGGCTCTCCCCAGGTTCGGCTGCCGGAGCGGGGCTGAAGCGTCTCGTCATCCTGAGAAAGCCGCAGCTCCTCTTGCAGCAAAAAAATAAATATATTAGGACAGATAACCATGCAATAGGCCTAATACTTACAATACAATTAAATACTAATAAAAAACACACAAATATATTTTAGTTTTTAATCTGTTTGATACAGCGTGATATGCGAGTTCCCTCTGTATGTTAGTACTGTTATACATAATAACTTATTTCAGTAAAGGTAAACAAATCATACACACTCGCTATATCCAGTTCCCTGGAAATGGACTCCAAGATGCTATCCCTTATTGATGTGTCTTTATAAAGTGTGTGTCCTTTATTGTACACCTCCGGGAAGTCTGATTCTGCAAGAATGATCTTTTCTTCTGCCATTGTTTACTTAAGGCACACAAGGGAAGCTGCTCCTCTTTGATCAGTTCCCTAGTTGCCACGCGATAAAATCTCAAATCTCAAACTATTTTTTTTGCATCGCTTCTGTGTTGCTTCAGTGTTGCCCGACACACTGCATTCAGTGTGAACATCTCGTATCAAAAATACATGTTTTATTTATTTTTTTGTCGTGTGCGGTGTGTTGTACACCACATTCGCTTGTCACATAGCGTCTGGTGTGTAGAGACCTTAATTTTCTCTTTATAGGCCATCCCGATTCTACCATTTCACGACTTCACCTACCCAGAAACCCTGCTCCGCTCCTCCTAACACAAACTAAACTAAGACAGCACATTAGCCCTGTCTTGGCTTCCTTGCATTGGCTGCCTCTGAAGCAGAGAAATGATTTTAAAGTCCTACTTCTGACCTATAAGGCTTGCAGGGAACACTAACAGGGTAAAGTGTTACGTGTGTGGGTTGTCACTGAATAATACTAAATCAGACACAGGGCAGTGAGCACCGGATTTACTAAAGAAAGGAAAACACAACAAAGTCCAAATTAAAGGTTGCCACACAAGGCTAGTCTCAGTAAAAGGAACATCTGCTCAAGGAACCTACTACCCTATGAAACCTCTCTATACTTGTTTGGGATCAACATCCCTAAACTGACCTAGTGAAGTCCCGGCATCTTCCGATTGACTCCAGCCTCTTCCTGGCGGCCTCAGCTGGACCATGCCTTTAAGGTTTCGTAGTAGTTAATCCTGTGGAGCGAACGCGCCCCTCGATGTCAACACTTTTTGTGGTCCGCACAGCTTCCCCGAGTATGCCCCCCAGCCAATCCAAGCCTCCCGATCAGCGCAGCGCCGGGCGAGCCCACCTGCTCAATTGAGCTGGTGAAGCCGTACACTCCGGGTCGTTCTCTTAGTTCTTCTAACTCAGATCCACTCTATGGTCCTTCTTTCCACCTTGTCTCTATGGGTGGAAGAGCTTTTTGTAATCATGCTTCCAGACTCTGGAATTCACTCCCTGAGACTACTCGCTTTTAATTTTTAAAAGAAGGTTAAAAACATACCTTTTTGAGTTGGCTTATTTTTAATTGTTCAGCAGTGTCTGATAACTCTGTTATGAAAGACGCTATATAAAATTGTATTGTATTAAGAAATGTCAATGACTAGTTTAATGGACATGGGATAAGTGGTATTTAACACCTAGATATCATTAATTAAGCAAATTAGGTCTTTGTATGATGGTAAAGTATATTAAAATGACTTCTTGTGCTCTCAAGATACATGTACAAATGTAAACATGACATACGGATGGACAGAGATACAAACAGCGAGGACCCACAATATAGTGTATGTTACGCCCCAAAATGTGTGGTAGATAATATTAATATCAAGTTTCATCACAGCAGGTAATGAATAATACACCGTTAACTGTTTTTTATAGCATTTTACAGCACTAGGGAACCACCCTAAATCTGTGGTTATCCAGGGATTACCACCTCTTTATTCCTCTTTGTAATCCTTCAAACTGACTGCACTAGTTCAACAAAGAACTCTTTAGTAAAGCAAACTATGCAACCAATGGCATAGTTAATATAATATTTACATCCCACTCCCTTGCCAGTCAACTCGAATGCCAAATTCACATTTTTTTCCTTCCTGAGGGCCAGGCAGTACATTTACCTATTCAACAAGACTCCACAGATAATGATAATCCACAGATAATTCTGAAATGGCAGGGAGTGACAGTATCAGTTTTTACACATGTGCAACAAACCACCACACGTGCCAAAACTATGTGAACCCTTCGCAACACAGGTGCACCCTCATTATAGTGCTGTCCTTGCCAGACAAGTAGTTTGCCCTTTATTAGAAGGTGCATCTTACAATGAAGGTGATTTAAAATGGATTTAATGTAGCTGCTAGACAAGGTGCAGTCGCCTTATAGCAGCAGATAGTGTTATGACTGACAGCTTAGAATTGAGGGTTGGGTGTATTTGAAATATTGCTACCTAATACATGTCAAATACCTACATAAATATTTATATGATGTTTTATTTCAATTTGGTGGGAATGGGCCGTGTTTCCTTGGCTAACCCCTTCATCACCAGTATGGGGCTGAGTTGTATCACCTGCTAAATGAAAAAATGCTGGACAGAAGCAGCTGCACGCTCCTCCACTGGACCTCAGGTTCAAGTTCTCTTATTCTATATCCCCAATGTGCAACCAGCCTTTCACAAAAAAATTCTCCCCCCACTGAGCCAACAACACCAACATCTGGCAATTCACCGCATTCTCATTTTGAGTTAAAGTCTCCAGCTGAAACTCAAAACTCCAGCTGCTTCAAAAGGACCAAAACTCTGACTATACTAAGCCAATACAGCCCTTGGGATAATTCTGAAGATCTTTTTAACCCTTCTAGCTGATGAGATAATTCCATTAATCTTATCTGTCATGCATCGCTATTCGCTATGTTAATCTGGGAAAACATACAGGTTTGAAAGAAATGTATATTATACAATGATGAATTATATATATATATATATATATATATATATATATATATATATATATATATATATATATTATTGATGGGACGAGCACAGGATTTTCATGTTCGGATATTGGCTCACAATTTAAATATTCGTTCATTTTTCAAAAAGTAATAAAAGCTATTCTATTGCTCTGAAGAGATAGCATAGCAACAGGGGGTGTGGTCGTGGCCCCTGAGTGCGCGCCTTTATTTTACAGCAAGACCTTACGCTATGTAACATGTTAAAATAGAAAAATCTCCCAGGAGTAAAGCATAAGTTGCGTAGGACTTGCTTTATACCAGTGAATTAATTACAAAACAAAGGATGCCAAATGGCAGTTCAAGTTAAATATTGTTTTGTTTATTCCCAAAATAAATAGTACATAAAGTTGACAGCGCATTGTATTTATTTTTCATTTTTTTCATTCCTTGCTATTGCTGTTTCTTCACAGTAAACATTGGCCATAGACATGTTTTCATAAAGTAATAACATGAGGTTTACTTGTGCCTTTTTTTAGCTGAACAAGCAAACAAAAACTGGAATTTAACTTTAAACACTTCAAATAAAACTAACGTAGAAATGGCGTTGTAAAGTAACAGGGACAAAAACTCACTGTTTTGGTTCTCATTTATTACACTCCACATAGCAGAAAGTCGAAACAAAAAAAATATATAATATATCCAGTCTCTATAAAAAGCACTATTTTCAGGAAGTTGGGTAGTGTTTACGCGAGGCATTTCGGAATGACATGCTTGCCTTTTTTCTGTCCATTGAGATTCTGACTCGCTCTAAAGCAGCACAACACGTTTTTGTCCCAGGTGGTTTTTCATAGAGATCAATGTGTGTGAGCGCGTAATTTGGTTTGTTTACTTTTTGCTGTCTAAAACTTAAAAAGAGGCTCAAGAGCTGCTGTGTTGATCCTGTTTTTTGTTTTGTCTCATATATATATATATATATATATATATATATATATATATATATATATATATATATATATATATATATATATATATATTAATCTCACATATCACACAGAGCTCTTTTTCATTTGCCATTTTTTTTTAAACTGTCGTGCAAATTCTGGTGAGATGGTAAATAAGTGCAAGGTATTTTTGTCATTTGTAGCGAATATGAACATCTGATTTTTGTATCTGAATACATGTCAAAAAATATTTGTTTGAATATTCTGATATTTGTCCCAGCACTATATATATATATATATATATATATATATATATATATATATATATATATATATATATATATATATATATATATGGTCATTTCACCTGCAGAGTGAAATTGACCCACCCCTTTCCTGTCACTGACCAGCCAGCTGCTTGCCCTATTGACTGACATGCCTTGCGGTGGAATGACCAAGGGACTTCTTAAAAGTAAGGCATGCATAAAAATATTTTTTAACCTTTGTACCATTTTTTCTTTTTGCAACTTTGGAGCTGCTGTCATCCAGTACATATCAATGCAAATGATCAGCAATCCACAGCAAAAATAATAGTTACATTTTCTGCTGCTGCCTTATTTCCCATGTGTCTTCTAAACTCCCCTGCCCCAAACATGACTCCAAAGCAGGGTATCCATATTTATAAAATAATGTACAACCCTGACATGACAGGCAGCAGTTCTGAAAAAGAAGCTATTACCTGTTCGCCAGCAGCGCCCTCAAGGTCACCTGACTGAGTCCCAGATAACCTGGCAGCAGTTTCAACCAGTCCCAGTCCCACTCAGTTATGGCTGACTGTTGATGTATGAGGAGAAGCTATTGTTAGTTATTAATCAGAGTTAATATGATCAGTAAATTAGAGCTCCAGCTGCGATGGACTAACTAAGAAGGAGGGGGTCCAGAGCAAGGACTCAGACAGATGATATCAATCATGTCTGCACAAGAAGGTTTTTATTCCAATAAGACAGCAATTAATTTATAAATCCATTTGGGGATGTAGCCATTATGTATAAAAAGATAAATCAATTTCGGGAGTCGTTATTCTTCTGACTGTTTCTATGGCATTCTGCCCAACCACCTTCAAACTGTGAGATTGGCTCTTTGTTTGAAAAGCAAATAAAACTGAGATCCCTTTGATAGCAGAAATGTCACTGTTTACTACAAGCATGGTTTTATTGGCAAGGGGAGATGAGTACTCGGAGCTTCTCGTTGATGATTTACGTTATTTTGTGTTTCTTTGACAAATAACACAGAGGTTTAAACAGAGGATTTTATTATTTCCTTAATTGGAAAAATACCTGTTATACTTTACAGTGAGCAAAAAAGCCAGCCTGGAGATGAAATGATTGCAAATGCCAAGAAATAGTAAGATACATGTAAAAATAACATTTGAAGCTATACAAGTTGCTTGTCTGTTAACTACGAGCCTATTCTAAGGAAAGTGCAAAGGAAAATGTCAATGAAACAATTTTAACAGTACAGTATAAAGCAAATAACTCTTATGGCTGGGTTCACTGGCCTTCATTCACACTAATCTTGGATTACTTTACCTAAAGTAACATTAAGTAGTCCAAGACTAGTGTTAATCTGGATTTTTGAAATAGCTGCTAGAGCAATAATATGGGTGATGTTTCTTCATATTTTCCTATTGTTACCATAGTTACCTTTGCCCTTGTTTGAGGCCACCTTTATTATTTTTTATTACAATGTATCATATTAAGTTAATGTTATGACTTTGATACAACAGTGAATGCAATTTGAAGTTTTTTTTTTTTACTAGTTTTAAGACAGAAAAAGTAAAAGTCACACTACAGTCAAAAGATTTGGAAACAGTGGCCTGTAAGTCCTTATGGGGGTTGTTGGGAATGATATTTGCTTGGGGTTTGAGAGATAGTAAGACGATTAAAGGACAGATTAGCATTAGCACAATTAGCACTGATGTTTTAGTACTTTTCTTGTTTTTTATATTGTAATCTGTGGTTTACCAGAAAAAAATGTAACGTAAGGAAATGAATCCTTTATATAACTGCTCTTCTGAATGCAAGTGCTGTGGGATCTTTAAGGTGGCATAACCCCAGGAGCTGTCACTTTCTCAAATTCAGTCTCAGTCCTACTGGGAGGTTGCTGGGTTTTCATGACATGTCCATGATATAACTTCATGTAATCTAAACTAAAGCTTCCAATCTTTCACAGTTGTGTTATAAAAAACGTGCCAGATGTTTAATGTGACAGACCTTGATCAACCAAATCCGAGGTGGATTTCTCAGTAAAATGCTGTCTGCTGCTCTGACTAATGATCGGATATATTAAAGTAAAAGGAATGTAGCTACAGTGCTATAATCACAGCCACGTGGGCCATCATGGAATTCATTTACTGCTCTGATTGTGACATGATCAAAGTCTGCTGCTGTCATGTGTCTGAAGGTGATAATATCTGCATTTCAGATTCAGAATAAAAACACAAACCTGCTTGTACCCCTTGAAACCTGCTCGCCATTATTTCACTCAGTGAGCTTATTTTTAGAGGGAACCCGGGATAACCACAGATAGGTGGTAATGCAATCCAGGGTGCTTTCCAGTGCTACAAAATTTAAAAAATCCCAGCAGCTGATCAGATCAATCCATTAGTTTCCTATACTTTTAATTATGTGTTTGAAGGGCTGTGCTTTACCAGTACATGGAGTCCTTGTCTTATGCTAAACGAGTACCTTAGAGACGTCATGATATTTTTGAAACCCCAATCTCAGCTAGACAGGGCTCATATCAACAGACATAAAGAGGTGTGCCAACCAAAGACTGGAGGAACAAAAGTTAATTTGTGTAAACATAACAAAAACAATAAAGGTTTGTCCAAGAAAGCAAATCAATTGGCAAATCCATTATTGAAGACTGCACTTTGAAGTACCAACCTGGTCAAACTTATTGCTCCCAATGCAGAAGAACTCCTTTAGAGGCCTGAAAACAGAAGGCTGCTGCTGTTGTTCCAAATCCTTATGATTTAACTTTAAAGGTCTATGATGAGATCCTGCTGCTGAATCTTTTACAGTGGAAATTCGGTTTTGAGATACTCCTTCATATAAAGAAACAGAAAGAAGATACAAATACATGTGACCTTTCTGACAACTGCATACAAATAAGGTAGAGATTGTATGTTAAAGGGTCAGATGAGATAAAGTGGAAAGGCCTTTGCCAGTAGCATACAGATTTCTTTCAAATTTCAAAGCACCTTCATGCAAAAACGAAGCAGATAGTCAGTGCATTATGTCAACTCCCCTACTTCAATGGCAAATATGCTGCTTAATATCACACAGGTTTTGTCTTCTATATCTGCATGATTTATATTTTTATGTCTCTTATCTGTTCTAAATCTCAAGGGACCACCTTCTAACTGAATGGGAGGACAGATCAACCACTATAACCCATCCATTCAGTGCCCTCTCTCAGGACAATGAGAATAGTACTTGTAACAGAGTCCCGTCCACTAGGATCAGGGAAGATAGTCACAGCACAACATAATCAGTGGACAGATTGAAACTGCCTGTATTTCCATATGACTTTACAACAAAGGTCATGTGACAGTGCTCTCCCCAATATGAACTCAGATCGCCCCAAAACACTGCAATACAATCAGAACCGCAAAGGCAAAATTAAATATGTTGCTCTGTTCAAGTTAACATGCTAATATAATACGTGAATATGTTAGATATAAAAATAATACAAAAAAAACCCCAACGAACTTTATAGTCTTTTGTAATACTTTACTTGCCTTAAGTGTGATATTAGACTACTGTCCAATATTTACTCCACCAATAAATCGGTATGGAAATGCAGGATTGTACAAATCCTAACAGATTCTATTACCACGTAGTATTGAGTTTGCTATTGACTTCAAAGAAGCTTTTGCGACTCCTTGACTAACCCTTAGCTGCGAGCAGATGCTGCCTCAGGCCAGCACACACCTAATTGCTTGGTAAAAAGACTGTTTCCTTACCTCATTGAGTTGGATGATGTGATAAATTTGCCTCAGGTACTCGCTGCCACCTGGTTTGTGGCAGATATCCAGGACCATCATGCCTATTTTCTGCTCAGTCAATTCAGGCCCGCTCCCTTTCTCTTGCACGACAGTGCTTTCTGCTGGTTCAAAAGCCCTGACAGAAAGAGAGAAATGAAAAAAATGTATGAAAGGATACAAACAAAATTACACAATGAAGTTTCCAATAAACGACTGTTTTTAGTGTTTTAAAATAGTATTTGTCTACTCTTGTGAACTTTATGGGAAATTCTGAGCACTCAACAAAACTAGTTAAATCAATATTGGGTATTAGTTTTCTGATAGTAAAAACAGAATGCTCATTTGATCCAATCCTCTTTAAAGTTCTGCAGTTTAATGGAGTTTAACAGTATTTTGTTTTACTCCACAGGATAACTGTTCTAATCTTGGTCAGGCATTTTAAACCAACACCTTTAATTAGTTTGTAAGGCCTGACAAGTAATATCGGTTGGATAATGTATATTTTCCCAAATGGCAGTAGTTGTATGTCATTGTCATGGAAACTTAATTGTATTCGGCATTGACATATTTTAAATAAATTAAAATACTATAAATAACAAAACAGTCTCTAAGCATCATACCAGAAACATACACTTCTTGGTATGACTCCCGGTGTAGCTGTTAAACGTTTAGGTCAGTTTGCAGTCCTTGTGTGTGTATCTGAAAAATCACATCAAAGGCCTGTCGAGGACATAAGGTGTTCCTGTGCCCTTCTACATGGTTTATTTTTATGGCCGAGTTCCATTTCAAACTAAAAAATGAATGCTTTATTCCGGATAGACTTATTGTCATTGTTTTTCTTTTTCTTCAGAGCCGGTGTCACTTGTCAGGCATCTTTTGAGGGTTGACATTGAAAAAGTTGAGGCCCTTCTGACCAAGGAGTGTATCGATGTCAGCACCTGCATTGTATCCTTTCCTGTCCATCACTGTGCAGGTGAAGCAGATGATTGGATTCAGTCAGTGCTATGATTAATGAGTTCCTCTCCGGATTCGGGACAGCCTATCAATCATGTCATTAGGGAGAATGTGCCCTGAAAGAGGCAGACCTCAGCCAAGGAATAACTGCATTCATCTCAATCTGTGTATGCACCCAGTCAGCCAAGTCAGGGTCACCATGATGGAAAACAATAATCTTCTCCTCTACAAATTACTTTGCAAAGACGGGTATTGCTTTATTTTTTGGACTTGCAAGCTCTCTCATCGAGATGTACTGTACACTGATTGTTTATAACTCAGGCGTCACTTCAAAGTGAAGGTTACTTTAACGAATAGTAATGATTTCAGAAAGTATCTAAGACAGGTGCTACATAACCACTTCTTCTGCTTTTCTTTCACTATTCCTGGAATAGTTATGTTTTTTGTATCTTTTATTTTTAACGAAGATCAACATTTGCAGATTTTTCTGCTCACACATGTGTTTTTATTCTGTTTGCTCAAGCAATTACTATTACAATAACTCTGTATTTTTGGTTGTCAAATTGTGTCACCCATGAAAAAATCGTATACACCCTTACATCTAATACACCAACATTGTAGTGATTAAGTGAACAATTGGAAAGAAAGATGAAGAAGAAATCAAAGCTATGTGTTTTATGGTATATACCGTATTATACCTTACTCTTGTAACAAACGCTGTTCCTTTTGATGAATGCAGTCTGGCCAGTTTAGATTTTAAAATGGGCGATAACTGTAAATTTCAATAATTTTAAAAAGATCACTGGCCCTGTGATGTTTTATTAAAAAAGAAAACAATTAAAAGGGGTTTCCTTTGGTAAGGGGTCTCTTTTTAGAAGCATGGGCTAGAGCTGAATTATAAGCATTATTTATGATGTAAAATCTTTAAATCTGAAACAGAAGACTAAGGATAACACAACATAACTTCTAAAGACCAGCAAGACCAGGAACAGTGCCAGTACAAATCAAATTTCCAGATCTACTCCTTCTTAATATCTGACTTAAATTACAGATATTTTCTTTTTTATTATACAAAAATAAAAAGTAAAGGCTAACAGCTGGGAACGCTGTATGTGTGTGTGTGTATACACACACACACACACACACACACACACACATATACACATACATATATATATATATATATATATATATATATATATATACACACACACACACAGTGCCTTGCAAAAGTATTCAGACCCCTGACCAATTTTCTCATATTACTGAATTAAAAATGGTACATTGAAATTTCGTTCTGTTTGATATTTTATTTTTAAACACTGAAACTCAGAATCAATTATTGTAAGGTGACATTGGTTTTATGTTGGGAAATATTTTTAAGAAGAATAAAAAACTGAAATATCTTCCTTGCATAAGTATTCAGCCCCTGTGCTGTGGAAGCTCCCAGTTTGCACCGATGAAAGAAATTACTCTAATGAGGACAAAATTACCTTACCATTGGCCTCCACCTGTGAACCATTAAAGTTGCTGTCACATTTTCTGGATAAAAACCCCACTGTTCAAGGATCATTGGTAAGGCTGTGAATCTGAAGGAAAATGAAGACCAAAGAGCATTCTACAGAAGTTAGAGATAAAGTAATACAAATGCATAGATTAGGGAAAGGGTACAAAATAATATCCAAGTGTTTGGATATCCCAGTGAGCACAGTTGGATCAATAATCATGAAGTGGAAGTTGCATCACACCACCCAGGCACTGCCAAGAAAAGGCCGTCCCTCAAAACTCAACGCTCAAACAAGGAGACTTGTGAGAGAAGCCACAGAGAGGCCAACAATCACTTTGAAGGAGGTACAGAGTTCAGTAGCTGGGAGTGGAGTAATGGTGCACCAGTCAACCATCTCAAGAGCTCTGCATAACATTGGCCTGTATGGGAGGGTGGCAAGAAAGAAGCTGTTACTCAAAAAGTACCATCTGAAAGCACATCTGGAGTTTGCCAGAAAGCATGAGAGTGACCCAGCTGCGATGTGGGAAAAGGTTTTGTGGTTAGATGAGACCAAGATAGAGCTTTTTGGCCAAAACTCAAAGCGCTATGTGTGGCGCAAACCTAACACTGCCCATGCCTCAAGACACACCATCCCTACAGTGAAGTATGGTGGTGGCAGCATCATGCTGTGGGGATGCTTCTCATCAGCAGGGACTGGGCATCTTGTTACAATTGAAGGAAGAATGGATGGAGCAAAATACAGGTAAATACTGCAAGAGAATCTGCTTCAGTCTGCTAAAAAACTGAAGCTTGGGAGTAAATTCACCTTTCAGCAGGACAATGATCCCAAGCACAAGGCCAAAGCAACATTGGAGTGGCTCAAGAAAAAAAGGGTGAATGTCCTACAGTGGCCCAGTCATCTTCATCTAAATCCCATTGAGAACTTGTGGCACTATTTGAAAATTGTAGTCCACAAGCGTCGTCCAACCAACCTGAACAACCTGGAGCAAATCTGCCAAGAAGAATGGGCAAAAATCACTCCGACACTGTGTGCAAAGCTGGTACATACTTACCCCAAAAGACTTAAAGCTGCTATTGCAGCAAAAGGTGGCTCTACCAAATATTAATGTGTGGGGGTTGAATACTTATGCAAGCAAGATATTTCAGTGCTTTATTTTTCTTTAAAATATTTCCCAACATAAAACCAATGTCACCTTACAGTAATTGATTCTGAGTTTAAGTGTTTATAAAAAAAAAAAAATCAAACAGAACGAAATATACCATTTGTAATTTAGTAACATGAGAGAATTGGTCAGGGGTCTGAATATTTTTGCAAGGCACTATATATATATATATATATATATATATATATATATATATATATATATATATATATATATATATAATCTGTATTATTTATTTAAAACAATCCACTTGATTTTATACATCTTGTTCCAATTGTGACCTGTAGGTTGGCCCAGTGTTACACAGGCCAAGTACTGTGTACTGGACAACTAAATGCAAACATGAGGTAAAGCCCTGAGACATCCACAATAGAAACTGTGTTATATTGCACTGGAAAACCTTAACGAAAGCATTTAAGAAATTGTCTGGTCACGCTGTGCCCATGTTCATTAAATCAAAACAGATCTTGCAATGATCTGGCAAGGAAGCAGCTTCACGAACTAAAAGCACATTGCTTTGGTGTGTTAACCCTCCACACCCTTCTGCCATTAATGAGCCAGACAGAGGACTAGCACTTCTGAGGAGGATGTGGCACATTTGCTAATCGGAGTCTCACTAAGCTTCAGGGTTTCTGGTCCCTGGTGACGGCAAGGGCGATTGCCCCCTGAAGGGAAAACAAATGGAACTTAAGGCATCCTACACTCATGAAGTCATTGCTTGCCTCTAAACTAGAAGCAGACACAGGATAGGCAGCTGCTGCAAGTGAACAGGCGAACAAAAGAAACACTGCGAATGAGGCAATTAATTCTGCCTGTCGAAAAAATCGCCTTTTTTAGGTTTCCCATTTTCTAACAGATTGGTGTTTAATTGCTTCCTGAATTACTTCAAGATTTGAGATTCTAATATCTAACCCAATCGACTTCTATAATTCTGTTATTTAATAAAGTGGTTCCCAACTTCAGTTTCTCCTTTGACTTTCTTCTATAAATCCGACTATCTAATCCCGCTTAATTACAAATGACAAATGGAGCTATGATTTAATAAATTAGCAGTTTGTGACTTTAATCAAACCAGCATTATAGATGTTGGATAGCTTTAAAATGTATTATTTCAAGTAATAACCACTTTCATTTAGATATTGTAAAGGTTTGGCAGAATAAGTGATAGTTGACCTCACCCACACAGGTCCAAAATGCCGCTAGATCGCTGTACTATAGGTGAACTGACCTGCACTATATAAAAAGGCAACATTTATTGGTAACACCTTCCCAGTAAGTAATTGTATTGATCTGTTGGGATAAAGCTGCACAGACAGAAACTGAATACATCAGATTTTCAACAGAAGTCCAATTGTCACATGTTTCAGGCCATTATTTAAATTTCAGATTCTAAAAACAACTTCCATCAGTGACTGAATATTTGAAGGCAATAATGACAATGCAAACTACCACCTCCATAGCAATGATTGATGTGCTACAGAGGGGTAATCTCAATACTGAGCCCAGCATACCTCTACCAGGGCCCAGGGGGTGTGTAACATGAATTCTAAGAAGTGAGTTTAATGAGCAAACTAAAGAAAATGTTCTCACCCTTTAGTGCACAGCTTCCTTGCTTTCTGTATCTGTCCCTTTATCCATTGCGGCCTCTGTACCTCCATATTTTGGATAATCTTCTGCACCTCTGGTTTGAGGGGTTCCCTTTTGCTGCCCCACAATGTTCTGCAGACACTCACTCAGCAATCCCAGTTTCAACTTGCTCCATCTGTCCAATTAAAATTCAAAATGATTAAATACCAAAAAGAAGAAATAAACACTGTCATTAAACTTTTTCACTGCTCATAAATATTGCACCCCTACTTTTTCCAGGCTCCTTCTTTTTCAATTCTTGGTGTAAATAATTCCAGTCCTTGGGGATTTTATTCAGCAGACTCTCAGGAGCCATGTGTCTATGCTGGCATGTCCCATGATGCTCAGCCGCGTGCCATGCGTACACCATGGACATTATCTGGTTCACTGCACTCATGATGGACTTGGTCACAATGAGTCTCAGACACATCAGGACCTCTGTCTCTGGTTTTCTGGAATCTGTTTTATAACAAGAACAAACACTAAACACCTCAACGACTCTGAGACTGTGCTGCAGATTTATTGAGGACTCAAGGAAGACTCATCCTTCCCAACCCAGAATCCTCTCATGCACACGCCATGAGGCTCACAAGCCAATGGAAAACAGGAAGCAAAGACAGAATGGTGTGCAAATATAAAAACAAAAAGATTCCAATGGACTTTCATATTTGAGTCAAAGTAATTTCAGATGTATTGATTACAAGGGCTTCCACATTCCACAAACACTAACAGCAGTAAACTGAACGATTGACGCTCGACACGCATCGATTGTGCTAAATCCACCAAAGACAAAAAAAAAGGGGGACCAGCTGATACAGTTAAAAAGTAAAACAAACTGTAGAAAGTGTATACAGTAACTTCACATTGCTTAGTAAGCCATACAGAATGTGTTCAAATAAATTAAAAGTTTACTTTAAAGTTAACTACAATGAACTAGTAATTTGTTGGCTTACAGTTACTATAAAGCCCCAAGACTATTGACTTCAAAGACTACATTCTGAAACATTTCACCTTTTCTGTTTGTGTGAGCTTATTTCTGACAAGGTGCTGTACAAATGTAAATTGTAATGATATGCTGACTGCAGGACTAAAGAGTGCAGAGCTGTACATTCTGCTTTTTATTTGTATTTCTTGCTGGGATCTGCAAGAAAACACACAGGAAGAAAGGTGATTCAGTAAATTCATTCTTAATTTTGATTGCAGATTTATTGCACATTAATTGCACCTCAGTACAGAAAAACTTAGTTCAGCATATGCATTCCTGTTGATACCCTGGAACAGCATCTCTGAATTGACCACATTCACAGTAATGTGTTCAAATCTTCACTTTAGATACACTGTGTTTGTGTTACAAAGTCCATCACACATTGATTTTCTTCAGCTAAAAGTAAATTACTATGATGTTACAATAAACTCAAGATTTCTGCAATAGACGAATTCGGACAAAAATATACTTAACATTATTTTCTTTTAATGAACTTAGCAACAAAACATTATGATCAGGGGCAGCCCTTATCCAAAATTCAATTAATATCTGTCCCTACTGGAATGTATAGGGCATGCCAGCAATTAGGCTAATTATACAACAAGGACTACAATATAAAGAAATTAAGATTAAAAATACAAACTTTTACATTTTTTTTTTCACAATAAGCGATTAAATAATTGGGTAAATTATGCCTCTATAATTGCTACATGAATTTACTTTAAAAAAAAAAAAAAAAAAGCATTTTAATGAGTTTAAACCCTGCATGAGCGGTAACCCATTATGCTCTATTTCACATTAAATGAATGCAGACTGCCAATAACTAATGCTAGCCTTAGAGTTCACATTGCTATTTAAAGCAACTATTGTAATTTTCAGAATAATACAGGACCCAGTGTATGATTCTCATGACTGAGCCATACCATACAGAAAACAATAAACCGACTATATCATGCACCTTATAAACTGTATACAAAACACACAACCCATGCACAGTATAACATGCATACAATATAACATTTTTAAAAGGGTGCAATATAATACATTTATAATCCCTGAATTGATATATTTGTTTTGTATGTAGTAATAAATCCCCCCCTTGCAGAAAACCTCAGCTGGATTAATATAGAGTTAACGAGTGCCAGTGCAATATTGCCATCCACCACTTTCAGATCATCCAGATACTTGAGAGTTGCCATAAGAAGTCGTCTTTGAGGTCTGCTGTTTAAAGCTGTTGGAAATTAGGATTGTGGGTTTGGTTCACTGAGCCAAAGCAATCAAATCAAATCAATCAAAAAACAATTTTGCAGTGGAAGGGGTTAACTTGTGGTTTCTGATTTGAGAGCCAGGGATTTTGCTTGCACACCGCAGCTAATGTTGCCTGAAAAATGCTTTTCTACATGCAGTCAAAATATCAGGGTCCAAGCAGTTTTACACTCTGTGCTTGTAATAACCCTTATTTGTTGCTTAGTTGTTATCCAAGCACACATCATATTTTACCATATAGCAATGAGGAAGCAGTCAAGTTTTTCCTTACTATAAAATTCAAGTTTCCTGTAACTAGCAGAAAAGTTTCAAGTTTTGGAAGTTAGTTTCCTGTAACTAGCAGAAGAAATCAAAACAATATGAGCAAAAGTATTCTCAGTGGCATTTAGCCAGTACAGGCCCGATAGCGACCTGTGTGTGGCGAAGATACATTTCGTTTTAAATTTTTTTTAAAAAGTCGTTTTGCCAGATTTTTTTTTCTTTCATAATTTAGTTCCACTTTTGGAAATTAAAATGAGTGAACACCTACCATTGTACATTTTAGTGTATAATGAATGAAAGCATCGATATGTCATAAACATTTGCCTGGATCACAAACTGTACTTATAGTTCTGAAATTAATAATCAAACAGTCTGGGGCATTAATCTGGGTTTATTGCACTTGGTTTTCCTTAACTGCAAGAAAATGATGCATTTTTTAAACTGTACCACAGTATAACTATTGTATTATCAATTACTGTTGTCTTACCTGGCAGGTTATACAAATGATCCCATAACTGTTGCTCATCAAGATAGCTTTCCAGAACAAAATCGAAAAATTTGGGCAGCATGTTTAAACTGGTCAACATCATAAACACTGCCTCCATGGACAGTCCTTTATCATCTGTTTCATAGTCTAAATAATGATACAAAAAAATATAATGAATATAAATAATACATTTGCTTAGAACCAGTATCTGTAAAATGTAATGTGTTGCAGTGTGATGTAACTCTTCTCCCTATGCAGGCTCAATAGTTTTAGTTTATTTATTTAATTCATATTTTTTATTTCAGAATGATTGGCTATGGAGTGCTCATCAACTTGTAAAAACATCTACAAAAAATACTTCACAACTTCACAATAAGTATTTGCATAATGAAGAACAAAAACAACCCTCATAATTTTCCAGAAAATTTTCATCCTGAAACTTCCCTTAAGAAGGAGAGATGCAGCTTGTATAAAGAGTATTACAGTATATATGGCAGGGATTTATTTGCATGTCAAATTACTTAATCAGAGACAGTCCATTTACAAAGAAAAAAAAAAATCACCTGTTTTTGTTTCTAAAAATGTATTAAAAAGAAATCCTTTAACAGTGATGTAACGTATTATTGAAGAATGTGTTCCATTTCTTTTAGCATTGGAACATGCTATTACAAAACATTATGGAGCTGTATTCGTTAAAGAAAGTCTTATCTAGGGCTCCCGAATGGCGCATCCTGTGAAGGCACGCAGCCTGGAGTGCAGAATGTGCTCTACTAGCTTGGAGATCACAGGTTCGAATCCACTGCTGACTGTAGACGGGAGTTCCCAGGGGGCAGCACGCAATTGACCAAGCGCTGCCCTGGTGGGGAGGGTTTAGGTCGGCTGGGGAGTTCTTGGCTCACCACACATCAGCGACCCATGGCTGGCTGGGCGCCTGCAGGCCTGCCTGTATGCAATTCTGGACTGCGTGGTCCGACACTGTAAGTTCTGAGAGCAAAGCAGAGCAAAAAAAAAGCGAATGGCTGTCGGCACTCGTTTTGGAGGATGCGTGTGCTCGTCGTCGTCTCCCCCGAGTTAGTACAGGGGTTGCGGTGGTGATCCAGGTTGAATAATAATTGTACATTCCAATATTGGGAGAATTAGGGAATTAATGAAAAATTATTGTAAAAATGAAAAAATTAAGTCATATCTGGTGTTAACAAAAAGAAGGCCTTTGACTAAAAGACATTGAAGGTTTAATTTTTTTGTTATTTTGCTTAGTGAATATGGTTTCTTAATGATTACCATATGGGACTATTCTTTCCTTAGATTAATACAATCTGTCAGTGTGACTTTGTAATAGTGAAAGCAGGTAGCAAGATTCTGAATAAAACATCACTTTAGTGTGAGAGTGGCCATGATCAAACATTTGTCAGTCTTTGTATGGGATGACAGGTATTTGAATAGGTAAGTGAATGCAATACAGCACTCAATAAGGAACATTATGGAAAGTGAAGCAATGCTTGCACTTCTTTGACAAATGTTACATGGTTTTAAATTGACAGCGCTAAATTACCTCTCATATTAAAGCGTGTAGACCTAATATTGTCCATTTGATAAGTAATGGGAAATCCTGGCACTAAAAGAATGATGAAAACGAATATTTTTTTCACAACAGAAAGTGGTCAAACATCCTTTGACCTACAATCACTCTATTAAGTTGTATTATATGGATAAAGTCAGCACTTTGTAGTCTGTCAGCTCAGTAATTAGGAGATATGGGGGTTGAAACCAGAGCATCCAGTTAGTGTTGGGACTCACATTAATTTCCACTTGGGGTGCTGGAAAGCACCAGAGGTTAACTACATGGTTTTTAATAATGATCCCATTATATATCAGTTGTGATAAATGAACGGCACTTCTTTTCCATTGAGCCAACTTGAAAATGTTACAGCCTCAGAAAACCCTGCAGAGGTTAGATAAATAACAACGGACTGCAGCATGTAGCACACACTGTTGTGTACATGAGCTGTCTCTCACATTACAGATTCGTTTGTTATACACATGATATCCCTGGCATATACTGTTCTATTACTAGCGTACCCCTAGTTTTTAATGGCCTCATCTTGCTCAGAAACTGGTTACTGGTTATTAAACATGCCAAATAACATAAATGCAGAAATAGTAAGACATGATTACTAGGATGTGTCATTGAATTTTAAACAGATAGTGAAATCTTACCTAAATTAAGATGGTCTTCCTTGTTTTTATCTTAACAGCCGGCGGTCAGCAAGCATCCTCCTGTCCCATGACCAAGTAAATTGTCTCTTAACACCCAGGTGCTCTTCAGCGAGTTTCGGCAAGCTAACTGTCCCTGGTGGACAAAAGCCAGCATTGTATGATGTTTTCTTTTGAGGTCACCTGACGTTCTGGCCAGTAGGGGTCGCTGTAGTGCAAAGAGCAGAAACAGCTCCTGCTGATTTTGCCTCCTTAACGCACAGGAATGTCAAAGCCACTCCACCACCTGTGGAATTATATCAGGCTTCTACTGTTGTGAAAGGATACATGGGCTTCTCCCAGATGTAAATGTGAAAACAAATACTGGACAAAACAGAAAGAGCAACAGAAAAACAATAACTTGTGGAAATGTTATTTTCCTAATGGAGTTCAGAGGATGTTTAAAGCCCTGGCTATGACATCTTTATTATTTGTGTATGCACAAAATAAAAACCTTAAATCCTGAACCACACTGAAGTTACATTACATCCATTAAAAGATGATAATCTAGAATGTACAGAAAGAAGGTATAAATCATAACAATTTAAATCTCTTATTACATTAAATCGGTTTCAGACAATAGGATCTTCTTATACTAATTTCCTGTTTTAGTTAACTATTTCATTAAATGCAATATGCCTTAGGAAGCAGTGTGGCCTACTGTATAGTTCTGAGGGATAGAAACTCTGTGTTAAAATCAATGGCTTTCATTTCTGAGTGACCCTCAGGCAAATCAATTCACCTACTATTCAGCTAATGCTTAGTGGGGGAATTAGGTGAAGTTCATACAGGGGGCTGACCACTGTGTAATATCTATGTCTACATGTAATTGAAAAGCTTCCTACAAACCTATTGGCATCTGCTCAAAAAATAAAAGGTACATACAAAAACAACATTTAATACTCTATAGCCTGACAGTCTGCTTAGTGTGTGTGTTATCAGATTATTATTATTATTATTATTATTACTACTAGGCGTAGTAGTATGATTATAATTATTACTGTTGTAAATTAGATACAGTGTAAATACCTACAGAGCCAAACTGCCAAGCTGGACTGAGCTGAGTGGATTGAAAAGGTAAACTTTCCTTGCCGTGCAAATTTATTTTTTCATGTGCACATATTTTACCTGGACAACACCAAAGGTGCGTGGATCAATCTACAATGGTATTTACTGTAATTAATAGAACGTTAAGACGTTGTCAAATATATTTTTCTTTGGATCATATTTACTAAGTTCACCTGTGTAACCTGGGATCTTTGTGAATCAAGCCCTTAGATAGTAGCACTGGTACAAATTAAAAATGAATTGGTAATTCCCAACTATTTGTGACACACATCTAGCCTTCAATTAAATTATGACTTTATATTGTCATCACAAAAGTATCAAACTTTACAGACCACATTTACAAAGATTGCAGCATGTACTATATAAAAACGAATTGAAGGGTAGTTACATAAACCAAGTTGCTTGGAACTAGTTTTATATCAATTGCATATCAACTGCACTGCAGCCAAAACTTAGTAAATGTGATCCAAAGAAAAATATATTTGACAACGTCTTAACGTTCTATTAATTACAGTAAATACCATTGTAGTATGTGCAATACCATTTTCTTCTAGACTTTCATCCTGTTGATAGCTAAACAAATTGAAAATACTGAACAGGTTCTTACTTTTAGTATCAGGCAGCGGTTATGAAGTAGTTTTTGCAGCAAGAAGCTCAGAGTGCAACTTGGTTGGGATAACATCAATTTCAGATAGCACTGGGAAGCTATTTCATGATCTGCCAATATCCTTTATATAAAAAAAAGAAAAGTAATATAAAGACAAAGACGGGAGTTAATTTATCTATGAAATTAATAGCCTTAACCCCGTCAATGTAATGCTAACTTCCTTAAATGTCAATTCATCCAAGATTAGTCTACAAATACCTTCATGCTTGCTTACTTAAAGTCTGCTCAGGGAAGGAATTACATCTAATCTTGACTAGCTAAAAGCAAATTAGCATTTGGTAAGCTGCCAAATACATAAGAGATACAGCACAACTCACTTATCTCTTTTGTAGAACCATGTACATTTTTGTTCTACGAGGCAAGGATTGCATTTTTTTATGAATGAATGAATTTGGGTCCTAATCCGTTTTTAGCTGCTTTTAGCTAATGGGCCAAAAAATAACAGCACAAATAAAAATACTGTGAGCCCTGCTGTTTGAATTAAGAGCACTATGTTTTAACCTGACAGATCATTCTCAATTTCACAACTCTGCAAGTCTAGAAGACAATCATGGCAATTTATATTACATCAAATCTCCACACCACAATGTATTTTTTGTTGTTGCACATGCATAACCTGACAAACCCTTATTTACATACAGTACAGTACACTACAGTTGATTTATTTAAGTTAATCAAACAAGTGCAGTACAAATAAATTCAATTATATGTATGCTCCTATAGTGGTCATTTTTTTTAAATAGAAAGAAAAGATGTGCACACATACACATATACAATAACATAGATTTACTCCAATTTAGCCATCAAAATACCTAGATTTGGCCCTATCCATATGGCACTATAACAGTCTTGTTTCTTGTATGAATTATGTATATTTAATCAATCAATCAATCATTTATATATATATATATATATATATTATATAATATATATATATATATATATATATATAAGGATTGATAGCGACTTTCATACAAAAAGTATATCAAAGTGCTGTACAGGGCATTTTCAATATTAATTCTGGATGTATGTATATGTAACAGTATTGTAAGCATGCTCTACATCTGCCATAGACTTCAGTATTGGTATAAACAACACAAAATGCACAGTGTATAAAAGTTCTTGCATTCTTACTGAGACCAACTAAAGCACACCTGAACGGAAGCAATTTAACAAGGAAGATTCTTGAGGGAACAAAGATGGCTTAATGAAATGCAGCCACTGTATGAGATGGTAGCTTGAGTTTTCAGAAGTTGATAGAGTGGAAAGGTCACCCGGACCCTTCTGAAATGTCCTAAATAAGCAACAAAAAGAAAACATTCCAAGTCATCAATAACTTCAGATAAATGAATCTGAACTTAAAATTAAATGAAACATTTTAACAGACTGACCCTTTTATAAATATGTAAAGGTTTGCTATAAATATCCATAGCCCCAAACTCCTCTGAATTCTGTTTGTAAGTCTTCCTTTATATTGACTAAAGTGTCCAAATCCTTAACCACATTTTGCAATAGCAAAAGTAAAACAGCAAAAAAAGATAAAAAAATGGGTCAAATCATATCTCCATGTCCAGACTAGATGAGATTGTGAATATTTGACTTAATTTGCATGAAGTAGCCTGGACATGAATTAGCACTTGCAGCTATAACTGGACTCAACCCATGAGTGTTAGTGCTCACTTAAGTATGCTATCTTAGTATGAGCAACCATTATCAAGCCATGCTTAAAAGATAACTATTACTCAAGAGCTGTTTCTGAATCTGGCCGCTTGACACATCATTGGGAGTGTTGCGTTGTATTTTGTTTTGCTCCCACTGGGTGCAAAGAGATGACTGGCTTTGCGATCTCCTGTAATCCCACCCGAGACAAAAGCTGAATATCATGCTCTGTGCAGACCCCAAGGCCCAAATTAATAAAGGGGAAAAACCGACCGCAAAGAGCCACGTAATATACGTGTTCAGTACGGCCACACTCATCGACAAAATAACTACTTGTTTTATAAGACTAATTAGGTAAAGCAGGTGATTTCGCAATCAACCAATTTAAATACCCCTCATCGCAATTAGCAGTGGAGAATTACACACCTCTCTAATGCGGGTTTAGGTCAGCCCAGCATGTGTAGGCTATGCATTCCAAAAGAAAATGAATGGCACACAAAGACCTCAGCCTGGTACTAGCCATGGTGATGAGGATGCTCAGAAGCGAAAACTGAAATTTAGCAATATGGAATTGGAGATTTTGGTAGAAGCAGTGTAACACATGAAGATGTGTTGCAAGCTCAAAATACATCACCGTGACAAATTAATAAAATATGGAATGTGTGGTGTCTTATTAATAAACAAATGTACCACTTCAGAGTTTGTAGTAAGTTGCTTATACATCACAATGCATCATCCAGTTAGTGTGCTTTGCACATTAGTTCAACTTCTTATTTTGTGTAGAATAATTCCAGGCATATAGACTTTTCAAACTTCAGAAACAATAAGTTTTATTTACTTCCATCCATGGCAGTCAAACGGGTGGATAATCCTTCCATTGTTGTACAGCAGTATGTTCAGCAACCCCCCATACAGCTGCATACGAACAATCTTCAGTTTAACTACGACTTATATCTTCTTAAAGTGTTATGCAGTTACAACTCTCGTATTTCTTATGTTTGTCTGTATTTCTTACTCTAGGTATGATTTTAAAGCACATCTGTATGGTATATATGGTTGAAAAATTGTACTTGCTCTAACTACAAACTAACTGCGTCACCTGTTCCAGTGTCCTTTTTTTACCATTTCCAACTGAAATTTAACAATACTGCCTGAACCAATATTGTTAAATACCAGAATGCCATATTACAAAAAAATACATTCTGTAGGCATTACTTTCATGCGCCTCAGAATATGGTTCCATTTTTTCTTAATCTCCTCCACCATTCTTTTAATTATGCCTACACTCTCAGTAAAGGCTCTCATTAGAACCTTGCTTTGCCACTGTGGGGAGGTCGTTTTAGGTGCTTCTAAGAAACTTTTTTACATGGATTCTGTATTCTCTATTTGCAGACTTTCTGTTTCTGGGCCCAAGTATTTTATTTTTAACAATTACATTTTTTGTAATTTTAATAAAACCATGGTCAAGTGGTTATTATGTAATGAGTGCTTTTGATTTTCGGTGCTTTACCACGACTCTCCTTTAAGAATTCAATTGATACCTGTTAATCCATTCGTGTATCTCAATCACAACGAGAATTGTGTTAATAGTAAAACTGATTTAAGATACCGGTTTGTTCTGTGAAACAACTAACTTGGCTTTTAAATAGGCCAAACCTTAATCAAGCTTTTTGATTAACAAGCAGAACGTACAAACAAAATCACAACATGTTAATAAGCAATAAAGCTATAATGAAAAATAAAGTATTTTATGCTGGACACACTTTATTACAATCATTCTGAGTGACTGTATTTACATTAATTAAGAGGTGTCACTTCTGCTTTGAAATGATAAAGTAAGACTTACGATTTAAAAGCCCATTTACTTGTTTCGTAGCAAACCTCCTGTAAATTAAATCAATTTTACTATTAACACATTTCTCAGGCTTAACATGCATCAATTGAATTTTTAAAGGAGAGTAGAAAAATCGGCAGAAAACACAGAAAATCAGAAGTCCTCTTAATAATAAAGAGATACTTTTGAGAGTGTATTGAAATACACAAGGAGATAACAGGAGATATTTCTGTTAATAGTTGCTGACTAACACTTAATTTACTTAACATGTATCATGATTTCACCTGATTTGATCCCAGGAAATTGAAGGGGTTTTTTTAAGTTTATTTACAAATTACAAACAAAAACGTATTCAAAGAGACTGTGCAGGGATGACGTTACAATGGCCAGCGCAGTAAGCAGGTGATTGCAGTGGCTGTGAATAGAAGAGATCCAGGGACAGATATCTCTGCTTGGATGAAGCCGCTCCTCTCTTGTACTACACAGCGACCAGATCAGGTTCTCCGTGCACAGCAGTATGGCTGTAATATTGGTCCAGTTGAGGTAAAACAATACTGTGGAGGTAAACCAACAGAACACAAACCTCTCTTTTTAATACTATAGGGAAGACATGCCATTATAGACGGCTACAGGGGAATTCAAAACTAGGGTATTATTAAAGGAATTGAAATATGATGATGAATGCAACATATGGTCTACATCAGTTGAATTGCCAGACAGTATTAAACAATTTTATTAAACTGTAGCTAAACATGATTAAGATGTCACTACTAGCAAACTAAAAAAGAAAAAGTGTAGTATTTAAAATGAAATGTTAAGTCGTGGCCTGTGTTATTAAATACACTAATGCACTACAACTAGAGTAATAGATTGGTGGAAGAGGGATAAACTACCCTGAACTTTTGCTCTCAATACAGAAAGTTAAGCATGATAAAGTAAAAATTACTTAAAATCAATAAATGAAACATTACAATTGTTTTCCACGTTACAAAACATCACAGGCAATAAATACGGTTGCCCTTCCTTGCATACTGTAATTTCATGCAAGTATAGACAAGCTGAGTAAATGCACAATAATGTACAGCAAAAGCAAAACAGCTCATGATTGTTATGCCCTTTTTAAAAAGGGAGCCAGTACAAGTATCCCAACTTAATAACTGAAGTAACAGTAGCCACAGTACCTGATCTGTAAGGTCCTCCTATACGTCGGGCACTCCTGCGAGTACCTCTGTACTAATATTTCCAAAGTCTGGCTCAGCACCTGTGCTAGGATCTCCTGGGCAAGACTGGGGGGAAGCACATTCCAGAGATCATGCCGCAGAGCTGAAAGGTAGCAGTGCCACATCTGGATGGAAAACAAGCACCTCTCCCCCTGGAAAAACCACGCACATGTTAGACAACAACACAACAGATTCCCAGAACAAAAAATCCTGGTTCCTGGAAGCTTTGACTTCCAAATGCAACCTAGAGCAGACAACTTTCTGTTATGGGCTTATCAACGTGTGTATAGACTTTAGTGTCAAACTTTAAAATTAAATCCCTTTTCTTCTAGGGCTAAAAAGAAAAAGTAGTGTTTTTTCAAACAGAAAAATACAGTGTGTAATTCATCCATAACTTTAAAGTTGAACTCCCTTAAAAATGACTTGCTTAAATAAATAACACACACTTAGTTTTATTCTTCTGTTGGCGAATAGTAACTATTAACCCACTGCTCTTGTGCCATTTGTATATTTTTAATAAAGTTTTTGTTTTTCACTACTCCTTTATTCCAGTGCAGTGTATTGCATTACAGTATTAATCCTCCAAAACAAAATATTCACAGCATAGGACATATAAAAGAGAAGTAAAAATGTAATGTAATCAAGACATTTCCACAACTAAGTTTAAACTATGAGGCATTTCCACAGGAATATCAAGAGTTATACTGTATGAACTAAAAACTTTTTTTTTTTACTACTTCTATATTAATAAAAAAAAAAAGGATTGGCTTAAATCATAGAGAAATAACTGGTACTGAGTAACTGATATGACAAACCAAACAGCTCCATAACATCTGTCTTAGAACAACATTTTTAATGACTGAATGTGGCACTATCTTTAAATTATTGAAACCTCATTCTGCTCAACACATGCTGCTCCCTTTAGAGTTGTCAACAGCCCTCCAGTGCTGCATTTACACAATGGTGTCAGATTTGGACATTGAGGCTGTCACCACTGTAGTTGTAATATTGACGACATCTGTTAATATTTTCAATAATATGTAAACAGAAGAAATTCCAAGATTATCAACAATTGTTGGCACGTCTCAAGGGTAATTGTGACTTTCTGTCTCAAGGAATGATATACAGTTTAAGCCACTGATACTAAATAAAGGTTTACACAACTGTACAAGCCTGCAGTAAAACAAAAGCAGTTTCTATCAGTATCGCTTTTAAGGCTGCCACTTTTAAACGTGAAAAGGCCACCCTTTTTTTAATTTACTTTGAATTTTATCTCATTCTTTGAAATACCAGAAACACTAGCCTGCCCCAGGACATACTTGGATTACAGTATATGATATTCAGTACATGAACACATACATTAGGTAACACTGAAATTAAACATTTTATTTCCCAATAATCACTTCATTTAACTTCACGAACCATTCTCCATTCTAGCCATTCTATTAGCCCTTCACAATTAAACATCTGCTATCACACAGACATAAACAGCAGGCTTGTATTATACAAGATTATGTCTATGGCTGGATCTCAATTACAAAGGATTATAAATATGATCCAAAACAAATATAGTTTTTCATTGTTAATACAATTGCAACCTCTTCCGGCAACTGTGCCAACATTTTTCTAAGCCTTAGAATGTCGTAAACTTGCTAACAATGTAGACATGCTTACAAATACAATAGTTGGCATTTTATTTTACACACTACTTTTATATTTGATATAATGTAGAACAGAAAGTTCAGTCCAACAGGGCAGTGCCACAACATCGGGTAAGGTTTCAGTTATTTAAAAAAAATACTTTATTATTAAGTTGTTTAAATAATACCCCTTATTATACTTTCTGCAAACCACACCACTCTTGAGAATAGTTTGCTTGTCTATTTGTAAAAAAAAAAAAAAAAAGTTTTTGTTTTCCCCCCACTAAATACAACACATACCTTATCAGGTGACAAGACCTAAGGTATAACATATTGAATTACATTAATAAACAACTGGTATTTGAATTATTAAATACGTGTTCGCTTTACAGAGATTTGGACAAAATAGGACCCTGACTTATGTACGTACATCGTTTAGCTCAAACCACAATCTATAGTATGACTTCTGCCTAAATGTACAACTGTAGTAGGATGACCACCTGTTCCTAATTGGATGAAACAGTCTTGAAATGTCAAGATGAAGTTATAGCTGCTTCTGCCTACATGTAGAACTACACTATACAGTAGAATGTCCACCTTTCCAGTTTAAGACTATCCCATTCCCCAACAGTCAAGCCTACAGTGCATGTGCCCCATGTTACCACTATTTTTTTTGTTTGGTAAATATTAAACACCAAAATAATGCTAAAGGTTACTACAGTATTAATCCATTACTATTAAAGCTGGGTTCTTTCTGATAAAGGAGGGCGCATAGATAGCACCAAAGAATTGCATTTTAGTGTTGAATAGGACGGTGGGACACTGCAGCTTTAAGACATGGCAAAGTAGTGACCCAGAAGCAGGCAATAAAAAAGTTGTTCAAGACTCCCAGTGTGTGTCACTGTCACCAATTAGAGGAAGGGAAGGCAGAAGCACCAATGCAAGACATAAAATAAACATAAGACCAGTTTCCTACCAGTCATAGATTCTGGTAAGGCTAAGCATGTAATCCCCTGTTTCTAATTAGATAGCACAGATTGACGGTATAAAAACACATTTGTGAAAAAAGGAGGAATAGTGAGCTTAACCTCGCACCTCATAAAAAACCTTGGGGTCACCCCAGTGGTGGCTTTTGGGATCCTGCAGGATACTTGTGGCGCAGACTGTGACGCAGTAGCTGGTAACTTGATCCTGGAGGGCGCTGATCAATTCCTGGTACCGCTGGAATGGTAGAGGGAAGAGGGGCCTGAGCAAGAGATCAAAGAGCTAGAGAGATTTAAAGCCTGGTTGGTAGGAGGTAATAATCTCAGACGCTACAAATGTTTTTGATTATTAGCTATCAATCATTCACTTCCTCCATGTGCTTGTGTCAGCGCTCACAGTCACTTAAAAAAAAAAAAAGTCTGCTCTCCCGACTCTTGGCTCTTTGAAAACCTACATCTGTTTTTCAACAAACACTTAGCACCGCTCCAGATGAATTGTGCTGTCAGTACATCACTTATGCAGATATTAATATTTTTTATAACCCAATTATTGGATTTTAGTATTTTTGGCACAGCATTGAATTTCACTGGACTGAAATGTAAACTTGTCAGCTATCGATTCCATAGATTTCTAAGCGCATCTCAACAAACCCCCCTCCCTTGATTTAAATCTCAATCAAGTTGAGTATTTCCTTTCTTTTTTTTTCTTTCTTGAAACAATCCCAAGATATGGGTTTGAAACAAATTATTATAAATTACATGAGTAGAAAAGTTGAAAGCCAGTGCAGTCTAGTAGTTTTTCCCCACCGAGCAATGTATTAAAAGAAGGAAAACAGGAGGTGGGGTGTGCTAAATAACACACAATTACCACCATAAGTCAAGATGCCAAACGCTTTTTGTTGCCACTAGACAGTAATCTAAGGCTGTGATCACACTGGGTCCATTTAGAGGGTTTGGTCCACACTCGATACGGTTCGGTACATTTGATGTGAAGTGTGAACAACAAAGTCCGCTTGGTAAACAAACCGTACTGGGTCCACCTAAAGAGGTGGTCTGGTCTGTTTAGCAAACGAGTCAGGTTCGCTTGCTAAATGCATTAGGTGAACAACTTCTGGACATAGGAAACAAACTATACAAGGTAACCTGACTAGAAAGTAAACATTTTGCGGTTTAGCTCATATTCTGAGGAAACAAGTGGAGCAAACAAGTAAAAATGTCTCATGGAACTACATTAGGATTACCAGACATCCCATGTAAACTGGAATTGTCGTAGGTTCTCAGCCTTCATTTTTGATGTATTCGGTTGTGTGTTAGCGCCGTTGAAAAATAAAAAAAAATTATATGGATTATTTGTTTAATTATTCTGATTATGTGTATACCATATGTTTAAATGATAATAGATTATCTATTTTCTTTTTAAATCAGGCTTTATTTTTTGTTAACAGCATCAGAGTTGCCACGGCTAAATAAATGCACTGTCACTGAATTGTAAAAAAAACAAAAAAAAAAATGTTTTTCACTGTGGAAATCTGGTAATCCTAAACTACATGGACAGTGTAAGAAACTGAAGCTCTGATAGAAAATTTGATTACCAAAATCCAAGTCGAATTGGACAAAACTCACAAAAATATTAAAATAGTCAATTTTCTCAAATTACTTTGTTTAATGCCATGCAGAATTGTATAAACTGCATTCCGCTACTGTAGGCTTTCAAGAAATGTATTAATTAAATTAGCTCCCCCGGTGCTTTCTTCCACATCAATATGTAAGAATCTAAAACATGACATTGTGGTGAACCTCGGTTCCCACAGGCAGGGGTTTCTCACATGCAGAGGTCGAACTTGAACCTGGGACCTCCCGCTCTGAAGCATAGTGCGATATCACTGTAGAAAAGAGCCGGGCTCCCTTGCAGGAGCCGATCTCGGGCTTATGTCTTCATGTTTAGATTGCACCACCGATATGCCCTGACCCCTACACCCGTGCACGCTGCAATATATTAAAAACCAGAGCAGCACATCAATAGCTGTCATCTTTCAATATACCGTGCAGGATAAACATCCGGGTCACACACCAGATAAAAGAACCGAGGGCACTTGACAACTGCATTGTTAACACAAAAGACCTCGGTCCTGAAAAAAATGAAAAGGACCAAAAAGATCTAACTTTAGCTGGCATCCAAACGGTCCCTTTGCTCTCAGGTAAGTGAACAGCAAGCGCATTGATATATTGTTTCAGTCGAAACAAACCAGACCGAGTCCATTTGAAACTGACCCACTGTGAATGCAACCTTAGACTTAATCAATAAACACCCAAAGTCTGATAACCAGATGTTGCCTTGCTAAAGTCACACACTCGGTAGCTAACTTGAGTAGACAATGAGACCTGAAGTCTAACCAAGAGCATACCGTATTCTCCTACACTGCAGTATGGAAATCATGCTATGTATACTAAAAATAACAACAGCCAAAAGAGCAGCTATGGTACTTAATTTTGACTTTCATTCAGTTAATATTCAGGTCAGTCCCAGAAAGATCACCTAACAACAACTTGAAGCTGATAAACATCAGCAGACCTCGACAATTAATGCAGGCTGGTGATCCATGACCTCTCCAAATTGAGGGAGTTCCATGCTGACACAATTGTGCCCCCCCCCCCCCCCCCCCACACACACACATACACACACATACACATACACATTTTGTAGATATTTACAGCAGTCACCCTTTACACCTAATTTGATGATTTTTGACTCCAGCTAATAGAAACAGCAATGACGTTTACTAAACTTTCGACAGACCTGTAAATACAACCCAACACATTTTTAAGTACACCTAGTTGTCATAGTACACAATTATATTATTTACAAATATGAAAATTTGCAAGAGAAAAAACACTACATAGGATATGCTAAAGTAACTAGAGCAATCAGGAATTATTGCCAATTGGTATTTGTGGAACCAGTTAATGGTTTACTGATATTTACAATATACATATAAAGCATAATAAATTACATTGGAGTGTGGAGTGAGACACATACATAGAAAGGGCTACTAAACATGTTCAGATACAGCTCTATCTAAATACTGTACATACTGCATTCTGCAAAGTAGAGGAAGAATACCTGTAGATCTGGGCGCCGTAGAAATTTGGCACTAATCTTGATCAGTAAAGAAACAGACATAAGGGATGGATCAGCAAGTTGCTTGCACGAAACAAGTGTCTGCAAAGATGCTAACTGCCAGAAAAAAAGATTGACAAACCCACGGAAAAGTCTTTGAAGGCAGCGTTTAATCGCTTTCCAAAAGCTTTCTATCAACACCTTGGAAGCTGCTGCTGCTGCTGCACTGCACACTTCATGTAAGGATTGTGTAATACCTCGCCTCCTCCTTGTCACCCCACATCTCCATAAACTGTATTGCAGATCAAGGGGGATTACAAATCTGGCTCATGAGCTACTTGCTCTTTAGCATTTGCACCCATTTCACTAAAGTGGAGTGATTCACTTGAACAGACTCACTTGCAGCTAGCATCCTTCAGCCTGGCCTCATATTGGGTCAAACGCTGGAGGACATGGATGGCAGTGGAGAGCAGGGTGTGCAGGTTTTGAAAGGGCGATTTCAAGGGAACCTCCTTACTCCTCTCCTCCAGCCTTGTAAGAACAGCTGCTGTCACTTTGCTGCAGACCTCCACAAAGTTTGCTCTAATTTCCTGCAGAAAGTCCTCTCGGCACACCAGGGCAAGTGGAAGAAACGTGTCGAGTTCTTCCATGATGTCAGTGCAGAACTGGAGGTGGGGGGAGAGAAAAATAAATGTGGCATTAAGTTATTCCAAAAGACCTCTGACAACAAAAAGTGTAATTTATACAAGTCTATGTCACACTGGAAAGAGCCTTGAGGTCAATCTTTCTCTATTATTAAATACTTTGACAGTCAAATTACTGTTTTAGATACAATGGCAACACTCCACATAACTGTAATTATGGTTCTTTAAAAAAAAAAGAGCCATATGGTTTTGTTTATGCGCATTTGGGAACATTTATAGATTTGGATCAGTCTAATACAAAGGTTTAATCCCAATTTGTGTAACTGAAGCAAATGCATCTTAAAACAAATAGCTGTGATTTCAGCTGTGTACCAGGGAATACTAGACCTTACAGTTAGCTAGGAGAGGCTGAGAACAATTAGGCTGAGAGCAGTCTGTCTCCACCTTTGTTCAGAAACAGGAAGGTCCATTTAGTTTCAAGAAATTTTACAGCCATCCCTACTGGAAGCAATAAAAATTGAGTTATACTGATTGATACTTGATGGCGAAGTTGTGTATCTGAGCAGGTGTCTGAGCTCAACATTTCTGAATTCAGAACTGATGCCAGGAAATGATATATGCACTGCACTGCCTTTAGTTAGATTTTGATTTTGGATAAAACTATATATATATATATATATATATATATATATATATATATATATATATATATATATATATATATATATATATATATATTTTATATCACTCTTTCTATCTAGTGTATATAGGTACCTTACAGAAGACATTGGGTCTAAAATGACTTGGAAGCCCTTGTTTTCCCTAGAATATGAACTACACAGGTACAGTACAAACACGGAAACCACCAAAAAACTCCTCAGCAAGACAATGCTGTTAAGCCACCTTCTCTACTTTAGAACTGTACAATGTGCTAGGAACACCAAACCCTATACACATGGGCCACCGGAGACATCAGACAGTCATTACATTTGGTCACTACGATCTTGCGGTGGGTTTGATCTAAACAACTTCCCTGTAATCATGTTGAAAAACAGTAACCAAATATCCAACTCAAGCATATCTTGAAGATCAACTATAGCAACGCAGCTGCCACTATGGGTTTCACAGCTTATAGCTTGTTTTGCTCCTTTAATAAAAAAGCTATTTTCGCCATATGTGGGAGTTGCTACAGCTCCAAAAGATCAAGGTATGTCAAATGTTAATAAATGCATACTGTGTTTAACAATATATTTATAAATCACTATAACTGGATTACGATGCATATGATCAGGACACACACACAAAAAAATCACCTATAACAACTAAAGAAAAGTTACTGAAATTAATCCTTTTGAAACACTTTTTAGTGCAGTGCCCAGAGGATTCCGAAGCAGACGCCAAAAAGGGGGCTGATAGATAGCGTAGCTTAGGAATGAAATGTCTATTTTTATAACATTACAGTAAAATATTTGACAAAAGGTTTTAATAATCATTTCTTGATAAGATAATGGTGCATAACATTTGAGCACATTTCCTATTACCTCGCTGTGACACAGCCGTTGGGCAATCGAGTTACAGAATTAGTATTAAGAAATAACTTACAGTATATAATGTTACATGGCATTCTAAATTTCAGTACCTTTAACATCCTGGCACACAAATAAACACAGTCAAGTAAAGTATTCTGTCTAAATCACATTTTGTAGTAAAAAGCTTAATCAGATCTATGCCCAGCTATAAAGTTTGATTGGAAAAAATACGAAATTACAAAGAGCTAAAAAAACAAAACCTTAGCACACATTTCCCCCCTTTAAATACATGTAATGTATAGGTCTAAGCAACTTTGTGAGCATATGCTGTAGAGCAAAACGAGTACAAAACTTTAAAAAAATGTTTGTATCTGTGTAACAGGGAGAGATCTGTGCTGACTCTGCTGGCGTGTTCACGGGCTGCAGGAAGAGGGCGGCAGTCGTCCAACAACCGCCTGTGAGTCATGGCAGTGACACGGGGAGGTGGGAAAGTGGGTGTGTGGACTTTCCCCCTCTCTGAATGGCTGAGAGGCATGTCTTGGGAGATTGTTAGCCCTATAAATTAACACTCTGTTGTTTCCTCAGATCTGCCCTGTTAAATGCGCCGAGAGCGCGGAAGCGCTGGTCAACGACCGAGAACCAGTGGGAGAGAAAGAAACAGAGGTTCAGAGCGAGACATTGAGGGCGGGGAACCCTTGGGCAGACCCCTGATTAGTATATCAGAGCAGGCTAGTGAGCCGGCAGTGTAGGACGGTGATCCGGGTTGCACAAAGTGTCGGATATTGTTGCAAAGTGCAGCACCTTTTCTTTGTAGTTTTTGTTACTGTTTTATTTTTCATGTTCAATTACCTCAGTCACTTCAGCACACGGGTTTTGTTACTCCTGTGACAGTGGATGGTAAATAAACCCAGGCTCTCCTGGATTCAGGGTGTGGTCAGTCTCTAGTACAGGAGAGCCTAATCTCACCGGGGCATAAATGTATATTGGGACGGGTGCATATTAAATGTATTCATGGGGATGTCCGCTCCTATCCCAAGGTCTATGTGTGTATGACTATTGGCCAGAAGGTGACACAGGTGCAGGTAGGATTATGTCCTCGATTGCTGGTACCAGTAGTTCTGGGACAGGACTGTGAGCAGTTTAAAGATTGGTTGGCTGCTCTGACAGCCCCGTTTCTTTATTGGCTAAGAAAGAGGAAGTAATTTTCCCTTTCGCGATCCAGAATGGTTTTGCCATAAATTTAAACCCCGTAAAACTAAACGGGAGTGCCGGATCGCTAAGAATGAGGGCTGGCAATGGAGGGAGTCGAAGAAGTTTCAGGTGGGGGCGGTTGGTGAAGAGTCCGGGGGGGGAGGTCGCGGAGCCAGCGCAGGGGTCTGGCTCGGCTGCCTCTGCTCAGGACTGACCTGACCCCGAGTTGCAAGCCATGGGAGCTGATTTCTTAGCTCGCTCCCGTGACTTCCGACTCGAGGAAGGGCATGACGATGTGCTGGGCAGGCTCTTTGACCAAGCAGCGGTGGTAAATGGTCGTGTGGTCGAGCCCAGACCCGCCGCCACGTACCCCCACTTTGAAATTGATCGAGACCTACTGTACCGTGATGATAAATTACCCCAGACCGGTGAAGTGCGTCATCAGTTGTTCATTCCTCAGCCCTTTAAGGAGGATTTGTTGCAGCTGGCTCACGCTATTCCCCTGTCTGGTTATTTGGGAAGGGATAAAACTAAACCAAGGCTTGTGTCACAGTTCTTCTGGCTGGGGCTGGATGGTGATGTGAAGCGGTTTTGTGAGCATTGTGGGGAATGTCAGAAGGCCAGCCCTAGAGCCGTTCCACAAGCCCCACTGGTGCCTTTGCCCCTAGTGGGATGGACATAGTTGGGCCACTAGAAAGGAGTGCGGCAGGATACACCCACCTACTTGTCATTCTGGATTACGCTACGCGTTATCCAGAGGCAATTCCCCTCCGATCTATGTCCGCTTAATCTGTTGCCAACAAGCTTGTGAAGGTTTTCTCCCGGGTGGGGATCCCCAAGGAGATACTAACCGATCAAGGCACCAATTTTATGTCCCGGCTAATCCGCGGAACATGTAAGCTTTTGGGAATTAAGACCATTAGGACCTTGGTGTTTCATCCTCAGACTGACGGTTTGGTGGAACGCTTTAATAAGACCCTTAAGAACATGTTACACAGATTTATTCGTAGTGATGTGCGTTACTGGGACCAGCTGATTCCTCCCCTTCTCTTTGCGATCAGAGAGGTTCCCCAGGCTTCTACAGGGTTTTCACCATTCGAGCTGTTGTATGGGCGGAGACCCCGGGGTGTGCTCGATCTGGTCAGAGAGATGTGGGAGGAACAGCAGGACAATTCGACCAATACCATCCGGTATGTGTTGGACCTGCGCAAACGTCTTGAGTCTGTGGGGAAATGCGCATGACAATTTGCAGCAGGCGCAGCACAGACAGGAGACACAATATAACCGAGGAGCCCTGTTGCGCACATTTCAGCCGGGGGATAAGGTACTTCTGTTATTACTCAGTTCTGAGTCGAAACTCTTGGCTAAGTGGCAAGGACCCTTTGAGGTTACACGCCAGGTTGGGAAGGTGGACTATGAGATCTGCCAGCCGGAGCGACGGACAGAGAAACACATTTATCATATCAACCTCTTAAAGCCTTGGTTGCAAGCAGAGGCGTTGTTAGTGGCGCATGCAGATGACGTCACGGACCTGGGACCTGATCTTTCTGTGTTGGCAAGAAAAGGATCGGTACAGATTGCTGAGAATCTGACACTAACACAGAAATGTCACGGTCTGGTAGCGGAGTTTCCTAATGTGTTCTCTCCCGTCCCGGGGCAGACTCGAGTAGCCCATCATCACATTGATATTGAACCGGGGGCGTTAGTTCGCCAGAGGCCGTACCGTATACCTGAGCATAAAAGACAGGTAATAAAAGCGGAAATTGATGAAATGCTGAGACTGGGAGTAATAGAAGAGTCCCAAAGTGACTGGAACAGTCCAATTGTTTTAGTCGATAAGCCAGACAGGTCAACTCGATTTTGCATTGATTTCAGACGAAACAATGAGAAATCAAAATTTGACACTTATCCGATGCCCCGAGTAGATGAGTTGCTGGAGTGTCTAGGCACAGCTCATTTTATGACGACACTGGATTTAATGAAGGGGTACTGGCAGATACCCCTGACCCCAGAATCTAGGGAGAGGACGGCATTTTCGACTCCCTTCGGGTTGTACCAATTCAGGACCATGCCTTGTGGGTTGCACGGAGCCCCCACCACTTTCCAGCAGATGATGGATCGCATCTTGCGGCCCCATCAGCAGTACGCCGCTGCTTACATAGATGACGTGGTTATCCACAGTGAGGATTGGCCGAGTCATCTGTGTAAGGTGGTGGTAGTGCTGCAATCCTTTCTAACCCAAAGTAGTGTGCCATTGGGAAGAGTGAGTCCGAGTATTTGGGGTATCGAGTAGGGGGCGGCCAGCTCAGACCGCTAGTTGCTAAGGTGAAAGCCTTGGCTGACTGGCCGGTTCCTACAACCAAAACCCAGGTGTGCTCTTTCTTGGGACTAGCGGGTTAATATAGAAAGTTCATCCCGAGCTTTGCTACGCTCGCTGCTCCCTTGACAGACCTCACCCGGAAGGCTGCCCCAAATACGGTTCAGTGGACGGAGTCATGCCAGAGGGCTTTTCTCGCCTTGAAGCAGAGGCTGTGTAGTAAGCCAGTGCTATGCAGCCCGGATTTTGGTAAGAGGTTCACCCTGCAGACGGATGCGTCAGAGACAGGTCTAGGGGCAGTGTTGTCTCAGGAGGTTCGGGGAAGCGAGCACCCAGTCCTGTATATCAGCAGGAAGCTCCTTCCCCGTGAGAAAAATTATAGCACCATTGAGAAGGAGTGTCTCGCGGTAAAATGGGCAGTAGAGTCACTCCGGTACTACCTCCTGGGGCGACACTTCACCCTGGTTACAGATCATGCCCCCTTAGCATGGCTTCACCGGATGAAAGATAACAACGCCAGAATCATACGGTGGTACTTGGCCTTGCAGCCCTATGCCTTCAGGGTAGTCCACCGAGCAGGAAAGCTGCATCAAAATGCAGACTTTTTCTCTCGGGAAGGCATGGGGGTGTAAGATTTTCAAATGAACCGGTGGTGTCATTCTGAGGGGAAGGATATGTAACAGGGAGAGATCTGTGCTGACTCTGCTGGCGTGTTCACGGGCTGCAGGAAGAGGGCGGCAGTCGTCCAACAACCGCCTGTGAGTCATGGCAGTGACACGGGAAGGTGGGAAAGTGGGTGTGTGGACTTTACCCCTCTCTGAATGGCTGAGAGGCACGTCTTGGGAGATTGTTAGCCCTATAAATTAACACTCTGTTGTTTCCTCAGATCTGCCCTGTTAAACGCGCCAAGAGTGCGGAAGCGCTGGTCAACGACCGTGAACCAGTGGGAGAGAAAGAAACGGAGGTTCAGAGCGAGACATTGAGGGCGGGGAACCCTTGGGCAGACCCCTGATTAGTATATCAGAGCAGGCTAGTGAGCAGGCAGTGTAGGACGGTGATCCGGGTTGCACAAAGTGTCGGATATCGATGCAAAGTGCAGCATCTTTTCTTTGTAGTTTTTGTTCCCTGTTTCTTTGTGCCTTCTGTTTTGAATTATTGTTTCGAAGCACCTGCAAGGGCGTCGGTATTGTGTACCATCGCTTGGTATGCCCGTGGTTCTGTTTACCATCGTTGGAAAATCAGACCACGGACCCACAGCGCCATCTGCGGGACTAAAGAAAAAAACAGCACCCTGAAATAAAACTGGGCACCAGTGCGGTGTTGCCAAATTCACCTGTCTGTCTCCTGTGTCAGTGAATTACCCACCACCCTTCCACAATCTGCAAAATTATGTATACATTCTGCATTTGCTTATCATACAGTGTAGGTGAAACATGAAATGAAGTACAGATGTCTACCAGTGCTGCCTGCTGGATTTCCATAGGATTACATTCATGGTAGTGCCTGTATAATCTAGGAATGAGCTTTGGATTCCAGCAGGTATCTGGTCCACATTCTGTAACACAATTACACTTTTTCCAAGAGGCACAGTAGAAAGACCACAGGAAATGACTATAATCATAACAAATCAGTTACAACAAATGAAATGCTTCAATATACAGCATGCTGTGGGCTATATATTTTGTTTGATTCAAGTGTTTTGGGACTTATTATAGACCCCCTATTAGCCAAATTGTTACAGGAGCTCTTAAAATAAACAATTCCCCTGGGCCGGATGAGGTCCTCCCAATAGTACTCAAAGAAATGAAAGAAGTTATTTACAAACCGCCAACCAAGATCATGCAACAGTTTCTTGACACAAGGGTTGTACCGACAGACTGGAAAATTGCAAACGTAGTACAGATCCATAAAAAGGGAAACAAAACTGAACCAGGTAACTACAGACCAGTAAGCCTGACTTCTATTATATGCAAACTTATGGAAACTATAATAAGATCCAAAATGGAAAATTACCTATATGGCAACAGGGTCCTGGGAGACAGTCAACATGGTTTTAGGAAAGGGAGATCGTGTCTAACTAACCTGCTTGATTTTTTTTTGAGGATGCAACATCGATAATGGATAATTGCAAAGCATATGACATGGTTTATTTAGATTTCCAGAAAGCTTTTGACAAAGTCCAACATAAAAGATTAATTCTCAAACTGAACGCAGTTGGGATTCAAGGAAACACATGTACATGAATTAGGGAGTGGTTAACATGTAGAAAACAGAAAGTACTGATTAGAGGAGAAACCTCAGAATGGAGTGTGGTAACCAGTGGAGTACCCCAGGGATCAGTATTAGGTCCTCTGCTATTCCTAATCTACATTAATGATTTAGATTCTGGTATAATAAGCAAACTTGTTAAATTTGCAGACAACACAAAAATAGGAGGCGTGGCAACACTGTTGCAGCAGCAAAGGTCATTCAAAATGATCTAGACAAGATTCAGAACTGGGCAGACACGTGGCAAATGACATATAATAGAGAAACGTGTAAGGTACTGCACACAGGAAATACAAATATGCATTATAAATATCATATGGGAGTGTGAAAAAGTGCCTGCCCCTGTGTATATTATCTGTTATGTGTTGTGTGTTTAATGTTGGTGTATAGTCATTGGTACACGGGATAGAAACGGGTCTGTGTAACACTAGTGTTTAAAATGTATATTTGTATTTAGTCACGAGGATTGCACAGCACTTCACGTGCAAGTAAAAAGTAATATGTGAGCACGGAGAATTGCACTTTATTAATTCACGTGCAGTTGTACCGAGACTCCAATTGAATGATTAGCAGTCGAATCTTGTACAGCTGCAAAAAAAACAGCATGTTTTCACCCACTCGGGGGTTGGGTGTTCTGTGAGTGGAGAACGGGAGAGAGAGGAGAAATTATTTACAATTGCTATTGTGTGCTGGTGGGACCAGCATGATACTTGTTAATTTATCAACTCACCGTGTTTGTCAGTGTGTCTGACTGTTTTGTTAGGTATAGTCCATTTTTGTTTTTCTCTTTTT